>NW_020170387.1:298058-447776 GCF_000524195.1 Echinococcus granulosus | reverse complement strand
GGAGAATACGAAAAGACAAGCGACTTTGTCTTCTGATCGGCATCAGAAAGTGATCACAGCGAAAGCTTGACGACGGAGAACTGTGTAACCCAATGAAAAAACACTAAATAGTTGTCGAAGTGTAACGGCATATGAGAAGGCAGTTACTTGGAGGGAGACAGGCAGACGAAAGACGATATGTGGGTAAACAAACAGGGGAGGTGGAATGCATTGACGGTAGGTTAAGTGGATTTTTAACTACGCAGTCCCTTCACCCTCTCCATGTACTGCACTTCCTTTTAGGCAGTATGGCTTATGCCTGGCCTTTCAGCCTTCCTACTCGCTTATACTTGACCACTTGTACACTGGTGTGCCTTAGTACGGCTTCAGAGGTGACTCAGGGTACTAAAGAGGAAAGATGGTCCTTGTGATGCATTGTAGAGAAGGTCAGGCAAAGATCGCAGAGACAGAGGCGTTTAGGCTTGATGGATGTGTACTTAGACAGTGGGTGAACACAAACAGCCAAGCAGTTAAAACGCCAACGTTAGCTACTCAAGGAGAAGAGAATGAAATGCGCTAAGCAAAGATTGTTTACCAGGTGAATAGACAAACTACATTTTACACTACCAATCCCGTAACTCACTGCATATAGGAGAAGATCAAAATCATGAAGAATTTTAACGCAGTTTAAATTTGCTTTAGGAATTGTGGGTTATTTCTCAAAAATGAGGGTACGAGTAAAATTTGCGTAAAGCATTTATTGATAACTTGTTCGAAAAGTTACAAATTACTACCCTCTCATAGGTCAGAAAACGAACCGCTCTTTTTGTAACACTCCTCAAGCGAATTGTGACTCATTGAAATAATCATACCTATTCGTTACGAGGTCCAGCAAAGGTCCGGCTTATTTTGTAAACGTCAGATGTCTACTGAGGGTGTAAGCTACTGCCCCTAGAAACAGCTAATGAACGCAGAGACGAATAGGTAAAATGACAAAGAACTGAAGGTAGAACTGTCTTTTGGATGGGAAAACAAAAAAAAATAACGGGCTAAAATTGTAGGCGAGCAAAAAGCCATTATGGCACAGGAGCGTACATGCACAAGCTCCGCTATGTACTGGACCGAAAAATCATAAGCTAGGAAGTTTACATTCTCTCATCGGTATAACTATTGATACGCAGAGGACTAAGAGAGCAGACGCAGCCTCAGAAAGGTAGACGGGGAAATGGATGAAGGAATAGGAAAGGAGGATCAAGAACCATGTAGAGGAATGGACGTGCTTTGTTCAGCTGAACAACATTTCGTATAGTTTCATCAAAGCTCATTTGAACGTAATTTGATTGTCAAGTTTAGGCAATGAACAAAAATAGGTTCTGCTAATTCGTATGACGCGCACACTGGAAAAGCACAACCTAGCATGGTCTTCATCGGGATTTTAGCCAAAAGCGGAATGCAGTAGTCCAAAAAACGGCTATATACTACTAAATTATGTATCATCAGAGCAAGAATATTCCGTTTCTGTCTTATTGTCTTGATGACCCCGATTTTTTCGTGGCACGACTTATTGTAAACTGATAAAGAACATAGGTCACGCATATGTGACACTGCTAACCAATGTGAATACGAGAGACTGTCTGCGCCTTTTTATGAAGGGTCTGTTCAGCCTGCCCTTTGAACTGATGAATGAGTGATAATTGGTAATCTCCGCATAACGGAAGCTATGGGATGTGTTGCGACCTGTAAACGAGTGTTTTCGGGCATCTAAACATTTAAAGCATTTCTAACTGTTCTTTTATACAAATGGATGGCAAAAAAGATTCGTGAACTAATCAAGTAGGTATATTGGGGCCTAGTGGTTAGTTATCCTCCATCCAGCTGAGAGAAATCTGGTGAGGCAGAACCATTAGTCAGGGACTAGAACTGATGTGATCGATAGGACAGGGAAATAAAAATAGGCTTACTCGTAAAGAGGAGAAAGATATCCCATAAAATGCAAGTATTGATGATGAAAGGACTGGTGAGAATAGCAATGGCAGACAGCTTGGCGAAAAAAGGGGAGCAACAGGAAGGGAGAGAAATAAACAAGCGAAAAGGTAAGGGCTAGAAAAAAGTAAGGCATGAAGTACAGAGAAATGGACAGAAGTGCATGATGGAATAGCACTGCCTAGAGAATAGAAAAAGTGACTTACATGGGGCACGCGCTGTCCATAGAGCATGGTGAGGAAATCGGCATCTGTGGAATCGAGAGGGCCTTGAGTGGCGATGTAGTTGGGAGGGGTACTGAAATCCGCAGTTATTGTGGCGCCCGATGCGTTATGCAGCGGCGCTTGTACATACGAGGCGTTTACGTGGGCCGCTCTTAGCTTCCCACGCTGTCAGTAGAGGATGAAGAGAAAAGGAGATAGTGAGAGATTGGGGGTGTGGGTGTACATCTAAAAAAATCTTTATCGTTTTATTATTCGCCCTTCTCTTCACCTATTCTTATACACTTTAGCCCGATCCTTAATTTTGATCCTGCGGTCACATGTCCTCAACCTTCCACTTTGTCTGCCTAACCATCCTCCCACCCACCTACATGTTTTTTCCTCTGACTACTAAGCTGTCTACTTGTCTGTTTGTATATTCATTCAATTACAGAAGTGCTGACTGCCCTCCTGTTAAAATACTTCTCATTCCATTTGTTCAGCCACTTCCCTGCAACTCTAATACATCACCTATCTCTTCATCTGTTTGTTTAGCAGAGAAAATGTGATAGGAGAATTGGGTAACCTACCACAACTGCAGGTTTTGGGTCCCTTAAAGGAAGCGGCTACTTACGCCCCAGAATTACTAATGACTGGTCATCTAAAATAGATGTGTTGATAAAAAATCTGCGTTGTTCCTTCTGATCTATGTAGAGAAAAACTTAACTATCGTACATTTAACCTACCAAAATGTATTAACTGTTTGATTGAATGGATAAAACGGAGATCTATTAATTACTAATGTCGCTTTGTCATGAGCAGTTAAACGTGGTGCAACGAGGTGGGTTCACGCCCAATAGGGATTTTTAATTTTAACGCAAATAATGCCAAATGGAGCTATACCGCAGAGCTACTCTACACGATCATTACTGTCGTAGCAGCCGACACATATGTGTTGAGAAGCAAATTGCGATGTCAACTAAGACATAAAGCTTTTGATTGCTAAGATTTACCAGCGGAGAGGATTCCAAGCAGAGAAGGAGGAGTTACAACGATTGGATCTCTAGCCGCTCAACAATGCCCTTGTTTGACTTAAACTCCCATCATTGATGAAAGTCAGGCTTGACCACTAATGGTCGCCTTGAGAAATCTCAACTTATACTGGTGAGCTGGAAACATCAGAAGTTATGGCAAGCACACTTATGTTAAACTACAGGTGACGCTACTGGAAATGATTTTTCAAGGTCACTGAAGTGCTAGTAGACAACGGGTCTTAATAGAAAAACCCAGTTTTTTTGTAATCTGGTGCCTATGCATTCTATCCCCGGAGTAATCTGAAGACGAGAACATCAATACGGACGTCTTTAAATGCCGAAGAGTAGAAGTAGACTGGGGCTCTAAGTATTTCGATGAGCCCTGTCCTCGCAGCAATTATAAGTACATTAAAATCTAACCGTTTGCGACAATGGTTAGCCAAGGCAACCAAACGCGGGGTAGTGCTTATAATAATAATTAAGTAAACTTGCGAAGATTGGTCTGAGAAAGCGGTTACGGGAGAGAAATCTGAAACCCTTACTTGATCGCACCTCATTTGTCAAAGAAAACTGTTCAAATTAGGGTTACAGTTTCTGTACCATTAGCCATAAGTGACTGGAAGTATGGCCACGATTACGTTGCCTTTCACCCACTAGGCTTCCTTTCTGCCAGCTGGCACAACTATGATATCCGAAACTGTCACACGTTGACGTATGTGCCTCCGGTGCACGATTAATTTCTTCGCTATCCCTTTCCCTGGGTTTATTAATCAACTGAGCACGCGATGCAAAACAAAACGTTGTGCATTCAGTGCAAAAGAACAATGGACACGACTGGCCATTAGGACAGTGAGAAAAACTACTTTTGCATTAAAAAGGTGGGGACATAGTGGTAGTCAGTTTTCATCTCGAATTTCCATTCACTTAATAAAAGGGGCAAAATCCGCCCAAATTTCAGGTACGGCCTTAGCTTAACCTTGCTGGATCTCACATAGATGAAGTGGTTGCCACGTTAAATATTGCTGCTCACCAGTGCTCTATTTGACATGTCTCCCCTGATAGAAGAGTTTGCTCATGCAACAGAAGCTCAACTCCTCAGATCATCTTCAAGCGCTGACAAAAATAATGTCTTATCAATAGACAAATTCTAACTGATGCAGAGCACCTATACAGTGCTGTCAAAAGAAAAAAGTTCAATTTTCTTATCAGAATAAAAAAAAGTTGCAAATCAAATGTTACTTAAAGTCAGTTACGCGGGATGCCAAAAGACGTCTTTGATTTTGCTAATGCTAAAAGGGGAAAGTCAACAGAGCACATAAGTTTCACTGTTGCCAACAAGTTGCTGAATGTAAAAACACTGCAACGAATTGAAAGTGATTTCTGTAATGTAAAGTCCATAAAAAAACATGAGTATAAATGGATTCGGTAAGACGCTAGAGACCCACAACCCATATGGTATTCGAGAATTGGTATCAACTTAGAAGCTCAATACTTTGCATGAAAATATGTAAGAAAACAGATAAGCAAACGTGGCTTCAAAGTGTATGCAAATCTTAAAAAAGGCTCTGTTTGAAACATAGTTAGTTAACTGGAAAGGAAAAAGGGAATGCTCATTATAGGTGATACAAGCAGGATTCTCATCAGTGATGAGATTTCTATGAGTGATAAACTTGTTCCTGTTCGGATACATATACCAATAAAAGACCTTAGGTGTCACCCAAAATAAGACGTTAAAACAAATATGGTACTGTTTGTGGTTTTAGTAATTCGAGAATTCTAGCAACAAGAATTATGAATTCCTTTTAGATTAATTAAACACATTCATTTTTGTACCGGTTTAAATCATGCAAATTCGCAACATGTGTTACTGGCTGTGCACTGTAAACTAGCGATATTTTAGGCTGTAGAGTTAGTTACATACGAAATTTACTAATAAATGAAGTCGCCTCTTTCTTGGGAGTGGGATACTTGGGTGTCGATTAAACTGCGGGAGTTGAATAGCTGTTACAAATAAGCATACGATTAAGAAAACATAAATCAGCGCTGATATATACTTTAGCTTTTCTTTTAAAGCGTTTTGGATATTCATCAGGTTCGAAATAAGATATACAAATGTAGAAGGATATATATGACAAATCTAACTGCAGTATTTGGGTTATTTGCTTACTCTTCGTTTTGGTCTCACGAATTTCTAGGACTCTGCCTTTGTACTTCCACTGGGTGGCGTGACCCTCAGTCCAGGAATGTAACCCCCATCCGTCAATACCACAGTTCCTACCTTCGCATTATGACTTCTTCGTCTTTAGGACAGACTCTGGTGGCTACACTAACGAAGGGATAGGAGAATAATTCTACAATTATCAAATTGCGCATACTCAAGTGAATGATGCGCATGCAACGCAACGCTACTCGTTTGCATGCGTATTTATCTAAAAGGCATCTCTGATCTCCGTGCGATGCACTTTTAGTCATGCTCCTACGCAGTACTTCCACATTACGGTTTGTGAGGACACGTGGAATGTTGCATATCATAAGTGAATGATGTATCTCTCATTTTTTAATTTTCACTGATTCGTCGATGCTGACATGCTTAGCTATGAAATTCCGGTTAAACTTCATCTCTCCCTGATTCACTGGCTTCTTAAAATCTTCACTAATGAGCTACACTGGGTCTACGTCTGCACCCAATTTTCGGTCTGGTGAAGGAGTAGGCAGATCAGGTTCCAGGGGCAATGTATCAGGTAGGTTCAAGTTCATTCATGAGGAAACTAAAGGGTTAGCACCTAGGCAACTGGAGTTTTTAAAGTTCCTCATCGACTGATGACATAATAAATATTTTTTTAAAAGCACCTTTTAGGTGAGAAGAGGTTACTGTGCGTGAAGCCCCTGACTGAGATGATGCCATTGACCCCTGAAGAGGAGACCGACTCCAAACCTCGAGAAATAAATGGATGGACAGCAAATTATGTTGCGAAAGGAAACTAAAATGAAACCCTAGGAGCACACCCTCGCTAACTGCGCGTTAGTAATATTTATTTTGTCAATGGATTCGAACATACAATAACCTAATTTGCGAAATTAGATTTAAAAGTGAAGCGTTATCTTATTCACAAAAATACTTCATCATATATAATGTTATACATTGCAATAAAGGGACCGTTCATCCTAGTGTGTATTTTGCTTTCCTAATAGCCAGTGCTTCCAATCAGTTTCCTCCATTGTTCTTAAACTTTGTTAATCATGTGCTTCAAAATTAAGTATTTTTGGAATTCATAATATGCACCCACGTCTGACTAAAAAATACATGCGATAAATGAAGGATGGAATCAGATACAGTTATGTGTCTCTTCTTTGTTTACATTTGCGTCTGTTGGGGAAATTTAATGAGTAAACGATGGTTAAGAAACTACTAACGAAGAACGCACGAAAATCATGGACTGTTGGTTTGAACTTTGTATTCATCTACGCGTATCTAGCACGGGTGTGCAATGAAGTCGCTTAGCTTGTGCAGTTGTGGATACAGTTTCGTGTAAAGAATTATTGAATTTAATTGCAGATGGCATCCATTCTTGCAAGCAAAAGTAGATGCTGAGTAGCAATACTGTAGCTACAATCCAAAATTAGGGCTCTTTTAAAAAACTCTGCCAATAGACAATTATTCTTGTGATTAACAGTTCAGGTGACCCTGTTGCAGAGGCTCGGCGGGTTAAAGTATATTTCCTCCTCCACGAGAAATTTAACCGTTGCCTCTCCTGATTATTGGGTGGTTTGCAAAACAGTGACCACCTTGAGATATTAGATGCAGAAAACTCACAGACCGGAATGTCGAGTACAACACTCAACTGTGCCAGGGGGGAGACGCAGAGCTTAAACTTTTGCTCAATTGCCGGCTTCTTTGATTTTTGTAGACTGCGTTCCAACCAAACAACATGGTCGGCAACGTTGACTATTACCGCCTAGCTCTTTTATTATTCCACTAAACAATCTTCCATAGTGACACAACCTATCCAAATATCAAGGAAGACTCGGCTTGACTCGACTAGACTCGAAGTGTCACAGCACTCCACGTCTCGTTACCTCGTACTCACATCTGAGTTCGGGTTCTGGGTACTGAGACCGACTTCTGGGTCCCGAGAAAAGAGCTGCAAGTTGCAAGCCCTTGTTTTTCAAGGTCAAGCTAAGCCAAAACCGGCATTTCCGCCATTACAATCTGCTCTGCATGTGCTGGAAATGCGATCATCCAGATCAGAATGACGACGCCGTCAATGCAGATGGGTGTCTTTGCCGCTGGTCTGGGCGGACGCGACTGCCGACCAGCTGAATGTTAAGTAGCTACTGCTGAAAACATGCGGTGGTCGTCTCTTCTCACATTGATAATGTTTTGATTGTCCCCGGTCTTGACAATGCTTTTTGGTTAGCAAAATGGCGCATACAAAGTCAGTTTGACCTCGATACTAAACAACCAGAGGAAAAAAGGACAAGTCAGGGAAACCAAACAGGAGCACCAGTTTCCTGATGGCATAGAATGATCGAGAATTTATGCGCGAGATTGAGACCTACCTTGCAACAAATCAAAATGGGAGAGTTTTCTTAAAATTTGGATATCCCCGTTTCTTGAAAGTCTGAAATAAACACAACATGAAGACACCACTACCGCCACTGGAGTGGCGCCTGCCTTCACATTCATTTGCGACCAGTTGTACCGTTTTCCACCATTTATCTTTCCTACCATAGGCTAAGTGGCAGTGACACTATACTCGATACGTTAAGTGAACAATGGCTTAACTTTGAGTACTTGACACTCAAATACTTAAATTTCATTTTTTGTGTTTAACAATAATGTAAAGTATCAAGCTGACTTGGTAACACTCCAAGTCAGTCTTTTTTGTTATACTGAGTCTAACTTTCTCTAATTGATAGCCACAGACTACTATGCAGCATCTGACCAGGGTGGCTGCTAGGTGGACCCAGTCTCACCGATGTCCACATACAGAATGCATTATGATGCTTGTTCTTCCCAGCCTGACATCTTGCCATGAGAATGTATTCGTATGCTTAAACGGCAACTTCGGAATTTCCATCTTCACTTGTCGGTGACTTGGGTAAGCTGTGAACAAAGGTAGGCTATTTTATTCATAGGTATCGCTGATATTATCCACAGCGATTGAAGTGCCTTCTGCAAAATTTGGAGCAGATTTATTGCAACTTATAAATTCGCTCAACGAATTTCCTTCTAGACCAATTTTAAACCTATGAGTACTTCTACTGTCCAGGTTCTGCCTGGTCTATATTGACATGTTACGACATTTCTTTGCCCACTGTCATCGTTTTTCCTTCTGCTGATCGTAACGTAATAAATTTGACGTAAATCAGGAAACTTTGTTAAAGGAGTTGGAGAGCTCTAAGATTGACAAATAATCTGGTTGAACCATAGTTGAGGGACAAATTGCATGAATGCCCTTCTAATTGGATTGGCTTTTCAGGACTGAATGAGCTCCATTAAAAGCAAAAGCGCTGCAGAAGAAACGCGGCCTCATCAAACTTTGGAATGTGAACCGGACGACCTTGGTAGATTGATACTGTGTATAGTTTTGCCACAATACGATGCCGGTCGTATTATCAGATTCATAGGCATTACCGACTTCGGCCTCGACAAATGAGAAGGAAATTCCTCATTCAACACTCTACACTCAGTGAGGTATTGCAAATCGCTGTCGTGGGGACTTGGAAGGTGAAGTGATATTCTGATACACAAGTTTTCAGTCTTCTCCAGCTCTATCACTACTTTAATATGGACACCCATGCATAGCTAGAATATTCCTGCCCTACTCTCATCTTTCAAAGCACCATATACCGCCCTCATTGACAACTCGTAGGGCCAAATTTTATGTTTCGTTTTGTTACTAGTAAACACTAGTAATCTGGTTATTTATGAGCTTTTAAGGTTTCAGAGCACTTGAGAGTCCTTTGAAAATGCAACTATTGTTTGTCGACAAGTCCTATACTAGCGTGCATTTTAGCAGAAAAATTGAGTTGGTGTCCAGAATTCCATGATCCATCATTCAACCTCTATAAACACGTTTGTCCTCCTAAAGAAAATATTAAAAATACTAAAGCCATGCCATTGCTCTCTGTCACTTATGTATTTCAAAACTCTGCTTGGGATGAAGAGTCACCTAAAATTGCCCACTTGAGGCTCACTGTTGAACCCTTGAAGACATTAACTAGACTTTGGAAGCTCTAGGGCTTAGAAATTGTGATTAGGATGGCCTCGAAATGACAAAAGCTGTTGCAAGTGCCTGCACTCCTGAGGCATGTAAACGGAGGGGCGTAACTAATATCATCTGACTAGTGTGCAGTTAATAAATCCTCGCACAGTCCCCACACAATCTTTGCGATAGGCACTGCGCACCCCTATTTCAATTCGAACCCCAAAACCATTAGGCATACATCGACACCAGGTTGCATATTGTACAGGTTTTATAAATGATTAAGGCAAATGATATCTAACGACACGCCTCACGTCTGCTATGTAACGTACAACACTCTTGATTATATCGCCTCACTTTCGACTTCTTCTAGTTCATATTTATCATAAGCAAACTTGTAATTATGTGTCTTTGCTTGCTTTATTATAGAAAACTGAAATCTTAATTGCATCTTCCTTTCACTTTCGATGTCGTCATGGAAAGCACCGTTCTTTGGGAATGGCTACTTAAAATTACAAGTAATGCAGGAAGACGCAATGTGAGAAGGTTTTTGAGAACAATGAAGCAAAATGGCTTGAATAACTTTGTTATAGCCATTGACCGATGATCACGGGACGCTGCTAACAATTGCTAAAGCTACAACAAATAAAGTTGCAATGAGCGATTATGATGAGGGTAAAGATGGCATTTTTCACTTTGAGCTGCTAATTTAAGGTACATTTGAAGGAAAGAATTTAAAGCCATGGTCAGCGCGTCTAGTAAATTAAATCACGGTTTGGAACAAAGAAGAAGGAAAACAAGATTCTGCTTACTCTACACTTTTAGATTGCTTTTAAGTTGTAATAATGTACCAATCTGTAAGACATTATTCTAATCGGAGAGGATCCCAGCCAACTTACGCATGAAGTAACAGTTGATGGGAGGGGTTTCATACGAGGCATGGAGGAACAAGGTTAACTTGCTTTCACATTTACTCCTTTTCTCCTGCAGTGCTTTGCACCTAAAACCACAACAACGAGGGCAAAATACTTTTAAAAACAGCTTTTCCGGTAAAATTCAATTCAGGTAAAGTAAAAACTTCATTACTTTCACAAATAAAACAAAACTGAAACACTATTTTATGATTTCAAACTCCTAAGGGTCGTCAAAATCAAACACTTTAGGATCCATTTTCGGTCCGTTTGCATGTGAAATGCACCCTTACATTAAATCAAAATTCTACTAGCATAATAAAACTTCAGGTGCTAAGCTTCTGCGTCGCATTGTAAAGGTCAAACAAACTTGCATTTAGTTTTGCCTCTAGGGGAGCCAGAATGGAGGCGACAATAACCACGCCGCCATGGCTGACACCGCATTTGTCATTAAGTGTTAGGAAGGTAGAAGCACACGGCGCATGTCTACCTGGAATATTCCTTGACTTGGGCATTCGCGTAGTCTTCGCAGCTACGCAAGTTCAAGTCAAGTGAAGTCTACGCTCTAGGTTAACGACAGTCATCACAGCCAATTGTGTGTCAACGCTTTGCAGCTATGGACAATGAAGGTAATTTTTTGCTTGGCATTAATTAAGTGTCCACTTCTTGTCCTGACTGTGCCTGAAATTTGCATATACGTTTTGGGCAGACCTACATCCTAACACATTAGCATAAAAGGAAACTTCAGTTGAAAAAAGAGATTGGGCGCTTATTATTTGTGGTATGTTTTTGCAATAAAAATCAGATTTTAATTAAGTAATGTCTTCTTCACTCTGTTGCTTGGCTCTATTACTGAATTACAAACAAGTCTGACCCAGTGTCCAGTCTTTTATAGGTCTGTGTAACAATCACGAAATCTAAACTAGTCAACTGGTCAACTTGTTTTCAGGTTAAGTAATTTTCTCAGACATGGATGTATTTTATTAGAAATGCGTAAACTATACCATGAGAGCCGAAAACTGTGAAGTGGTGCTTCGATGTGCCCATATGTGCAAGGTGGGTTGGGTCAGTGACTCATTTCAGGCACCGGCTCTGGAGGCCAAATGTTGCCTCCATTTTCATCCTATTTGTTAGCAGCGTCGATTCGTTGCAGCGAAATAGAAGATAGGAAGACCTACTCGTCTCAGTAATAGTATTAATTGTTAACTTGAAAATGTATATCATCAATCATGTGGCGAAATGGCTTGAACATGTAGCGGGCAATCTGCACATTCGTCCCGACTTATTATTCGCAAACTTTGCACCTCTGCTGTAAATATCAACAGTTTAATTTAGCTAGCCACGTCTCCTTTAAAAATAAACTGATGTCTACATAAATTTCCAAATAAGTGTTTCCTTCCCAAGACGTAGTTGTCTTACTTAAAGTTCCCCGAATAACTTGTTTATTTCTTGAATGAAAATCCACTTCAAAAGTAGTTTAGCTGATTTTATAACCAATGTTAAAATGCAATACAAGCAACGGCATTCGATTTATCCCCAATTTTATTTTTACAACGTATTATGAAATGGGAATTATTAAAAAGCATTAACTTCAGGCTTCATAATTATGTATTTTGCTGATACTATTCCTAGACCTTGTAAACAGGAATAAATTTTTATTCTTACCATCGAATATTTAAGAGGTGTTGAATAGATTTGATGCATCAAATCTTGGATGGCGGTAACTGCGAAACCTCTTATCGTTTTGATCATCTAATTCAAAGCTTTTAAAAGTCTGTGGAGTTTTGGAACATAATTGCAAGAATACGCACCACAACCGACGAAAATACCAACCCTTAAAAAGGCGGTGGGTTTAAAAGAACAGAAGCAGCGGATGACTTTCCATTGCGCCTTCAAAATTATTTGCCGAACCAAGTAACTGTCTGGCAAATTTTTCAGTGTTCGGAGAATGTTATTTGGGCTCTTCGTCTAATGGGGTCGCATAAAATGTGCCCAGATCAAGTAAACTTGAAGTACATAGCCTCTTAATGTTCCTTAATTTATTTAGTAACTAATTCACGCAACACTCTTTGGAAGAATTACAAACCATTTACCACCTCTCTCTGAGATTTGATGCAGGCAATTCTGCTCAAGTAGATCACAGTGAAAGCAATGCAGGAAATGCCACTATCTCTATTTCCCATCGAAAAATTTACGCTATTGACAAACAAGAATGCTGCCAACGTTGTTTGCTACTAAAGCAACTTCGACAGAACTAGATAAATGAAACCGCTAAGGAACGTAAGTGGGTACCAAATAGGCCTCTATATTGCCAAATCGCCGTCGGCACATGGAAACAGCCCATTTGACGAGGTTTGATACGGACGATATACACACACCATAAGCAAGTGAAAAGGATTGAAAAAACCGGATTTTTGGACTCGCCAAATAGGATTCCGGATTTCGCTATGATTTGTCACCGTAGAAGTTGAAGGATTTGCTAACCAGGAGCATAAGTGCAAGCAACCACTTGCTAAGATTTGAGTAGCTCACATAAATTAACCATATTTCAAACAGTTATGATTTATGGTAATTTTGGTAATTCTTTTGGCATAATAATGAGGTATCAAGTGAAATTTAAGAATTTGGATCTTTATACAAAAGAGCGAGTTCCTCATCAGCAGTGGTGACTTTGCAAAGTATGAAGCAAAAGCAGATAAGAATGTGGTATTTGAATTAGGTGGGGAAATATACATAGCTGAATGGGTCAAATTATAAGTTCGTTAGGAGTTGGATGCTGTTCTAGTTAGTACAAGTATTCTGGCGTTCTTGAAGATGCGTTCCCCTACTAAGTCCATTTGCACTTAAGGTGTTGCATACACTCTTTCGCCTCAATAAAAAGGGGAACGAATGTCTTAAAGTAAGCTTGTTTTAATTAGTTGTACATCTGTGTGTACTAATTCTTGTTTTGTCCGTGATAATATAGTTCACTCGCAATTTCAAAAGCTATTTATGTTTTTTTAGAAGGTTATGGAAGAAGCACTTAAGTTATTTAAACCCAACTGTCAGAAGGTGTCATAGAAAAATCGTGAAATATGAGATCAGCTTTTCCTAGCGTCAAAAGTCCATTTTAATCAAACATGATACAGTGGCTACCATAACACCCTTTCCGGATAAGCAGGACAATAAATATGTGGCATTTAGTTTGATTCGTTTTGATTTTTTGCCTTGAAAGACACGATATAGCAGTCTCAGAATATGTAGCAGATATTGGAAAAGAACACTTGCTTTTATCGCCCTATGGGTGGTTCCACTACGGTCTCATATCTTAACAGAAAACTGTTCACGGGTTTTACAAGTCAAATGATTGGAGTGCAAAATATGCCGATTTGTGGAGAATGTCTCAATCAAATGCCACAGAAATGCATAAAACGAGCAGATCGGATTGGTCTCGCGGCTGAGAAAAGGTTCTGAAACCCCAAGGGGAAGAAAAAATCCAGCCTTTTGCAAAAACGTAGATCACCGTAAAAGCCCACATTCCAACAGTGAATAATGTCTTCTGCTAACCAGTCTTCTCTAGTCAGCAGTTCTAAACCAAAGGTGAAAAGGAAGCCATGGTAGAAATACTGCAGAATGACTACTTTTATACCGAGCCAGAGAAAGGTTCATTGCAACACCTGCAGGTTTTGCTGTGGCTTAGTATTATCTAAAAACGGTAAAAGCATATTAAAATTACCTATATATTGTAGATTTCATCATTTAATTTTATCAAGACTTTGTTCTTTTGTAGATTTGAATTTACTCAACTTTTGCTAAAATGATTTCTAAAAAAAATTACGAAAAGGTTTGAAGTTCAGGCCTCTCCTTCAAGGCATCGCTATGAACGCAGGGGATGCCCTTACAATAGATTCAGTGTTTTTAAACTTTACTTTTTTAGAGAATGGAACACTTTGACAGTCATCTATTGTCAATTCTTATGTGTTGTGGATTGTCTCGAGAAGGCAGTTTATACATCATGATAGGTTGTTTGAATATAGAGAGATGCTTTCTGTATTCTAAAAACGCAACTATTCAATAAAGGTTGAAATTTGACAACAGGCCAGCAAAACAGAGAAGGCTTTTTAACAATCGAAGTGTGATTTGATTAACTTCGTCGCTCGACTACCTTATCGTACATGTGCGTTATCATGTTTCCCGAGAACATGTCTGGAAAGGAAGAAAAATATCAAAGTACGTAAACATTCAAGACATTTGGCGTGGTGACGAAGGGAAAGAGTAAAATCCAGTCCTCCATTAGACAACCCTCCTCCATTGGATCACAACACTGATTACTGTCTTACATATGGTTGAACGAAACGGTGCATAACGCATTCAACACAATAAGCTGCCTATCCTTGGATTATTTTTTGATTAGACCATTCCGGTGACAGGTTTAAGGTAAAAATCAATCAAATTGGATATGTTAAAGGCAAAGTAAACCCTAAATTATAAGAGGATACATGCCTTCCCTATTTTGAATATTGGCGCGTGAAGGAAAAGCCATTTCTGCATTTCTTATCTTTCTCATGTCTGTCGCACAATCCACTTTGTTTGGTCATTCATATTGGCAAAAATGGCCTATTTGGTCGTCTCACCTACTAGTCGCCCCTCTACCCATTAGTGGCGACTGTTCTACTCGGAAGAAAAAAAATAGCCTGTTTACGTAAAATGCAAGGGGAACGAAGGAGAAGTAAGAACTGTGCAAAACTGCACGAAATTCTTTGGAAAATTTAGTGGCATAGATGTAGGTTAATGGGGTCCTTTATCGTCAAATACATTCCCCAATCTCTTGTAAAAGATGATAGCTAACTCAAACAGACGGAAGCCGGTACCGACTAAAAAAACCACCAATCAGCACAAATTGTTATTCAACGTGATATTTCAGACCGAAACTGTTACTCACTGGCAAATGGATTAGCACCGCCCATGTTGCATTAGGAGCACTATGTCAGAATCGCCCGTGACACTTCTCAGGGTGTAACGTATCTTCGGTTTTCAGACAAGCACATTCGAAAAAACAATTTTACAAAAGATTTGAAGACTATCTTAGTTAAAGTGTCAATGATGGAATAAGTTGTACCAGTAGACTATGCTGTAAGTCAGAGAAAAGGTGAAGTTGTAGGTAATGGAGTGACCTTTGTATAGCGTTTAGATAGCAATAACGAATTAAAACGAATTTCCAAATGGCACTTAAAGCGGATTTCACTCCCATGTTGGTTTTTCTATAAAGGAATGCTAAAAATATTTTTTATTTGTTGGTATTTAAACCTTTTTAGTGTTCTTACATCTGAAGCCTAAAAATGGGTAGATTGTAAATCTACATTTGCAGAACTGAACAAGATGATTTCCAAAAATACCGCATATATTCAAAGCGATGTACTCATCCAATGAAGTGAACTTTATATTTATTAGCATAAATGTTCGCTAAAGCAATTGAAATACCTTTTTTATAGTATGGTAAAAGATATTTAGCAGGCTTACCATGAATAGAACTGGTACCAAAAAGCTAGAAACACGAAAAAGCCCAACGTTGGTGGACATTGTCTTTTCCCGACTTTTCACTATCAATATTTTCCCAACACCCTTCTTAATAACTTTATTTTAAAACCGAAATTGTGGAAGATTGTCATGATTTGTAATTTGGGACCTGCAGGAGTGAATGTCTTGCTAGATTATGTTAGCAGTTTGAAACGAAATGTGCGCTGTGCCCAAAGCCTTTACATGGATATTAAGGAAGCAATCTGAAGGGCAAGTCAACTGTGCATTTTTTTCACATAATGTAACACCCGCATTCCACGTGGCTGTAGAGCTTTGAACCACGCAGCCACTTTTTACAAGGCTATTAATAGCTTCCCTACTTTGATAGCACTGTATAGTCATTGGCTGCAGGGTCGAGGGATCGACCAATGGGCTACGAAGGACGCTACACCTGATTGCATGGGTCGAAGAAACACCCCTCCCTGATTTGTCGATGCTCCGTGGGCGGGTCAAAGGGTGGCACAAAAGCAATTGGCCGCGTTGTTCATTTTCGGGAGCCCTGGTCTGCGTGGTTACTTTTCGGCTAAGCCAAATTTCACGATAAATCTGTAAGTAACTTTTGATACCCTCTTTCTAAGTTAAAAAATTACAATGCCGCTGATTTAGCTCAGCAAAACTTGTTGTACAATTTCAGTTATGAAATATGATGTGCCTGTTTGATTTTTCCGAAACTTATTGTCTAAAACACGGTTTTTGTCATCTATAACTTGACCATAATACAAGGTCTGGGAAATGCTGACTTGACACGCTAAATTAAGTTGGATCTACGAGTGTTTTGGCTTCAATCTAGGCTGTTCAATTAGTGATTGGACCGAATGCCTCCAGTTCCATAGTACCAAGTCTAAATCAAACCATAAGGAAGACAGCTAGAAGAATCAAGATTGGATGGATAGTTTTCGGGCGTTGTAAAATATTCATTCAAATTTGTCCTGTAGTACTTTTATTCACCTGTAACTGTAAAAAAGGGGACAATTTCCTTTGCACGCAATATTTTTCTTAAGTATTGGATGAACTACACACATTATTCCTGTTCGAACTCGCAACTCAGAGGTTGTGGTGAGTAATAATTTCCGAGAAATTTCACAATCCAGATGATGAACAAGCACATCATGGTACTCAAACTTTCTCCACCAAAATATAGCGTTAGGTAGTGTAATATTTGTAGAAATTTTGCACTTTTATTTTTCCACTTTTATGATGAACAACAATTATGCTTGAGGCATTGTAAAGTAGCATTGCAATGCGTTTTAGAGTTTGATGTTTCTGGGATAAAGTAGTTTTGAGTGTGTTTTACCATGGGATTAATCACAGCAACTTGTAAATAAAAACCGAAAGAATACGAATTATGCTGTTACTTTAGCGGTTTTATCTGCAAGAGGCACATGTCTTGTAGCGTGACAGGCTTACAGCTAGCATAAATCACTTTTCTGTGCATTCATCACAGAGGTTCAAAAAGAGAAGGTAAAATGCCGGGTTTAGTATTTCCGAATTTTTTGAGAAACGCAATTTGATGCATTCACTTAACAGGCAAGGCTCACTTATTTTGCATCGACATAATATCAAATTTCCAAAAATAGCGAATCATTTCTAGTGGAACATTAACTTCCATTGACCTAGGTTATCATGCTAACTGAGTGACCTCTTATGGAAGTAAAAACTATTTCCCAAACTCAACTAATTTTCCTCAAATGGTTTTCGCTTTTAATGTCTTTTTGCTTTTTTATTGAAGGACTATTCTTTGCCAATAAAACCATGGTTAGTCTTTGTACGTGCCAGATTTTCTGATCGTAAAAAAATATCCAAAACTTGCAACGACAATTAATTTGTGAACAAGTTTAGTGGTCTCACATGATGACTTTTAACTTTTGCAAGCTCTAGTCACCTCCTTTTACTAAAAGTCGGAATTGCTTAAGCTTGGAACAGGGTCTGATTTATTGGCTCTGTGGTCGATGCTATTCAACTTTTTATCCTATTTTTGCCGTTAAGTATAATTTGAGGATGTCGAAAATTCTTATCGTGTTTAGTAATTTACAGAACTAAACTAGGGTTTAAATACTTTACTGAAAAAAGATAGTAATAGTAACACCTTCAAATGGAGGCGCAAAATTTGCTTTGAATTTTTCACCTTACAGAGCGATTATTTACTGATTTAGCTACAATCAAATTTTGGCAGATTATTGAAAGTTAAAGGTGTAGAATGTCATGTATCCTTAAGTATATTTTTACTTGTCATGTTTAGGAACTTTTTTCCGTTTGTCTCACAGCATTCCCTTCTTGATTTTGATGCACCGTAGCGGATGTTTAGGGTACCTTACTTACGGAACCGTTGTGAACATAAGCTCTATTTAAGTGAAGTTTGGCAAGACTGACAGCAAGCTGGCAGGGAGGCTTCACTTGTTAATCGTTGAAAACATTATTTTAAAATACCAACTTTTTCTCGATTCACTCTATTAGATGCAAAGTTTACTCCAGGCAGCGAGGTGCAATTAGTGTCACTTCATTTTCACGGGCTCTTTGTGCCTTGATTCGTGCCGAGTGCAAGTCTCTGACTTGGCTTCGATAAAAAAGATTTGAAATAACTTTTTACGGAGAAGGCTCTCCTTATTCGTACTTTTTGCCTTGGCAGCGTAAAAATTATTTTTAAATCGGCGCTTTGATTTGCAAGTCCTTGAAACAACGTACGACCAATATGCACAAAACCTAATATGTTTGACATGGTTACAAGCCATTTCATCCTCTTTCCTTGTCCAAGGTATTAACTACCTTCTACTTTCCTTCCCTACTCAAAATTCGGCCGCTTCATCATCGAGGTTGTGCCGTTGACCTTTAGTACACGTCACCCATTGAGACGGCCTGAATTGTCAACAGGCGCTGCAAGAACTTACCTTTATTTTTAGTCCTACAATGATGGACGTCCCTGTTGCTTTTCGTTACATTACTCTACTTATGCCATCAATGAAAGCACAAATATTTCGCATTCAGGTAATCATGAAAATAAGCATCTAAATCTAAAGGGATCATTTAAAACGCTGAAATGCGGAATCTGCATCAGCATATATAAACTCCTTTTTGTCAAAGATTGGGGTAATTGGCATTTGCTAAGATTATATTCTTTCTTAAAGGTCAATATTGGCATAGCAATTGTGTAAGGTAAACCATCCGCTTTATGGATATATAATGAGTAGTATCCGCTTGGTTTCATCTATTCTTGCAAATCCTTAACGACATCGCTAATGACCGGTTTGCGAGCTACTTAAACAAAGAAGTATGTGAACAGAAATGAAATGAAGTCCAACAACCACACGCTGATTTTCTAGCAATGTCCTCATGGAATAGTCAAGCTGCAACATTATTCTCTGCACTAAAATTTACCCACTGATGATCGAGAGGACCGCATTTGCAACACTCTCAGATTTGTGTAATGGTTTTAAAGTCGAACTGCAGCACTACCCCACAGACTTGATGCTTATAATATTAAAATATATAGTTTAAACAGCTTTTAAAGGCTTTAAGGGCGATTGTGCGCAATATTATGGCAATTAGGTTCCTGCAATTATCACAAAAATTATAGCTCTACCAGCAGTGCAGATAAACTCTCCAGAAATAAGACCCTGGAATGTGGCAAATCAGATAAATGCCAACTGCCTCTTTACTTAGCCACTGAGGCCCACGCCAGATGAATTTTATGGCAATATCAAATCTACAGCGCAAATGAAATCAATCCCCTGGCGTGCCAGCGTTTGTACCAATCATCTGTCAGCGTTGGGACGTTCGCATTTACGATTGGCCAAGTGCTCCCCGAGGTCGAGGAAGATGTGATGATATATGTCGGTGTAAATACGCCGGAGATAGCAGAAGAGCTCTTTCTCGAAGCAAAGGGCGCGGGCAAAAAATTTTGACTTTTCTCCCTAATTTTTACCCTCCACGGGGACCATTTTTGACCAACTAAACAAATATACATTTCTCCTTACTCTCTTTTACTCCAACATTATGCTTGCTACCGTTGATATTACTGTTAAGGCACCCGATATGTTCACGGCTTCAAGACACGTTCAACGCTTGGCAGGCAACTTTTTGGACGACGTGGATGACTTTCAAAGAGCCTCACGGGCTGCCGATCGTCGCGCCATGAGTCACTTCGATGAGGCCGTAAGTCACCCCTAGTAACGCGCTCAGTAAATATAATCATCACCTTTGTGCTGCGTGGGTTATTCTAAACTATAAATGTCTTGAGTAATTACAAGTGAATTATTTGAACAAATGTAGTTTAAGATCAAAATGTAGCTTTCTGTTGGGGCAAAATGCTATCATTTTCTTGATAGCTTAAAAAGCAAAATACATTAGCTATGGCGGCGCTGCTAAAATAAATTAATATCCGGATCAGTCAATAAAAATTGTCAAGTGAAATTCGGAAGGTAAGTTCGCAAAAAACCTGTTCGTCGGTTGTGGATGTTCCTGAACAGCCGTCAGATTTGAAGAGTGTCTAAAGGGATTTCCGATTTCATGGCGTGGCACCTGCAGTCCGGCCAAACTCACCTCATGCGCCCACGACGCAGCATCTCAATTTCGCGAATAACCACCCGTCCGTCAAACTACTACCACGTGGAGGGACCGCGAGTGCGTGCGACTAGCGCGGAGCCACGCTACACCACCTACACTTCGGGGGTGCGTCCAGTGACAGTGGTGGGCTCGCGCTACCATCACTACTCGCCCTACTACTATTACCGCTACTACCCGCGCTACTATGTCCACGACACATACTACCCTAGCACTGCCACATATTACAACGACTACCCGTTCTACTCTACATCGGCGTGTAAGTACTGGCCTTACACCTCGAAAGCGCACTACAGCCACTACCTGCCCTCTACGACTTACTACACTCGTAGCAACGGCTCAGTATATGACTACACTCTGCCTACCTCTGGCTTGCGTGCTTCAGTCCCCTCCTGGGTACATGCACTTGTATTCTTTCTACTCATAGTTATATGTTCACTTTTTGCCCTGTTATTTTTTAATCCTACGCCCTCACTCCAACCTTATGCTCACGCATGAGTGTGATGGAGTATGTGTGATTGAAAAGAAGTCGTATTATTATCAAAGGCCGTTATTCAGCTTTTTTCGAGATTTGTATGAGACATAGGACTTCGGAACTGTCTTAAAGCCATTTAAGACATTCTTAAATGCGAAGTTTAAAACGATAGGTTGTGCCTTTAATTTTATCCTTCTGATATAGCATGGCAGAACGAGTTCATGCACACGGACTTGTTGCTAAGGCACTCTGCGAAATTTTGTGGTGATGTTTGCACAAAGGGTCTGGCCTACGTTGGATCCATATTCCGTTGGCTAAATGGTATTTCTTTTGTCCCCTTGATTGTAGGACATTGGCTATAGACCTCTGTCGCTGAGCCGTTGGTACTCATATAGCGATTTAGTAAGTAAATGGTTTGGATATGCACCTAAATGGCAGCATTCCGCGAGCATGAATAGCGATGCTTTTAGTCAGCGGTTGCGATTTTTATGACCCCACTTACGAAGTGCATTATTTTGATTTGAATGTGCTTGACTTTCACTCCTTCACTCAGTGTTTCCACGTTTTTTTGGTGACTATTTTGTTTTGGATGTTATTTACCTAGTCGTTTGTTGGCGTTTGGCATCATGCATCCCTATGTTTTCACTTATTATGTACACCCGCATACATAGCTACTTCATCTGTACACTATCCCCATGTACAAATCCCTCTTACTGAATTTAATAAATTCCTTGCCGAACCGTTCTTAATCAACATTGCCGGGGTGAGGTTCTCTCTAGAAGAGCACAAACCACGCTGCCATAGCAATCGTACTTCGACAGCCGCCTAACCAAAATGATAAGTTAACAGGACACTTTTTGTCAGTTCGAAGTCCACTTATGACTAAATAATCTGCAGGTCGACCCTCTGGTGGTGTATCCATCAAGCATTTCACCGCCTCCGGTGCAGATTTACGATTACCCGCGGCATCCCGTCCACAGAATGCGTTTCGGCTCTGTACCACCTGTTTCCCCCGCAGCGGCCGCTCAATACCGCCGCGCTGGAAGTGTGACCCGCGTTCCGCCACCGCCTATCAGATACGTCACGCAGTACTACTCCGATCTCACGGGGCCAACCCCCATCAATACGAAATACGTAAAACGTTCTACGTGACTTCTTTTAATCACTGATACCTTTTGGCCTTAAGTATCTTTAGAAATCTACAAATTATATAAATGTAGTCTCAATTAATGGGTTAGTTTCAAATCAACTATAAACTCACATGCACTGTGAAAACTTGTGTACACTGTGTTATTTCAATCACGCCTACGTCAAATCATGTTCCAGTAGCAATTTCGTTTATAATCTCTTAATACCTCGAATGCAGTGGGGACAAAATACACGTATACCTAGTCTGCCAAAAACTCTTGTCTTGTTGTCTTAACTGGGATGGGGAGTGATCAGGAGTTATTGCCTTTATTCATGTGCTTCTACGTAAACACTACAGCCTACTGAAGAAAGAAGGTTTGGGTCACTTGATCTCTGAAATAGCATAGGCCACACAGTGCTAGAAGCGGCTATAATTCCAGATATCTTATTGTTCTGGCGACCAAATGCAGATTATTTTTTACTATTAAAGGCAAAGCTTATTCTCCAACATTTATTAATTCAGTCAGAAATAACATGGAGCATCCCTTTAAAAACCTATAACTCTTTCCTGTCTAACCATGGCTTCTGAAGCTTTAGCTACCGCTTGCCGCTTGATAGCAAACTACATTGAAAATGAAGAAGAGTTTTCTCCTAAATTCACGGAAGTTACCACCTTGGTGTGATATTTGCTGTGTCATTTCCTTTTGGATCACTTGTTTTTATTTGAAATCCTTTGTTGCCTCAGTAGGAAACAGAAAGGATAGTTTAGAAGGCGTTAAAAGGCACACAAAAACCTTCACGTCGGAATCAATAGCATCTTTAAAACGGCAGCAAAGGGACACAAAAATATTCTAAGAGAATTTTGAACGCTGCTGTTTTAAGATGATGAAAGGCCATGATGTTTTGTTCTATTTTAGGTCTATCACAGTCCAGCTAGTCTACTTCCTAGACCCGGCTACAGGTCACGTTTCTACCGCATTCCAAACGGACCTAGCAGTTTATTGGACAGGACAATCACTGCGGAGGTGATGGCTGAAAGACGACGCATTGACGTGAGCTTAGCCATCTCCTTTTTCACAAACGTTGGTTATGAATCGATGAGCGCCAAGATTAGGCATCTTTTAGCAGTAACACCATTCTCTCCTCATCACTCATTTAAAACGTGAGAAAATTTGAAGAATCACATTTTTTGATTAGGACGAAAAATTGTTCTCCCACACTTCCGCAATCCCACGCGCATGAACTGCAACCATAAAGTGGGGAGGCGAGCTGTACAGCAGACAGATGAACAATATTCTCACATATATATAAGCAAAATTTCCAACACCAAATTCTCGGCCACTTGTCAGATGACGATTTTCTTAATTTCCAAATAATGTTAATTGGGAAGCTTAGACAATGGAAGTTGCCTGATACATGTAAAATCTCAATATTAGCCAACGCAATTAAATAGCGAGGCATTGAGGTTGCAATAAATTTAAGGTCAGGCACATTGGTTCAAAAAGCCAGTTTAACCCTTTATATTAATAAAATTAGTTGAAGTATTTGTCATTTACCTTATACCATTTTTACATCGGGCATTACTTTTATAACAGCGTAAAATGGATGATCTTCTGACCTACAAGCTTCCAGATGCATCGATTTACGACAGTTTGAAATCAAGTCTTCGCAAAGTACATGACAAAATGGATGTGCATCGTTCGTTGCTCGACCGATACTCAGCAATTGACATGAAAGACGGTCCCTCCTCTGTGGAAGAACGAGTTGCCTCAAAGTGCCGCGAGCTAGGAGAGCGCATGGCCAGATGAAGGAGTCAACAAGTGCAATTTATGCCCCTTGACTTAACTAATCTTTATTGAACCGTCTATCTCTATAGTCACTTACCTTGTTTAACCCTCCGCGCCTCAACCAGTGAAATATACTTAGGCTTGTGGCATGCTGCATGCTTTTGAAAATTGTCCGCCTTAAGTGCCTTTATTTCTTTATCGAAATCACGTTGGGCCTCCTTCATATGGTCATGCCTAGCTCCCCTATGAACGTTTCGTTTTCCTTCTATTCGCCCACCCCCACCTCCCCTTCGTTAGTGTGCTTCCTTTAATATTGCAAATGAAAGTGCCTTGGGTAATTGGTCATGTAGTTTATCCTGAACGTTGGGTGTTATGAAACATTTTCTGCCTACTGCATCGCTGTGATTTTAGCCACAACTTTTGTATGCACCAGGGGTCATATTCAGATGTCAACTTTATTTTTTCAACTTTCAGCTCGATTCAAGCCCACTGGTAAGTCGCATTGCTCTGTTTCGCATACTTCTCCTTTTTTATTTCACCACGTTATTTTTAATTGAACATTTCATTACCACTAGAACCTTCTTAGGACAACCAGCATCTCCTAAGCACCCCTTATCCAATTTTCCCCGCATTGTTATCTCAACCAGTAAGATGTTGTAATCACTTAACTGGGGTATTATGGAGTCACTCATAGTGGTCCACTCTGGTGGATACATATAAAAGAATCACATTACAAAGTATGTGGATCCAAAACACCTAGTCATACTTAATTCCTAAATACATTTCAAAAACTAGGAAATGAGGATGCAGGACGCAGTGACCAACGTTCCAATTGAGAGGATTCCGCGCGCCCGTGGTCCTGACTTAAAAACTACACCACTAGAGACCGAAATATACTACCGTCATCCTCAAACCACCACGGTGACTGCTAGTGCTAATCGGGCGTAGATAGAGGCCCGGGAGATTGCATGTGTGACATCATGGAAGTGTCTATATTTGCATGCTGACTACTGGAAGTAATCTGTACAGCTTTTGCCTCTCATCTTCTAACAATCTTCAATATGGGCACGCCTTAACACTGCGCTGACTGTATCATTAACATCTTGTATTACAGGGCTACCGGTACTACCGATACTACTAGTAGGCTGAAACACAACACGTGAGTAACAAGCCAACCACACTAGCACCTTACCAACGCCACCATGGCTTGTATTAAGGGAAATCTGTTGCAGGCGGCTACAATTATTTGCTTTGTTATTCGCTAGTTTTAGCAGTTTTAATGCTGCCTCCCATTGCTAACGTTTACCTGCTGCTGTGCAACGTTTGCTGAGTTACTATGCATTGTCAGTGCAGTTCAAAGATTCTAGGATATGGTTGAGCTTATTTTCAGAGGAGCTCTACCGATTACCATTTTGACTGTCACCAGGAATGTCATTCTGCTTTTTAAAGCTTACACGGGTTAAGATACACCGCTAATACCCAACGAATTTCTACATCAGTACTCATTTGCGCGCTGCATGCTTATGATTGATGAACCAACGACTAAATGCCTAACCGTTGCAAACTTACCTGTGCACAGCCTTACGATCGTGTACTCTAGAAGGTGACATATTTCCATCTTTTTTGTTTTAAGGGCTATGGACCACCTCTAGTTCAACCAACTGGCAGTTCAACAGCCGAGCTTCGTGGTCGTATTCGTCGTCTCATCTGCCGTTCGCGTAGAAACCCGCATCATTTTCGTTATCTCCCATCTTCCTACCCCTCTGCTTGATTGTGAGCACCGAAATTCCTTGCCCAAACGGACCCACTTGCCCTATTTTTCTGCCCTTACAGATATAAAAAAAGAACTTGTTTCCGTTTTTGCGTTACCCTTAATTTTGCCTATCCCTTGCGTCTAGACAGTTATTTATCAATGCTTATATATGCTGCTACTGGTGGTAGCAGAGACGTTCAACTTATAGATTGTGCTCTAATCTTATATTCACTAGTACTAAAAAAATGAGATTTTCTGCCCTAGAAGTCTATATGAAACTTGAAGAAGAGACTTGCTTGTTATGACTAGTCCTTACTCAATAAACCTTACGATATTTTCTTTTCGCGTTTTGTGATAAGTAGTGTTTTGGAGAGTGGAATTACTGTTTCATGAGGATTCTACACAACAACGAAGCAGCTTCGACCCTCCTTTATTCGCTGTTTTAACATCGCATTCATTTAACCGACATATGAGAGTGGCAATTGATAAGAAAGACTACGTTTTCAAAGTTTGTATTATTAATTTTTGGTAAAAAACGCCGCAAAGGAAGGTAGCTTGTCTTGACGAAGATGGTAGACGTGCTAATATCCTAAACAAACCAAATATTGTCATCCCACGTAACACAATTACTTCTGGTAATTTAAATCACTGTGTCTACTGAAGTTTGATCAAACTGATAGCGCTAATAAATAGTACAAAAGCCTCGTAAAGTTTCGCTGTATTTTCTTAGATTCTATTCATTGAAATACTGTTTGGTTCGATACAATAAAATATGGATGAAAATGTGTACATGTGCATCAAAAATGCTCAAAAGACAAATCAAATAATGCGTAATGCATATAATGCTGGAAGCCTTGGTTCTGACCAAACCATCTGCTTGAGGTGCCTATCTACCCATCCCATTCGTAAGCTTGCCTTAAAATGTGGTAGAATCGTTTCTACGGCCAATCCCGTTTTCAACTATCTTAATGCTATGTTTAATTCTGAAAATCCAAGCTGTTACAATCCAAAGATTTAAACGAAGGACTAGGGGCACAATTCCTTGCTGACAGATTGAAGGACTTTTATAAACATACCTACATGTATTTTGTCGCCAAAATGCTGATTGTTCCCCACCCATTTTGAATGTGTCCATAAATGTATTAACACAAGTTGACAAGCATTTATTTTTGTCGTCCAAGTTCAAAAAGTCCACAATTTTAAAGCCGAAAGAAGAAACCACATTTGAAGTGCATGTTTTGAAAATATGTACGCGATCATTGGCATAGGCTTAGGTAATAAACTTCCACTATATTTACAACTGTATATTTGCAGCAAGATGTTAAGAACTTGTTTTCTGTTTACTTCTCTAAGGAGGAATGCAGCTCGGTGCAGTGCACTTTGGTGACTTAAGTACTATGACCATCAAAACTGTCCAAACAACTAGTTTAAATAAACTCAAGAATTCACCTTCCAAGGCGTCTACGCAAAATGGATCTCACCTATAAGGGGCCTCAATAAGTTCCTCTAAAACCCTTTTACCATAATACATATTGCTCATTTTAGTTCATCTTTATTGCGTGACTTTAAGGTCACATATTAGGTAGTACTCAAAAGGTAAGTAAATGGTGGTTCTTGGTGCAACTGGCGGAATTTAATTGGATGAAATAAAACGCTCACCTCTACTTGACAATTTTTATTATGGAAATAAGATACACTTTAAGTCGTACTGATTTGGCATTTGTTTTGGTGGTCATTTCACGACACGAACCGATTAGCCTCCATGAGTCCTCCCTCCATCTTGCGGCATAACATTTCGGCCCTGTCTATAGCCTAACGGCTATTCCGCTGTTTTGGTGCGCTACATTGCGGCCTTGGGGTGACTGGGGGGGACACTACAAACCTGTTATTACTTCTACGTCTATTATTGTTGGCTTAATTAATCGCACAGTTGCTAAAGCTCTGGTAGTAGTAAACTGTCCTCTCTCAATGTTAAAAGAGCCTAGAGACAATAATTTGAGTCAAAGTTGGGAACACAACAGCTAAAGGAATGAAAACTGATGTTAAAGTTTTTTCTTTCGGAGAAAATGTACTTTAATTGCGCCTAGGAGTTGCTTGGACGCACTTTTGGGGCGGATAACAGGCTAGGGGTCATTGAAAATCTTTAGCGTACTTTGTTGTGTGTCGTAAGACGTATGTTGTGGATCTAAATGGTCAAATTATCTCCATACTTCCACTGGCTCGCATAGCTTTGTAGCAATGCAGCAATATAGCATTTTCATGCTTAGTTCAATGCTTCTGACGGTGACTACCAGTGCCTTAATATGATCCAGTATCTCATTCGCATGGGCTGCTTGATGAATGGAATTGCAAACACCACAACTGGGAAATGCAAGTTGTAAAGGACAATTCGAGGCCCGGGATAACGGTGCAGTTAAATGTAGCACCCGATTAGTCTATCAGAAGTTCGAACGTTATTCGTGATGCGGCAAAACTTTCCAATAATCGTCGTGGACGAAGTTCATTTGTGGGTAAAATTAAAACCTGAGAGTTCATGCTTAATTGGGAAACGGGATTCACAGTTGCAAACTAAGAATTCAGAATTTTGATTTTCATGAGGTCATATGTTGAAGTTTGCTTAGCATTCCGAAATACTGGCCGGAATCATCGGACAATGACCGCGTGGTCAGAACTTGTATATTTTATAGCCATATATAGAACACCGATATTGCTCAAAATTAGTAACCACTAAAAAAATGTCCTGAAATAGTGACTTAACTGCAGCCATGGGGTGGATTCAGGAAGAATTTACCATGATTCAGAGATGCCTTAAAATTTGAGGTGTTAAAAATATCTTTAACCGGAGGTGCCCAAATAATTCAGATGAAATGGTAGGCGACTTTATATCAGGGAGCAGAATAATGTGATCAGTAATAAAATCCACCAAACAATTCGCAATTATTTTTAACTAGTTAACAAAAGTGCCTCATTTTCTTACTTGGATTCCAGAGATAGAAATGATACTTAGGTGGAATGCACAAGGTTTTTGTGAGGAAGTTTGACTTCTTTTGTGGAGGAAACCCGGCAGTTTAACTTCATAAAGATGTTCATTGCAAGCTGCGTACCCACTGCGGGTTCAACTCCACCTTCGGTGCATTCAAAAGGCCAGCGGTTTCAGGTAGTAATTCGTTTCACGATCACGTGTCAAAGATCAATGAACACAGAGGGAGGCGGCATTTTCAAGCATGATGTTATAGGAGATGCGACAATTATGGAACCTACACGGAGTTTTTCTAGAACTGGTCGATCATCCTCCATTTCAGACTACGCCGATAATGAGTCAAAGATCATTGAACAGACATTTTTGTGTCCTCTTGATAACAGGAATTTAAGTCAAAGGGTTCATTGCATCGAAATTCCCAAAATTCGACCACGAAAGTGCCTTAGCCCTGATACTAATCAGTCGGGGAATGCTGTATCTCTTGTACTGCCTTGCATACCTGAGCCACAAAAGCGTTCAAGGCGAACCCATTTTTTATCCACTACTTTGCTTGAAAATACAAATGATAACCAAAAAGTCTACTATCCCCATGCCCGAGCGGATTCTATGCTCGAGTCACCAGTAGGAGGAAATAACACGACCGTTCATAAGACGTCCTCATCCAAAAGGAGACCTCTGTACCTTCCACTGCCTCGCAGAATGTCATGCAAGTACCCTGGGGATTCCAATCAGGTGAATCGACGGGGAAAGCCTATGTGGAACATGTCTTCGAGAGTCGATATCAGACCTCGCTCTGTGAGTAGTGTCTCTCCATCCCCTGTAAGATCGGTGCGGTCGACATCAATACCGACAAAATTGATTCCCTTAGAGGTGAGTGAGCGCAAAGCCAGTAAAATAGATGAGCCTGATTGACCTTTTCAATTAAAT
Organism: Echinococcus granulosus; assembly: GCF_000524195.1. Lineage (NCBI taxonomy): Eukaryota > Metazoa > Platyhelminthes > Cestoda > Cyclophyllidea > Taeniidae > Echinococcus > Echinococcus granulosus. Next base: position 418,297 of record NW_020170387.1, on the reverse strand, counting down.
GCCGGATCTGTCTTAAGGATTTAGGAAAATTTCTCAAGTTTTATTGAGTTTGAGTTCTATTGAAAAGATATTGCAGCCTGACTTGAGTTTAGTTTTCATTTTCTGGATATTAATTAGAACTTATAATCCATTTTTTAGCATTCTAAATCAAAATTGACGCCAATCAAAAGAGAATCGGTGTTTGACAGACTTTATAGAGAGGGCGGTCGACAGAAAAACTCAATGCGGATAGAAGCAGTAGAAAATCCTATTAAAAACCACTGGGAACACAGGTTGCTCTCACCTCCACAGTCGTTTTTACACACTACGCGATCAAACCTGACCTATTCACTACCCAAGAAACGCCCATTAGATGCGCATAGTATTATGGTCTCTCCAGTACACCCTCCTCATCCCGTAGGAATACCACCTCCTTCTCTTAGTAAGTCTCATATTGAATGGCGGTCTGCTTCGCCACAGCCGCGGCCGCGTACAGAGAGTGCGGCGTCCGCTTCGGCCTTCTTCACACTAATGATAAGAAGAAGCAGGGAAGAGTCGGAAAAGGTACCTATTACCGTAAATAAAATACAACAGCCTCTTACTTGTAGAGAAGACGCGAAAGAATGGGACAATATTAGCGCTAAACCATGCCAGTTAGATGATAAAGATACCATAAATGAAAGTCTGAATGAGCTGATTTTGCAGTTGATTGAAGAGCAGCCAAGCGCACCTATCAATGCCTTTGTGAGCGAGAACGTGGTTTCCTGGAAATCTCTTACGGCCTTGTTTGCTGAAGAAACTCATACTTCAGCAAATATTAAACAAGTGCAGGGATTAATTGATAAACTTCTACCCGATTACACAAGCAAGTGGGAAGAACATAGCGAGCCTCATGCAAAATCGACAGAAGTATATCGTTCAATGAAACCGATGCATCAAAAACTCCCGTATAAAGAATTTGAGTCGGTCGTAATATTCGATCCGGCTTGCGCAAATGCCATTCTCAGAGAACACGATACCGATTATTCCTCCTCTCCAAATCTCACGACAGTGGCTGATAAAGTGATCGACTCTGCTTGCCAGGAGGTCTCCTCACATTCCGACCTACAACTCACCTCTTCTCCATCACCTCATAAAATTAATACCAATAGTATAAATAGGCCTGTTAAAGGCGATCGCTATGATAAGGAAGCCCATGCATCTACTCCCCAACCAAAGCAGGAAGAGGTCTCAGTAACCATGATGGACAGCGGAAATGGACTTAAACAAGGCCAAGATAGTGGTTCGAAATCAAACCGCCTAGACTGCATGGAAAATAAAATAATTGTGGCTAACGCAACGTTAATGAGGTCGTGCATAGAAGTGATTGAGCCTTATGGAGAAAATAGTCGGTTAATGGATTCCACTGATCTATTGGCAATTCCTCCTCTATCAAACAATTCCTCAACAGAACGAAGAAGCGAAAGCGGAGAACAAGATTCTTTCATCGATGAATCACTCGTTTCACTAAATAGTGCTAGTGAGTATTTTTTTCAAGAGTATGTCGAACTTTTGAAACCAAATAAGGCTCAAACGAATGAGCTCGTGGATAGGGAGGAGGATGGGAAGACACAACGAAGATTAATTGAAAATCATGCGCCAGCCACGGAATGTCTTGATCAATTGAGTGTACATCAACTACTGTATCAAAGAGAAGTGGAGAATTCTGAGTTTTCAATGTCTAAGGTAGAGGTTTCTCAAGACCGTTGTTTCGAACAGGCTACTCTTAATAAATCAAATTTTGCGTGTCTATCTACTGATCTCGAAAGCTACGAAACTGAGAAAGTGTGCAAAGTCAAAGGATCACTAAATCTTTCAGGATCTACTTTTGCCTCAAAAGTGACCAATGAAGAAAGACAGTGGTTAAAAGCTGCATCTAGTAGCAGTTCATTCATAGCAGCAGATGTGAAGCTAATCGTTACACCAAAGGTAACCGTTTATACTTTATAGTTAGGCTCTGCAGAAACCCTTTGACAGAAAGCTTTTATCTTAAATAACTTTGCAGGATTTACATGACATCCATTAACCAGAATCACTTTGCACTAACTTCATAAGGACTAAATGGCAAAATTACCGGGGCAAACACAAGTTGAGTGCAAAAGAAGGAAATGGAGGGAAAGATTCCCTACTAATTAACGTGTATTTGACCTTTTACGACCATTTTGATCGCTAGGATGGCTACCTTTATGATGTTGAGGTGTATGCAACCATTCCAACTAACCTAACTATGGTATCTCCGGTTAAAGTATGTTGGTGGTTGCAAGTAAATTGACGATGAAGAATGCTCTTGCCAGAAAAAGGGGTAAACAAATACTCCATCTAGTATATTAGATCTGAAATTGTTGGTACCTACTTAGCCCGATCATAATGCAAGCTGAGCACATGATCTCCTATAGTCTTTACTGTTTATACGCGCCAAATGCATTCATCGAATTTTTTCACGCCTCCAATTAAATGGCATAGTTGGATTTGCATTTTCACATCTTTATCACTTTCCCGAATCGACTTACACAAAATTTTTTTAAGAGAAGAAAATTTCTGCTGTATGCCAGCTTCATTAAAGTGCTACACGAAGCCTATCACTTACGCCTTGAAATCAATCCAGATTGTGCTATTTATGCTTGATTTTTCTGTTCATCTCTTCATTGTTTTGCAATAACACTGTAATGAAGGCGATAAACAGTGATTTTAACACATTATAGCTCATTTAAAAAAAAATGCTAGTCAACCTCATTAATTGGCAGCGAAATTATTAAACCGCAGATTTTCGGCAATTCTCAAAGGTTGCATTTCGATTCTCTAGATGAAGAAATCTAGTCAAGCTTTGGTTACAAATAACAATTCTTTATATGAAGGGCATTTTGCTTACGCCCTTCTTAGAACAATGCCTGCGCTTCTCATCGTGAATACACAAAGATGCCATTTCACGATTTCGTTGCACCGAAGTTTTCAATGACTAGATTAAATGTAAACGAAAAGTGGTACAATCACACACTTCACGGAAACAACATCATACAACCGATGCTAGCCTGATAGGCATGGAGTCCTTCCATTTGAAGTTCTTCTGTATTTATCTTTTGCTCATGCCATCATTTATATGTTTCTAGTAAAGGTACGTAGTAATCTAAATGCAAAATTTGGCGCTGAAAACCAAACTTAGAAGGAGACGAAATGCAGTGTACTCAAACTATTTAAGTATTTTTTTTTCATTTTGCGGTACTAATAATGTTTTGAAGACACCTACGTGGCACATAAATCCGATAAGTCTCCACAGAACTCAGTTTTGAAATTTTTATAATGAAAAATTTTCAGAGCTTTTGTTTTTAGTGGATATTTCATTCCTTTTTGAAATCTCCCAACTGCAACTGTGACCTTTAACATTTTGACAGTGTGACAAGTTGAATACACAAGTCAGATGTCTACATTCACGACTCGGTAAAGTCGACAGTATTACTGCGAATACCTCTATACCTTGCAGAAAGCACTTAAGCTGTAGATCGTACAAGCTGTATACAAATATGATAAAGTTGCTGTGAAATATGATTTTTAGAAGTGGCTATGGCTAAAGTTTACCAACAAAAGCTATGCAAGCTGTGCATATAAGTAGGATGATGGAACATTTCCTTCAATCTTTCTTTCAGGGTAAAAAGACTGAATTCTCCCAATCATCTCTTCACCCCTTATCACTTGGAACCAATCTATCGGCTCAACAAGGAAGCTACAAGATTTTTCAAGGTATGGATAATTTTTGCTTTGACATTGTCTCTGCAGTCTCATCGCTGACTGGAAGCGAATCCTCCAAACAGGAACTACTAATATTACCGGATTATGGTCCTTGCAAGCACCAAATAGCAGAAACTCGTAGGTTATAAAATTACTTTCCCTGATGCATCCACTTAGCAGATTACGTTTTCCGAAGAGCTACTCCTGAAGAGACAGCAAAAGAGGTTGCACGGTTCAGAGAGGTTCTCTCAAAGTTGAATGCTCGATTTAAAAACGCTGGGATAACCACTAAGAACTTGGCTCGGGAGCTAAAACTGAGCTACCGAGGGATCATTCTAGCCATACGATCTCGTCTTAGCTCGAAGAAGGAGATCATATGTCAGAATTCCACAAAAGCTCTGGGCGCTACCCTTATGCAGTGTGTGGAACAGTTCGTGCATATAGTGGACAATCAAGTTTTGCGTCACAATTGGCTGGAGGCCTGGGATAGGGGCTGTCTACTACGACTCAAGGCGGACTTTATACGCTACCTTTATGAAACCTTTCCAGCTAATTTGACTTACCAGCTAAAGTGTCGGGAGGCCTACAAAAGCGCGCGGCTATTCTTTCTGGAAAACGGCTTGCAAGATAAGGCCGAATGGGTCTATCTCCAAATGAACTATGCCACTTTCCTGTACATGTTAGGTGAGAGAAGCACTGCTCAATTTATAAATGAAAGACTGATCAACTCCCTGGTTGTTCGTCGATGTGGAAAGGATATTAAGGCAAAGCTGCAGTTGAATCTTCAGTTTTACAGCAAACCCTAGTAGTGAGTTATACCCATCCATGTATTGAGATCTTTTATTAAATCAAAGCAATCAAAGTTGTTTTCCAGTGTCGTTTTTACCAGAAACAACTGAATACAGTTACCATTAAACTTTTACTTTGGCTAACCAAATGCTGGAATTTTTTGTTTACCATGAAGGAAAGGCTTTATAAGTTTCCACTTTCGGCATTCATTCCTCAATAAATTCTGGGTGTTTGTTCTCATTGAATTCATTGAAAATAAATATTAATAACTGATTCGGACTTTTTTCTACTAAAGGAGCAATTAACCCCTAAATAGCTCAAAGCATTTTTTACGTAAAAAATCGTATCCCATAGCCTTCATGAGAAGCTGAGAATAGAACTACTTTTTTGCCTGTTCGGTCCATGTTGTGCAATCAACGGTTTGCCAAGGATGGCCACATAGCCTGCAAAGACGTGTGGATTCAGATGAGACGCGTTGTGGAACACACGCCATATGTGCACACTCCTTTCCCGGGTGTGGTGAATTCAAAGATCCGTCCCTTGTAGGCCACACGGTCAACTGTTGCACCGTTATAAGACAAGTTAGGGAGTGCGGTCGAAAGGTCGACATCAGGTGAATCACTGAATGAATCAGCAGTAGATTTAATGAGTCCCGCAAACCCTAACGCCTAGTTTATTTCGTTGCGCTCAATGTCCTCTTTTACAATACTTTCCACTGAGCTTTCGAAAGTAATATTTCAGTAGCTTGATGGTGTGGTCAGCTTAATGGGAGGTTAGTGAAGAAAGATTTCGTGAGCTTTTGTGGTGATTGATGTTGTGAATATTAAGTCGGTTTTACTTAAAATCGCCAAACACGAAATGCATAAATATTCATGACCTGAAGGCAAATTCAATTAAATAAGGAAAAAACAGGTAATAGAATATTCCACACGGTAGCTAAATATTCGTGAGGCTTGACTTTAATATGTCCGAACAGTATTAGCATTTCCACCCGGCTTAAGAGTCTTGAAGCACATTCCCAAGCAGTATGCCAAATTTGGCAAAATTCCAAAGCCTATGTCGAATAACTGTAAATTTGGGTAATTTAGAGGTCACCAGTTGCTTAACATTACGTCTCAATGAAGAAAAAGAGCAAAATTCGGTAAAATAATAAACCTAAGATGTCACAATTTGCACTTCAAAATTTGTTTCAGACCATAAATTGCAATTGCGTGGCAAAAACCGACTTACCGACTTACTGGAAGTTTATTTCAAACCGGTAAAGTGTAAAAAGCAGTCCGTGTGTGCTGAAATAATGACACTGATGATGACGATGATGGTGGCAGTGGTAGTGTAGTTTATGCCCTGATCAAAGACTGCATTACGGGCACTGCTGGAAATTTTGCATTGAATTGGTAAGTGAGTCTACATGAGAATGATTTCCTGAACTAAAAATGAAAGTGATATGCAAAGAAATCTAGAAGCCATACTTCGATTAATAGGTATGTGATGTACCAGTGATAAGTAGGTGCTAGCAAAATGTGCTAGAATATAGCAGCGGCACAGGCACCGAATTTTTGCCATTCCTCACTTACTGCTAAAACACCTTTAACAAAATCATATGCTAATCAAGGCAACTCATAAAACACCTTGTTACACGAACACTATGCAAAACCAGATTACAATGTTTAAAAGGATAGCGACCTCATTAATCTATGGAACTCAGAGAAGCAGTGCCCCAAAAGACTCATAAATATTATGTAGCGTCCCAAGACTCCCTAAAGACGAAAGAAGACGCAATACTCGGGCAAGCTTTATTATTCAGCAGAGAGAAGGTGCCTGAGCTACTGGAATAGCCCAAAGGCCAGCCCACCCAGCGAGGTGCAAGAAGGCTAATTAGACGTACAAAAGTAACTCCTCTCCAATCCTGAGGGATAAACCACCATCGTATTACAATTATGCTTAAGTGTTTTAGTTTGCGACTGCAAAATGCTACGGGTGGTCATTGATAATGATTTTTACATCACATAGGATCAATTTAGTTGCACAGATCTCATAAAAGGCTGCTATCCACTATTTGAGTATGTCCCTGTGTTCTATCGATACAAAATATAATTCATAGCCTTAAGCTTGGTGGAAACCACATCTGAGAACTCGTAATAATAGTGTAATACGATGGTGGTTTACCCCTCAGGATTGGAGAGGCGTCACTTTTGTACTTTGAATTAGCCTTTGTGTACCTCGCTGGGTGGGCTAACCTTCGAGCCATGCCAGTAGCCCAGACACCTTCTCTGTGCTGAATGTATGTATATATTCTGCCTCAGTATTGCGTCATCTTTCTTCTTCAGGGAAGTCTCGGAACGCTACAATAAATACGCGCGTAAGGCGTCTGAGCTGTCATAAATATATACGTTAAGTAGAAAATAAAGAAAAACTTATTTAAGTTTATAAATAGTGGGGCCTATTTAAAGAATCATAAATCGTCAAGAGGCTAGCCAGCCTTTTCTTAAACCGTTACCAAGGAATTTGTGTTTAAGCGAAAAAAGAGAACAGATAACAGTTAACTTTCTTTATCTGCCCCAATTACAAATAGTATATTAAATTCACCTAGAAAATCCCATGGCTGCGAAAATGGCAACAAAGGTTTTGCCGAGCAACCTTATAAATATAGATCAAATTGCTTTGAAATTAACAGTGATAAATCCTAGGCTTATCATAATCAAATGCGTCAGCCCCTTATCTAAATTCATGAATACATAAGGGGGAAATTTAGGTAAACATTAGTGCAAGTTAATTCCTCTTAAGTACCAAAAACCGTCACTCTGGTGTTAATGCAATTACACATGTGTCTGTCAATAATTTTTAAACTTTGTCTTTTAGTTTGCTAAGCTGTGGGCTTCTTAATTCTACTTTCACTAACTTGACGTTTTGATTAAGCAGATTTTCACCGGGCCTTTCGACTATGCTCATCATCAAATAGCGCAATTGCGTGTGTGATGGTTGTCCTTCGTGGATCTAGTTTCAGCCATGACCTCGTACGAGGTCTAAGGATGCTGAGTATGAGAAGTGTTAGATCAAAACGTAACGCAAAGCCCGATGCTTCACGAGGCGTTACAAATAATGAGCTTAGGATGGATCATGAAATGTTTGACGCTGTTGAACATCTTTCCGATACGTTGATAAACGATACTTCTCGTTCTGTGGCCGCGAGTATAACTAAGGAACACCAAAGAGCACGTGAGAATATTAAGGCTCGAATAATTTTTCGGAAAAACTTCAGGTGTTATCTTCGTTATAAGTTAATGGGATATCTAGGGGCCCTCCTGAGTTGACAATTCTCACCTATCGCGCTAGAGAGCAGATTGCACATTTGTCGATGACCCAGCCATCCGAGTGGGGTGCAGAAGCCGTTTCTGAATACTTTCCCATTTCCTGCTGCGGTGCAGCTTTACTCTTACAAAAGCAGAGGAAAAATCCGCATCGGTTTTTTCGTTCTCTCGATTTTGTCGTAAACCATGATACTCAGTCAATTAAGAATTGGCTTACTCTTATCGAAGTTATTTGTACAGCACAGGTTGAAGATCAAGTAAAGGCGAATGAATCCCAGACACTTCAAATTTTAAGTACTCGTCTGCCCAGTGGTTTACGTTGGATTGGAGTTGCGAACGTTTTGAATAAGCTAGCCTTCGCCGACGGAAACCCAGCACTTCCCTATCCACCTCAAACGTCCATCGAAGCATTTAGTTTCATCAAATCGCGCCATCAACCGGGGTACTTCCAACAAATTGCCGAAAGATTTTGTAAACCCATTGACACAACCAATGAATCCATCTGTGTGCGAGAACAGCAATTGTCTGTCATCAATAAACTGATTAGTCTTTTCAGGTGCATGGACTTTTCCGTGTTTACTCAACCTCTGTTGGAGGACAGTGCATTGACCTTCAAAACAGTTTGTCGTAATTGGTTGTACATTGATTCCAACTCACCGCAGCTGGCCCAGTCTCGGTTGCCAAAAACTAAGTCAAAAGTTGACTGTGATTTTACGAAAAGCATTCGTTATAAGCGAGTTTGTACATAATCCACCTAAATAAATCCTTTACGCAGAAATTTCTTTTTGTCCTCTTACGTGTAGACCATAACTAAGCGGCTGGCCTGTCTACCTTCAGGACCTTTCAGTCGGATCATTGAACGAGGAGTCTATATTGTCTTCCACAGAGGGCGGTGGGTACCGTCATTCAGCCTTAGAAAACACAATTCCAGGGCTAAGCCTCCAGATTTCGCCGTCCATGGATCGGTGTTTAAGTGTACTGCCACCGATTGACACCTTCAGTCACCAGGTTACTTGAATTATTGTCATTCTAGTTCCCATGTCTCGTGATATTGATGTGCCACGGTTACTTGCAGGAAGTCGAGCCGAGATTCAATAGGCAGGAGGAGAGCAAACGTGGTTTGAAAGTGAAGAGTGTATGTGTTTCTGGACGATTTTAAGACTTTAATTTATCTCCACTGAAACATCTACGGTTTCTTACCTTTTTTAGCGACGTAATCGGACCTCAGGAGGCATTCAAAAGCAAGCCAAACCCCTTTCTATTTCTAAAAACGGCACTACTCTCGATAAGCATGGATTCCCCTGTCCCATACCCTCGTGCGTTCGAGCAAGTCCGGAAACTGCGTTCAAGCGACGGTACCTTTGAGTCACTTGCTCTGTCTTTTGGTGTATATTTTACCGTGTTTTCACGCCTCATGCCAGTCCCTCATTGAGCTCTGTTTTGCTTTTTTGGCATCGTAAGACGTTAAAGCACATTACGTTCAACTTATTTTACTTATTATTTTTAAACTAAAGAAATACCATTTAAGTATGCTCGAAATTGTGTAGTTGTGCAAATTTACAGTAATTCTTTGACTCAGCTATGAGTTCGGATTGGAACAAGTAGTTTAATTCCTGTAAATCAGTATTTCAGTATTCTTATCTTTTTGGTATTTTGGTATTTTAAGAACTTTAGTGGTGCCACATGGTTCTAATGAATAAACCGTTATTGATTTGGAATATCCAGATATCCCACAGGTCCTAATCAGCAAAACCGAAACTTTCCATTTTGGTTGAAACGATTATTTCCACTAAATTTGACTGAAAACAGGTTCTACGGTATAGTATTTAAGTTGTTGATGTTATAAGATTATCTTATTCTTTTTTACTGTTTCATTTAATGAGCACGCTTATATCGGCTTTTCTTGAATTAGGAGTTTGGATAACGTGCTCCTGCTGCAGCTAACATCGACACCATTACCTACCTTTCTGCTTAATTCTATATCGACTCCATTTCTTATCTCCTGTTTTATAGTTATCCGCTGCCAGATGTATCCTTCCATACTTCTGACCGTTAGGTGGTTATGTGATGCCTGGTTCGTTGTCGAATGTATCGTTTGCCTATTTTGGAATGAGAACTCTTCTTTATGTGGCCGATTCTTTCGTGATGCAATTGTAACTTTGCCGCTGCACATTAGTGGTTTTAGCTAACGACTTTTCACCAGGCCGCCAAATTTGGGTCGAAAATGCAAGAAAAGCAAAAAATAACCCCCCCTAGTTTATTTATGAATCTACTTAAAAAGATTTCATTCTTTCTTTTCTTAAAATGAGTTTTGTCTGCCTTTGATTATTGCGTTTCATTAATTTCAAATTACTTGAATCCTGAATGGAACATCTTGAATTTTCAACAAATAGTAAATGCTATCCATTCATGCTTATGTATTCGCTCTGATAGATATCTCATGCAAGAGCACTTGAATTTCCACAGGAGGCAAAAGCCCTTCTGCTGTGATCGCTGCCCTCAACGATTTACTTCAAGGCAGAACCTCGCGCGTCATCGCCTCATTCACGCTGGTATGTTCACGGGCGCCTTAAACCCTCCTATCCTTACACTGATCAATTATTTGTAAATAGAATCATATCCCCTTATTTTCTTCATGAATTAGCTAACCCCTCGATGATGTTTTGATATTTATGGACTGCCAAACTAGGTTAACAAATGAACGGCCCTTTCGTGAATTGTCTAAGATGTGGAATGGTTGTTTAGCTTTGAAAAACTTTCACAGAGTAGACAGCCAGGTCAACTCTTTCACCTTCATTTCCGATCACATTTTTTGATTACTTAACTTATCCGCTGTCGTTTTCAAGAGTACTGTCCTTCGCTTCATTCCCCCTGCGTTCTTAGGTGTAACCTACACCTGTTCCGAGTGTCGTCACGTTTTCATGCGATCCTCTGATCGCTCCAAGTGCTTGCGAAACCATAGGCTGCAGAGAATCATTTCTGAACAGGTAATGAATAACAATCTTGCTCTCGGTTCTATTTTTTGTTTTAGAAAATATTTACTGCTAGAAGGGGGAATTCCGGTGTCAGCATTTCGCTGAGTGTATGGTCTAAGTACCTTTTCAGATAAAATAAATTCTTATTTTAATCCTGTAGTTTCGTGGCGATTGATCTAATTTAAATGTCGCCTTTCCACCGCAATTTATTCACGAAGCTCCAGACTCCACAACAAAAGTTTAACACTTCAGTTTACATTGAAATTTGTTTCGGCAATTTCTGAGTAAAGGGACAACCGGGGCTTAATAGATTATTCTGCTACTAGTTATCTTAAATTGGTTCTCATTTCAGGGAACGAATGCTAGGCCAGCTCCCGCAGTTGTGGTGCCTAAGAATGCGTCGATTTCCTTTCCCACCACTATCAATGGCCCTTACGTCTGTCCTTTATGTCCAGATCAACGGGGGTATAAATTGGACTCCTCTCTGCGAAAGCACATGCGTCTCCACCATCCCAACTACAAGCGCACCATGGGCATTCAAGTCTCACGAGTCGACGAGATTCCTTCCAAGGTGGCTACCCAGCAGGTTGGAGACCCTCGAAGAGTAATATTGCCAATTTTATGAAAAATCGTAAACCTCTCGCAATTTTGGCACTGCCCTCATCACTAGGAGGACATGGTTTTATCATCATATTGTCACATCTGACCGCCATGGAGCACTCAGTTGTATCATCCGAAGTAGGGAGTAAGTCGGAATAACTTAATAGCCTAACCCAATTATCAGTAAGTGAATGGCGTAGCCTGACGACTTCGCCTCGTTACTGCGCTCAGGATTCCCTTCTTGGTGTAACTACCTTTTGCCAGTCGAGTTCACGTTTTGTCCGTATTACCTGCTTTGCTAAACTATCGCTTCGCGTCATTCATCGTAAAGGATAGGTGAACATTTCAAAGCAGATGTCCCGGACAGTTAGCCCATATTGTGGTTAGACTTTTTAGGCATTCAATAAATGAAGCGTACTGCAGCACAGGGCAACCACCAATGCATCTAAAACCGTAATTTTGTCATTCGAATTGCGTGACCTTTAAAAACGAATTTGTTTTGCCATAAAACTACCCATAGCTGACACACACGATGGGATATTTGCATGATTTATGTGCAGCATTGGTGCGTACATAATGGCAACAGCTTTGTTAGTGGTGCTTATTACCTGTTGTTGGTGCTCTTTATCACACTACTGCATGGTTTTTAAAATTCCTTGTCCTGTGCGCTTGTTTTTTCTGTCATTTTATTTATTTGGAACCATTGTTCACTAATCTTGGTATTATCTACTGGCAAAGGACTTAAAAAGAAATGCATGGTTGTAATGTCTTCTCAGTCCAACCTGGGTAAATTATAATAATTTATCTCATTTCTTTGTTGGACATTCCGATTCATTGAGTCCAACCCATTCAATGGTTAAGATATAGCCTTCTGATTGATTGACGAATTCTGTATCCTAGTTAGACTCCATCATGCTAATATATCCTCCAAATGTATGATATTGTAGCTTCAATATTGTTAGGTCAAACTTACTTATTGTATCCCTTTCAACAAGGGTACATGGCACATTCATGTTCGCTCTCTCAACACTTTGTGTCTTCCATGATGTACTTTTCCACTACGATTATGCTACAGACATGGTGATTTTCAGAATGTGCTGTGTAAATCCTTATTTGCCGTGCTCGAACTGAAATGTGCAGAGACGAGCCGATTTACTTATGCATGCCATCCTTTTAATGTATTAGCTTATTTATTATAAGCCTTGTCACAATGTACTTCTAGAAGTTACACGATACCCAATCTAATGCGAAATTTGTGCCATTCCGTAGGCATCATAATGCTGCACTGCGTAAGCTTAAGTCAAAATCGTTTTCATATGTTATTGAGGTTATTTAAGTGTTTGCGGCGCCTGAAGGCTGTAAGTTGTTTCGCATAAACTTTTGCACATTCGTGCCCATCTAGGTGATAATTTGAACTCCTAACGCCCGATTTTCGGCATCAGTACCCCAATGGAGCTATGTGTGGGGAAATTTTGTTTTCCTCGTCCGTATATTTCTCCCCTCTGGGTGATGTCTTTTGGCCGAGGCCACAAGTGATTGTGTTAATGCATCCTGTCTACAATTTTTCACAACAGCCACCTTCGGAGACTGCTGTAGTTAACTACAGTTTGAAGACACCCGCAATTGCCGTGGCATCAGACCCCACAGCTTCTCAACTGCCAATCAGCCTCGGTTCTGGTACCGGGGCCTACCTCCTATCCACTGGGGATATTTTCTATGCAGTAGTTCCTCAATACACAGGAATTGACCAGCCCATCCCTGCTGTTGGGCCTGCCGGAGTAGAAGGAACTACTGAGCAGGTTGGTACCAAGGTGTTGTAGTAGATCGCCCTCATGGTAGAGTCAAGCATCAAGTATTCCTTTCATCTAGCGTCCCACCATTTTAATGGAGCTAGCTCCTGCTGGATCGGGTGTAGTGGGAGAAGAGCCTCGACGGTCAGTTCACAGTGCCGTCTTGGGAGTCACAGAGGGACCCCTGATATTTACTCACTGCCTCCCTGTCGACCTCTGTACTTCGGCACTCTGCTTGACTGTCACTGATCCTTCGCTTCCAACCTCCCTCTCCCCTGTAAGTTGACATTTAAGATCATCGACTTTTTCATGATGAATAAAAAGTGAATTCATCCCCATTCATGTTAGGCGTCAGTGGAATTATTTCCTCCGATTCATAGATTCCATTCTTCTAAGATACTAAATGCCTCATTGTCAACCAGCAGTATTTGCGAGGTACGAACTGAAATAGGGAATATGATCCCAAGTGTCGAATTAATTGTATGCCTCAATTTGCAAACATCCTCATAGGGTTTGTGACAATCTTCATCCAGTCATTTCAGCCGATTTTTTTTGCTTGCGTTGTGTTCGGGATGGTTTTTTTCGGTTGTTCAAACATTATTTTCTTTCAAAAGTTAGATGTGAAGGCTGCGTTGAAATGTGTATGACAAATTAGAAAAATAGAAAGAACGAAACTACTTTCCGGATTCGTATAAAATAATATAGATATCCACCTCCACAGCCCCGAAATGAAAAGGTTGAGAAAAAAAACTACCTGCTCCTTCTCATATTCCGTTTGCGCATTTCGCACTTCATTTCCCTTGGCAGTAGCACCTGAGCCCTCCCTGAAGATGCTGTAAGATGCAATAACGCGAACTTAGAGAAGGGCTTGAAATCTGCAGGGATAAGTGGCATTGGCATGGTCAAATCGCGATAAGATCGAAAGGACCACCGTTACAGACATTTCAGCAGTCTAAACAATCGCAAGATATAAACGAGGGCGAAATGCATCAGTAGTAGTTCGCACCGTTGGCTTTGAAGAGGATTCTTAGATATCACGTCATCCTCTGGGCTAACTACATGGGGATGAAGCCAATTCAAAAGTAATGCTTAAGACGACGCTGCACATTCCGTAGGAGAATTCGCTTAAAAGCAAATCATAAACTGTATCCATCAGGAATACTATGGCCATTTTATTAAGGAGAGTTTGGTTTCGTCCAATAGTGGTCTCATTTTATTGCCAGTCACAATGTGTTGCTAGAGATTGAGATAGTTGCTGAAATTTGACACGGTCTGAATAATCCCTCTGCTTGGTCTCTGCAGGTGGGTTGTGTGGTGTTGTAATGAAGTTATCAGCCTGGGAAAAACGCGATTTTTCCTCCATCAGGCTGGATTCTCTGACGATGTCACTACTGTAATGTTTGATTCACACTGAAAGTGCTATAACACGAGCCCAGAGATATTGTTGTCATCGACGTACGGATGGACTTTGAGAATATTAACATGTGTCGTAGTTAAACCGCGGGAAATCCAAAAGTTCTTATGGCTAAATATACAATTTGAATACATACTATTCCAATACGCTTCTGCCTGCAGACGTCTCAGCATCCGGCAGTGATTCCTGTCCAGACCAGGGTGTGTTCGTCGATTGCTGGTGAAGGAGCCCTCGATCTGACCGAGCTGCCCCATGAGGTTATCGATCTGTCGCACAGCAACCCCGTCGACCTGAGCAGTGCGCACCCTCATGCGTCGAGATCCACGCTGTGGGAACCGGAACCGGGTTTCAGCTTCACCGATCTCCTCAATGTGGATGACGAGGATCCCAGAGGACTTCTTCTAGGTAGCGAATTCGAGGTTGGATTGGATTTACGGCTCCCTGAACCTCTGTGATACTCTTCTCTCTCACACATATATAAGCACACACAGCAAATGAATTTTTTACCACCAATGAAATTGTTACGTTAGTCTGTTGCAGTACTCTAGTTATCCTGTTGGTCCATGGATGGGGCAGTGAAATGTGATTTTTTTGTTAAATACTGCTGTTTTTTGGTTTGAAAGAGGTGTTTGTGAATTACATCGGATATCATTCCAATAACTCTCTCCTACTCCCCTGCGTTCCTGAAATTCTCTGATAGTGCAGAAATTTTCTTATACGTGTAGCCCTCTAGCTAAAACATTTTTCCATAGGATCGTTTGTTCTTTGTCGCATAGAAGCGGATTTGGCAGTAGAAAGCGACACAAATTTTACTTTCGTTAAAAGTTTGTTCCACATAACGAGTATGTACCTGTATCTCTCTGAAATGGCAAGTAGCGACTTTGAGTAGTTAAAACCAACACATTGCGCATTAAATTCGTGTAAAAGAGCATTTTCTTAGACCTCGAGAACGTTTCCACTGTGAATCTATCGAATGGTTCTGTGGTAAACTTTAAATTAAATCAACAATTCAATTAGTTGGCAATCATAATTTGCTTCTGTTAATTTTTGGAAGCACTAATTTAATGAATGCGGTCTTTCCTGATCGAAAAGCGATGATTTGCTGATTGCATAGAAATTACCTTTTACTGGTACTTGATTTGAAATCGTCGGTTGTTCCTGGGCAACATCAAATAATTCTCAGTATTCTCAGTGCGGAAGAACTTCCTACATAATTAATCACCACCAAACTGCGTGAAAAAAGCCTTAGCGACGCGCTAAATTTCATGTAGGGCTAGCCTGTAGCACGTTGTCTTTCAGTTAGGAGGGCTTCCTCCCAGTGCGATGCATCTGAGCGTGGCCTAACTCTAGACGCGGTTAGGACGCCTGCGTATTTTAATGTAGTTTGGCTGATTTTTTGCAGTTAAAGGAAGACTTTTTTTTCATCAACGGTCGCTATTGTAGTGACTTCAATTAATTCTCTGGTCAGAACTCCGCATCTCATCTCAACTCGAAATGCCTTCTACCGAAGTGATATCATCATTCGCATTCAAGTGCCAACTTGCAGTGGTAATCATTATTCAAGAAGCATTGTTGGTAAGTGCCTTTGGTATGAGGACTCACATCCTTTAAAGTGTTTTAGTCATCCTTCGGCGACTTCCACAAGAGGTGTGATGGATAAATATTAAGTTTCAAAGAGGTAAAGGCATGAATAAGGCCTTTTGAAGTCTAGCCCCGTTAAAAGACACACAACCTCTTCAAATCGTCATGGTTTCCTACTTGAGCCAACTAGTTGTCAGCGCGAAATAAAAACTGTTGCCAGAATCTATATCACCCCTTTGGGAATTAATGACTAACATCCCGTTAAAAACTGCCCCAGCTCATCTAAATGTTCTTATGAAGAGCCTTCATAAACTTGTCATTTGTACTACTTTAGGGCTTTTGAAATCCGATTTGAAGTGGAATTATGTAACATACTGAACAAAGCTTAGATGTGTACTAAAAGAGTGCCTCGGTAGGTGGTGTAGCAGCAACTGTGGGAATTTTGTGAGCAAACTCGTGATTAACTCTCTTTTGGTGAATATTCACCGAGTACCCATAAATAGGAAAGTAATGCACCTGGGTTTTTTGAGTCCAACTCTCCCATCGACCTCATGCATTTGCCTGACTCGATAATATTGTCCTTTAGATTTGGACATGTAAGGAGACTGAAATTTTAAACGACATTTACCGCTCTTTTATTCGTCTAACGCATGAGAAGGATAACAAGGTCTACTTTTATTGCTCTACTCATCTAATTCGACTCAATCAAGTCCCTCACCGGACACCACTCAACACCATGTTGGTCTGCCCCAAGCCTCTTCCTATGATCATTGTGTTCTCTGGTATTTGTAAGAAGGCATAAATATGCACGAATTAAAAAAAACAACCTTTCCAATGTTATGATATTCAGGGGAAAAATGAGATGGATGGAGCAATTTGTTTTGAGATGTAAAACGAAATGTAACCAAACTTTTCATGTGCAATACTTTTCCCAAAAAAGATTTCAGTGGTTCTTTTGCAATAAGCTCCATGTTTCTTTCACCTCCGCCTTCATAGCCTTGGGACCAGTAAACGAATTTGACAAGGGCATGCTTTAATAGGTAGCGAAAAATAAAGGGGTAACGCGGTTTAAGTGTGTTCAGGGTATGTTTTTTTTCCTCAGGAGACGATAGCGTCCGACTCGTCACGACGTTCGTGTTTACCGACCCTCTCTCACCTAAAAGGTACATCTAAACAAGCATGGATTACACTTTGATAATTTCACCTTTAAAAGTGTTTGTTATTAAGCTGTTTGTGGGTCCATCCCATCCGATGGTAGAATGTGTAACATTTAAACTATGCTCATAAGATGAAATCGCTGCATTCCACTGATGACCAAACTGGTTTTTAAATAACAAACTCCATTGTTTATTAACATATTAGCTTAAAAGTAGTTGGAAAGGAAATAATTGGGGAAAATAAACGCTGCAACAACGACTCGCCTCATCATTGTGGAATTAACCGAAGTAAAAGGAGCTGAACCACAAAACTTAGTGTAGGAAATTTACGGCCGTCTGTATTTTGAAACATCTTTGAAATCATTTCACTGAATAGTGTCACCGTCGCATGAAATGAAGAAGGATAATTAAATAGCAATAACTAATTCCATTTTTCCAAATGAGGGACCTTGCATTTGACCACAAGAAAGTAGTGATTAGTTTCTCTGCAGCGTAGAATCCAATCTCATTCTCAAGCCAAACCACACGTCACTATTTTAGGTTTTGCTCGCATGCATTTGCTCAATTTGATTTTTCCTTCATCTTATGTAATTTGCGGTGGCAGAAGGTATTGTTAGTCAGGCTTTTCGATTTTAGAGTATAGGCGCAGTAGTGACTGCTCCTAAAAAAACATGGAAGAGCATCCCATTCCATAATGTGAGCCTTTGCGTCCTACATCACTAACACTCACTATCTCGTGCATTGGGCGGCTGCTCCGAAAGGTACACTTTTACTTCTCTGATACCCTTGCTTTTGGGCTGAAACAAAGAAGCTGTAAATTCATGTGATATACGTGGGAAATGTTGTGATTGACGATTCATGGAAAAAAGTGGGTCCATCTCAGTCACAAAATGCAAGACGATACAGTATCCGCCATTGGTAGAGCTAATCGAGGTGAACTCACCATACATGCACATTCCCCCAAATTACATCACTTTCTAACGGTAAAACATTCCTTTTAAAGGCATCCGCAACTCGTTTTTCGGATGTCTATTTGTTTGGTGTAAAACGGAATGGGTTCTTCCACGTTTGTATTAGAAGGAGCACAGATAACTTCTGTGTATGGACACGACACTGCCATGGCAGAAAAGTAGACATGCAAGTGCTGAATCACGTGGCACGCTCCTTAGCAAGGCCTTGCATTAAGGCACTGCTTTTAACGCTACGGCAGCCAACTCCACTTCAACTGTGCCTCTACATTAGAAGTGCGTGGAACGTCATCCATTATGGGCGATGAGTGAAGTGGAGATTAAGGAAGACACCGTGGAGATCACAGGAACCAGCCTAGGTTTAGGTGTTCTTAGTGGCGCACATTGCATTGATCGGATGTCGATGCCTCTGGCGGACGTCATTGCACATGAAATGATGGCTAGAAGCGGGGCAAAACACCTATATATGCCAGGTGTGCATATATCCCATACCTACTCTGCATTTTGCGGTTACCCCGCAAATGAAGGACTTATGTTAAGCTCGTATCCACTAGTTTAGTTGTGGCGCAAGCAGAACTGCTGGCATAATAACCAATGGGATGGTGAAATGCCTTTGCGCTGGCATCGTTCCTCCCAAGCGTACGGTGCTTTTCTCGCACGAGCTGGTGACGAGTCACTGTTTTTACTCATAACAGCAAGGAAACATCCCGCGATTAGAGTGCTTGGCAAGGTGGCAAAAACCGGATTAAATGAACAAAATGCTTGGATAGACTTTTCTCTTTGGCTCTCTACCCCTTGTTAGGAGTGAGCGAACAACTGACTAGTCATGAGCTTAAATGCCACTCAGTCGGGATCTTTCCAACTGTGGTGAAGGGCACAAACTTTCAAGCCTGTAAAATCGCAGTAGAATGCAAACATTCTCCTGAGTAGCACGTGGCCACAAAAGGCTCGGAGGCAGGGAATCCAGCGGCACATGAACTGCTGCATAGTTATGGCAAAAGCTGTGTTTACGGAATGTCGTGTGTGCGCAGCCCCCGCCACCGAAACGCAGACATCAAAAGGCACGTGGTAGTCACGTGACTAGCGCGCGGATCGGTCTCTGCTTTCCCCTTGGTCAGGTAGGCTGTCGGACTCTGCAACAACTGTTAGGTAGTATTTGCTTTTGACGACTGTAGCAGCACACTATTTTTGAAATATCGTTGTAATTGACGCTTTAATGCACGGGTTATTCTGCTGGGATTAACGGACCTCATTTTGAGCTAATCCCACACAAAAATTGTTTTGAAATTTGAGAATATTGTTTAGACATGAGTGACTCCTAATGTTACACTTGAATGTGAGCGTTTGGCAACTACGGAGACCCAGCATCGATGACACTTGTCGAGCGTCGACAAATTAGGCTCTTTCTAGCGTAATGTCCCATACCAATTATTGCTACCGAAGTAGACAGCTTGGTAGTGTCTCCATATCTTCAACCTCATTAATGGGCACCGTCTGATTGATGCATTTAAAGGTGATTGAAGTTAGCATGCAAAACACAGTCCCTTTCAACCACAAAAGTATTTGTAGTTTACGCATCATGTGTTCCATGAGGTTGACCTAACAAATTGTGCGAGCGAGAGTGGACGACATGATGAGATGTGAACTTGTTAGGCCGTACGGTGGCGTGGCCGCACTTATGCTTCAGTCCGACTTAGTCATTATTCGACTGACCGCTTATCAGTTTCATAGGGGGACACTAATTTCGTAAGTTCAGTGTTAAAAAAACAATGGCATTTTGGCCGAGTTTAGTTTGTCTGAAAATATTGAAGTAGTGATTCAGATCACACTGAGTAGTTCAAGTTGAGATGAAATTGTCAAATATGCGATTCACCGAAAGGATGGGTGCATCAATGGAAAAGTGCAAGCATATGCGGATGCTGGAAACCGTTGTTAATTGTTTTACGCAAATGCATCAGCAAAGAACCCAAATTATGTACATTACACGTACAAAAAACCGCATAATCTATGGATGTTATGGCGTGAGCGAGACTGCGATTGCTAGGACTTCTTCTATTAGTCCGCCTCAATCACCAATCAAACGTCGACGACTGTATCGACAACGTGAAATTGCGCAACTGGGTGGCGATTGCGCACGCAAAGCCCCATGTGTGCGTGTGCGTGCGTGTTGGTGTGCGGATTTTTTTGGTTAGCATGTGCCATTTAATTTTCCCCGATTTGTAGATTCACATTCCGTTTTGAACCCAACAACTAGTGTTGATTTCTATTTTTAGCCACAGAACAATTTCCCCTTCGTGTGACCTTGAGTAAATACGATCATACCGGTCGAATTTTCCTGCTTTGCTGCTATCTCAGCTGCAGTAAATGAAATGAATATAGTGTATTGACTGATTTCGTATATTAACAGGGTCGATGAGTTGCTTTCATTTCGCTTCACAGTGATTTTCTGACGGAAACCTCGACAATAACACCTTTTGTTTAAAGCAGAAGCCGTGTTTGAATGCAGGCGCGCCAATCGAAGATACTGATTCCTGGGCGGAAACAGCGGAGCTACGACCAGTCAAGAAAGCGTAGGTGTACTGTCAACAGTAATTGGCGCTCATTTTGAGTGATTTCATTCCTTTTTTACTGTTTGTTAAGGCGCTGTCACCCCTATCATTGAGTGGTGCCCATATCGCCGCTCTTCCCCCCACTTTGTGTTACCGGGTGTACTCGCATTGTCGCTATTGCCAACCTGTAAGATGGGCTTGCTCAACTGGCTGAGGGGTTTCCGTTTCTCTTTTTACGCACAATAGAGCCCCAGATTCACGACAGAGCGCAACTGCGGCGCCCACCGCTCATGCTCTTTTGGGGCCTGACTGCGTGTTCCGCGCTCGGCACAGGCTTAATCTAGTGAGAATAACCCGCTGCCTCCTACCAAAGGATCATACAGGTCCCTGTGGGAAATAGGAAATTAAGCTGTAAATTTCCTGACATTTAATTGAGAATCCCGATAGGTAAACGTACACCGAGATCAAGGTACACGTTGCCGCCATGCCGCGTGAGTACACACAGCGCCATCAGTCAGGAAATTAATTGCACCTGATATGCCTCGTCCTCGCATTGATCACTGGGTCGGACCCCCGATGGAAACACCGGAATCAAGTGCTGAATGACTAACTTGCGGCACGAACGACTGTAGATCCTGACAACGCGAGTGACCGATGCCGATACCTGCTCCGGGTGGAACCTACGTGCCTACACGTGAATACATCTTGTAAATGAACATACTTCATACTACCCCATAGCGATTGATTCAATGCTGACACCCGATAGTTCAGAAGAAGGCAAAATCAGCGGGGTTGGGTAACTGTAGCAAGGATGAACCTTTCTTGATAAAACAATTAGTGCTGCACTCATGTGTACAGAAGGGGCATCAATTAAATAAGGGAGAAAAGATGTATACAATTAGTGCCCTAGCATGGCGGGGAATAGGATGAGAACAATGGCGATGAAATTATACACAAGAAAGTGCGTATGCACAGGGAGCTTTAGGCAGGCATAGTGGTAATTTCGTCCTCAAACACGGGTCCTTAAAGCAATGTTCATTAAAGTATGTACAAGAAGGACCGCGGGTGAACGTAGGGACAAGGTATAAAAGTAGTCGTAGCAAGAGCAGCTGAGAATCAGTGCAGTTTCTTTCTTTCTAAAGTACCAATGCGTTCAATTTTGTCCCCTTCGCAACGACACGGCAATGATGGTCTTGAATTCGCGCGGCACAGCTGCGTCTACACTGTACAGGAGGAGGTTTTCAGTGTTAAAATTGGCGCAAATATAAATGTGGAAATATAAGTAAGGTATTTTGGTGCCATGGAAGCGGGAGCAAGGAGAGAATACCGGCCGTGATCTGCAGTTTCGCAATTTAGGCCTCTTTTGGGATCGGTTTTAAGAAATGCTGTAAAAATAAAGGCCCATCGCTCAATTGGTATACCCAGTACTTCATAAGCCTAAAAGGAGAATAATTCACGTTAAAACGATTTTCAGGAAATCAGCATCAAGCTCAGATAACGTTTCGAACCAAGTTATGCGAAAAGAACCACAATTATTTTTGAAAATCCACAGCATCTATGGCAAAAAAAATAAGCAGACATCGTCGACTGTTTATTTTAGGATAAACAACGGCACCAGGAGACTCGTATCTGTTGTGAACCTAAACAGATGGCAGATTACAGTAAAGCGACAGACAGCTAGATGGAGAGGATTCAAGGGACCTGAAAGGGATAATTACCGTTTCCCCATAAGTTCCAACAGGAACTGTTGACGATAAACTCAAGTTGCCGGACATTTGATGTCAGTTTATGTAAAGAAGCATTCGTAAATCAAGTTCCCATTTCAATACTACTGTTTAATTTTAACTTACAACCTGAGTTCTTATACAGTTTAAGGATTTCGACTGAGCTGGATAGCTTCTCTAATGGTTCCTCGTCAAAAATAGTGGAATCATTTACACCGACTGCCCAATCTGATGTAACATCACGTGCCCCTATATAACGGAAATTCATCAGCCTCTACGAGCGAGGACCTCTTACATTAATCTTTTTATTTAAGTTGTCACCTCGAATGAAATTAGATTTGATGATCCTGAATTAAACAACCTATCTAATGATGGCTTCATTATAAAGTGTGACAAATTTTGACCACACGAACTACTAGTTGTCATAACGTACCATCATCCGCTCCCACTGGCAGCGGCCTTTTGCAGATCGCGGAGTTGTGCACGCAAATGCTCCTGTTTACGCCTCAGGGTCTCCTGAATGCTCTCCATGTCGTGGTGGTTAAATGCAGTGGTGGGCGGGGCCGAAGCCAGTGATTGAGCGAGGTTGGGATAGGCATGAGATCTTGAAGCAGACGGTTGAGGAGGAGTAGAGATGGAGTACGAGCGTGCATGATTGCCTTCAAGATGAGTAGTGCTAGAACTCGAGGTATGACTGCTTCGTTGAAGACGCGCAGTGGACGGCTGGAAGTCTTGGTGCTTTCGTTCCATTTGCCACTGCAGAATCTCGCGATCACGTCGAAGAATATGCTCTACAGGAGGAGGATAACAGGCGGTGGGAGAGACAGGTGGGGTCGCTGAGTCTGATGCGGAACCCAGATGGGGGGGCGGAGGCGGGGAAGCTCGCCTTTGGGCGTGACCCGAGAGGTGTCGGTCACAGCCGCCAGGAGGGCGATGTGGTGGTGGCGATGCCTACAAAAGGAGCACCGGGCACAAACTAAAGAACGGGTGCTTCATAACGTAGGTGCATAACAGGCATTTGACAAAGAATATGGTACGGGAAAGGGACCAATTGGAAAACAATTTGTAAACGCATTAATAACTGATAACAAAAGTCGAAATGTGGAGAATGAGCTTACACGTGGCTTTTCAGAGGAATCGATGCTGAAGGAATCGTGAAACCGTTCAACGGTCCCTTGCATAGGCGACGGTAAGGATGCTGGTGCCGACAAGGGAGGTGGCTGTTGAGATCGGTGAAGAAATGGTGTCGATAGCGTTGGCAGAGAAATATCCATTCGTTTTTCCTCATCCTCATCACTGGGAGGTTCACTTGGTGTCCGAGGGCCTCCCAGAGGAAACTCACTTGTGGGTGGAACGAGTGGCAGTGAAGGGAGAGCGAGTCGTTTCAAATCAACTGCAGGAGAACCGGGAGGTGTGGTAAGTGAAACAGGAACCACTACCGGCGGGAGTGCCTGTGCTTTATTCGCTCCTGTGGACTCTACAGAAGCTGTACTCAGACCACGACGACGACGGTACTCCGAGAGAGACATTCGTACCTTCTCTAGTTTTGGTTTCCTTGGTGTCCCTGGTCTGCTACCATCGCCTACTGTATCCTCCTCAGACTGACGTTTTTTCAGTGGGAGCCTCTGAAAGAAAACATGCCATGATGCCGATTCGATCCCAAAGGACCAGCGTTCAATAAAATCTACGCGCAAAGTAGCTGATAACATCCGAAGGTAAGATAAGTACTTACCGATGCAGGTGTGGGAGCATCAGAAGATGGGGAAACCTCTATATGAGAATCAAGTGGTGAAGGGGATTGTCGTTGTTGCGCCATCGCTTCCTCTAGCTGTGAAATTATTCGCTTCTTAGGATTCAATGCTCGTTGATTTTGAAAGTTGAGTGGATTGAATGTGGAATCAGGTGGAGTTAGTGAGTCCACAGGCGATGGTGTTGTCCGGCTAGGAGGATTTTGCTGATGTTGTTGATCTTCCTCCATCAGAGCCTACAAAGTACAGATACAAATGACAGCAACGGCCTGTTACGCAGTAGCTTTAGTTTAATAGCTAAAATAGTTGAGCGAAAATGTGCATATAGTTGATAAAGAAGGCACGACAACAAAAATTTAGACTAAACTGGTACTATAGTAAGCAACAGTTGAATTTGAGATTTGACGATGATGATAAATCAAAGATTCATTATAGCACAAACACATTACTCAAATACACAGACTCCGGGAAGTGGCAATAGCTAAGGTTAAAACACATTTGACAGTTCTTTACCCAGTACTCACTAGTATGCACACTCGTAAGCGATCGAACATGGATGCATAGCACAGTTTTCAAAGCAAATGGTTGGGAAAAATATGGAGTATCAAGAATATTCAAGACAATTATAATGACGATACCCTATACTTCCATAAAAGTACAACTAAAACCCTCCCAGCAAGGAAATATGGAATTAGGGAAGGAACAACAAACGATTAAATAATCGTACCTGCGAAAGCCATCGCTTTTTAGAGGGTTTGGGTGGAGAAGAGGAACCGACAGATGGAACTGCATTGGAGCAGCTGGGGTCATTGAAATTCGAGGCTCCGTTCGCCCCAACAACACCACTATGATCATCAAGAAGTTCTCCACCAGCAGGCAAATCTTCATCCACAAAGCTCTCCACCAGACTGTACGATCTGTTTAGAAAATTTTGCTGCTGACGGTGATGGTTGCCCGTACGTGAACGACTGAACTTCGCCATTGGGTCTTGTTCTCGACGCTTATAAACAATCAAACTGCACTCCGCCTCGCCTCCCGCACCATCAGTGCCACGATCAGACGTCTCCTTCTTCTGTGGAGAACGGCGCGGAAGGGAAGACTTTGCTCCACTGCTGCAACGTCGCCGCTGCTTTATAGAAGAACCACTGGTCGATTGGTGCTGAAGATGGTCACCAGCGGGAGCGTCAGAAGACTCCATTTCAGCGATTCGTTGAATCTGCCACTGCATCCAACGGTCTTCACGAGACAGTGGAGTTGTAGGTGGATGAGATCCAGTAGAAGCTGAAGAAGCCGGCTTTCGTAGTGCCTTTTTTGGAACAACTAACAACTCCCCCTTGAGTGCCTCATCTGATTTAAGGGGAATCTCCTCCTTCACTTCCACTTGTTTTTTATCTTCATGTTGATCAGGAAAAAGAGGCTTTGGAGGGTGTAGTTCAGGTTCCGGTTCCACGGATTTATTATCTATGTCCACTTTCGGCTTCTTTGTGGGATTTTTCTTGCGCTTCTTTTCCATACGTTCAATACGACGCATAACTTCAGCCAACCAATTATCCTCACGAGACTTCTAAAAGATGAAAGGCCATTTTAAGACTAATAACAAAGAAAGAGTAAAACTACAACCAGTACATCTTGCAAAATCATTAATAGAAAATTACCTAAACATATTTTAGAAAATTTGTATATTCGAGACTTCTTTGGGACTTCACATCAAAGAAATATCCAAACGATGATATAAAACAAAATTTAAAAGTGGCCCATAAAAATCACACAAAGAACGACACCTAATTTTGGCATTGAGAAATCGTCGTTAAGGGTGCAAGATATAGCACTGACTTTGCTACTAAGAGCCTATGACAGCAGTGAAAACCTACGCTTGATCGTGTTGTCAATGCTTTCTCTTTGGTCTTGTCTTCTCCATCCCCTTGTTCACCCAAAGGATGATCACATGTTTCCACGTTGGATTGACGACGAGTACGCTTGGCAGCGGACGAACTGCCCTTTTCAAACAGCCTCGGGGAGCCGTCCACACCGTTCGACAAACGACCACCCGTTTTTCGAACGCGCTTCGCCTTTTCCGGGAAACCAAAGTAAAAAGGACACTTAATTCCTTCCGAAAAACTGCTATACCACAAATAATGGTTAAGGTGTACCTTCGACATGGCTGATATTGGTGACTTCAGTTCCTCCGATGGCCTTTCAATAAACACAGAATCAGCCTCCGGCGGCATAACAGGTGAAGTAACTGGACCGTTCGACGTTCCCATCGATGACCTCCTGCATGTCCGACGTGGAGAGTGCATCTTCGATGAACGACGCTGTCGAATTTGATGCTGCTCCCTACGAGCCGAGCCCTTCTTGTTGACACCAATATTTCCGAAGCAGTGTACACGTGACTCTATAGCAGATGAACGCGTAGAACAGGTCCATGGGGAGGTGGCTCCGGGCTCCGTGACATCTGTCCGGGGAGAAGACGAAGTGGGTAAAGCACAGTGATTTACTCCGTCTTCCTCCTCCCTCTCCTCTTCCTCCACATCGGAGTTATGTCGTTGGAGTGGAGAGCAAAGAGGTGGAGGACGACGAACAAGGTTGCGTTTTATGCTGCTGCTGGGTGGGCGACCACGTGGACGACTGGCTCTAAGATGTTGCTGTTGTTGACGGATGAGCCCACCGCCACCGCGGCCGCGACCACTGCCGCGAGTGCCACGAACTCCACGAAATCCGCGCTTGCTAAGCCCAAACGCAGCTGGCATGCCGTTTTGGTGCCTTCGATACTGCTCCTGAACCATATGCTTGGCCGATGGGTACGGCACACGTGAGAAGGCTGGGCTAACATGCTTCGAGTTAAGCAGACGCCTACAGGATATTATTAAAAAAGAATCATGGCGTTAAACAAGTTTACCAGTTCTAAACCAAAACAAAGGAACATTTCAAGTGAGTTATTTAACGGCATGGGTGACACAATTCTATAAGTAATTATACAATCACAAAGAAAATGAGCTTTTATCACGATCAATTGGAAGGCCAAAATCATGAGAGAAAACACCGTTTAATAGTTAAAGAGCATTGAGCTCATTACCTTTGAGGCTGTAAAAGGTAAAGCTAAAAAGAGTCTCTTTTCTCAGTTCAACCCTGCGTTCTGATTATCTACTGCTAAAATCACAAGAAAACCAAAATCGACCAAGCCGAATTTTGCAATAGCAACGCCAAGGCATTAGAATGTGCGCAAAAAAATACGCACTTCAGAGCAATCCGACTATGAGTTGTTTTCTCAACGAATCCATGATGATGACGACTTCGATGCGACAAAGGATTGCGATCGTATTGGTAATCAATAGCCTCACTGCCGTCATCAATATCATCAAAGTCGCAGTCGCCTTCACCTTGATCTTCATCGGCAGTACGCCGATGTCCCTCCTCCGCGTCGCAATAGTCGTAGCCATGGAGGCTGGAAGACGAGTGATGATGACGTCTAAGCCAATCAGCCACGGCGCATAGTGGTGCCCCACGGCCACATGCACACCGCACAGGATAGTAACATGCCGTATAGTCGAAATCGAAGGCTAAGGTGAGTTCTGTGCCAGCAGGAATCACTCGGCTTATCGACGAGGTAACGACAAACTGAATGCATTGAGGATTTACTACCGAAGAGAAGGAGTCGGCTGGTGGAAATGTGAGCCTGACCTAAAGTGCGGGAGCGATTACATTCATGGTTATTTACAAATCAAAATAAAAACATTCCGGTGGACATTTATATGCCACTTCGGCATAAGATTACATAACTAGCTGAGCACTTTGTAATAGCGATGAGAAGACTGGTTTACTGAAACATAGCAGTCAGAAACTAGAACAAATTTTCGAAATCGCATCATCTGTTAAAAGACTCAAGCACATTTACATAGCAATATAGCAGAACTCCAAGTCCAAAAAGGCCTTAAATATCAATTCGCAGAGAATACATAAACTGTTGACTTACGGCAATAGAGCAAATGTATCGTTAGCTAAGTTGCGCAAACCTCGTCTATGAGTCCTTATAGAGTTATGCAAGCATGGAACTTTAAACCAACTTTTGTTGAATAGAATTGCCGGCTTACTTCACAGTTCGGCATACAAGAACGCCGTATAAACCTCGCTTCATTCCCATAATTACTCGCGTCCAAGCATATTGCTGCTTTATCCAGTTGTTTGTAAAACAGCACGAAGGGATTGTAGCTATAATACGCAATAAAATTTAATAGCGTATACTAAAAAAAGGACTGAATAGACTAGAATAAAAACATACTGCCGTTTATAGTTGTGTTGCTGGGTGTATTCGTCCAGTAACATCGCGTAGCCCTTGTATTCGATAACGGGTTGATTCGGATAGATGCACTCAGTTGCAATAAGACCCTATAGTTTGTTAACAGTTACCTTTGTGCCTGTCTTTGTAAGTTAAATTCCAATTAAAAGGATTTATTGCGGTACCTTACGACCCAATTCGAAGGAAGTAACACGACAACGTTGCTGACCGCGCGATAATGCAAAAGAGTCCGCCATTTGCAGCGTTTTAAGTTCACGCTCCGAAGGAGTAAGAAATATATTTCGGATTCGTTGTTTAAGCGCATCAGAGAGGCGTGTTTCTGCGGCCTTCTCATAAGAGTCACTCCATATGACAACATCAGGTGAGGCAGGTTCGGGAACACCAGTGGAGAGCCCAGTAACCGCAGACACATCACCGGTGACTTCACTGAAGGCCGTGGCTAGAGATCCGGACGATTGAGGCTTAGCCCCTTCAATCACGTCCAAACCACACACTGATCCAACCACTTGCGAAGGCGTGCGATAAAACTTAGGCCCAGGTAATTCATTACCTTCGCCGCATGACAGGGTATTGGTGTGATCGTTATTGGCAGATACGGGCATGTGTTGACCGTTCGCGACGTTAGCCTCGTCGTATGAATAGTTACTTGTCATAGCGTCGAACGAGACTGACTCTCCTGCAACTGAAATAAAGTGAGTAATTGACATACGACAAAAAATAGCAACCATTTCAGTAAGTACATACGTGTGAAAAGATCCTGCTTTCGTTTGGAGGATCGCTGGTTACCAACAGTCGTCATATAAGGCTGCGATTGCTGCCTAGCCACGGCAGTGTCCAGATTAATAAAGCGCGGTGAAAAATGATTGAGAGCTGCTGAGTCGACCTGGTACAAGGCAGCACCACCACTAGAAGAACCCACAACCTCGCCAAGTCTCACTTGGATGGGTCGAACTGATAATGACGTAGCCGCAGTAGACTGACCACTAGCACCGCCTGTTAAAAAGAACCGATTCGGTGCAACAGTTGGGTTATGCACCCGTGGCGTAGTGGGAACGTTTGAACGAGGCAACCGAAACGCTGCCGTAGGACCCGTCAACCTAATGGTCTTCGTTGCTAAGGAGGGAGAAGTGTTGCAGATGGCCATTTTTCTGCGCTGCAAGCCAATAGCCTCACTAATCATGACGGGTCGCGGTTGACAAAGTTCGCAGCGGTAAGGTTTTGGAAGAATGCTACTGGAAGAAGGGGCCATGCATTCAGCGTGTTGAAAAACCCTAGGAGAACAGACAATGCAATTGCTTTAATATGCGACAAAATACACCGAAAGACAAACCGAAAAAGCATATTATCAACTTACTTGCAATTCGTGCACTGAACCAGACAACCATCATCACGAGTAAAACCGCAAATACAGCGAATAGACCCGTTGAAAGTAGACGAAATACCATTAGAAACATTTCCAACACCAGTAGAAGCAAAATCTGTCCTCAGAAGGACCTGAGATGTGTTAACAGAGGATACACGATGGATTTGGACTGAAGCACCCAAATTTCCACGACTTGGCGTAAGAAGTATAGTCCGGCCATTCGAGGTCGCGACCTTGCACGTGGGCCCAGAGAGCTTCTGCTGGATCGACGAGGATGTTTGATAATTCTGATTCAAGAATGGAGTTTTAATAATCGTCACATGAGGCACACTGGGGCTCCGGTAACCAGGACTTGAAATCACTTCAGTGGAATTCGACATGTTACCGTTGCCAGACGAATCTGACCGCTGGATTTCAACATCAGTGCTCTCTTTCCTTGACAGTGCAACTTTAGCCAATAAGGCCAATTGGTTGTCACTGTTTGATTCTTCCTCCCATACTTTTGCATAATTATGATCCTATACGATATGGTAATAACAAATGAAGAATACATTATAGGGCAATCCGTACAACTCCCCCGGCTCTCCATAGGTAACAGCGTGGAAAGGATAATCATCTAGATCAGCACTGAAACAGTTCAAGTTAATAGGAAAACAAGTCTTACTTATTAGCCGAAAAGGAACAGAGCACTCGTTTGCCTGTCCATATTTTTGAAGGTGAATCGCAAACACTTTCGGTCTGATTTTCGCTGATAACAACAGTGCTACCAATCTCAGGCACAAGAAGGTCTTCATTGAAATGTAGAATAGTCAGGGGGAACTCATCATTCTGTAAATTTTCACACTTCACATCCATTACCTATCATATCTTAGAGCAAAAGAGTAGGACCAGTGTACTTATCAACATTACAAAGCACGGCACAGTAATTCCGTGGTTGGGAATTTTTCAGTAAAACTAACACAAAAAACGGAATTTGAAAAACACGAATTAGCAGTGATAACTACTAGGAATACCAAGAAAACATGGCCCAATCCAAACTCACCAACCTTCTAAACAAAGAATCTATGCAATTGAACCGGGTCAATGGTTATGGTATCTACCGATTTAAAGAAAGTAGAGAACACAAAGTTATTTATCAGATTTAAGTTGCTACAGCTAAAAAAAGCCAAAAATAATAATACCGAATGTATTTTCCAAAAATACGCCACTGAACCTCGCGCAAACTGCATAGGGTTTAGTTTACTTCTTTTGCAATACCAGCACTGGTTTAGCCCCGTCTTATTTATTAGCTGAAATATAACGGGATCTACATCAGACCAAAATTTGTTTGCACACCATATCCGAGGCTTATATGGCAGAGTTAAGGTACTAATCCCCACAGGTAGATAAACGGGTTCACGCACTGCCATAGCGGGCACCTCGTTTAACTCTCCTTCCAGGACTTCAATCCTCCCAAACGGGTCTACTGACTCAATAAGGGCACACCAACTAGCAAATACAAACAAGAACGTGCAGAGCTTCGGGACTATCCCACAATGATGCCTTCGTTACCAGTTTAGTGTTCATTGAACCATTTTTACCCAAAGGGCGCGCTTAAAAATAGCATTGCAAAGCGTATTCAAGCATACTTATTTCAAAGCAAACACAAAGAGTGCTTTTTAAGGATGAATACATATAAAATGTAGCAAGACTTTTTAAAAGTGCATAATACCGACATTCCTGATATATTCACGGTATTTTGCATCCTTTTATAATTAGAATTCTGCCTTGCTCTTTGTTTCGTTTATTTGTAAGGCTGTAGTTCAAAATTATTTAATTAAATGCTAGCAAATTAGGTTTACCTAAGCAAATTAGTAATCTGAGATCTACAGAACTTTCATTTTAACTGATTTGGCCAAGAACCGAACACCAATATCTGTCATATCTTTCTGAGGTCTTCCTGAGGTTAAAACAGGACAAAATAGTGCAAAACACCTGTTTTATTGGCGTACAGACGGTTTCAAAAGCCACAGGCCTAGTTCAAAGTTCTCGTCAGCTATCGGACGTGAAATATGCACCTACTTATGAGCCCAAAAGCAACAGGACAAAGTATCGAATTACCTTAGCCCTCATTTACAAAATAATAACAAAGTTACTTCCCTAAATTGAATAGACTTCTATTACTGCGATAAATTGCCTTCACACACATATTGGAGCCTTAAAATTTATTTTAACTTGTACAGTTTTTAAATGCCACATAATCAGTTTCGGTTCTCTCGGTGACCTTAAATACAGGCTACCTATTTTTATCACTAGATTTTCCCAAATAGGGCAACAGCGGTGTTTGTACACCCGGCTAATTAACTTACTAAGCCTAAGGAAATGCCCTCTCCCATCTCCTAATTTCTATCCCTCGTGGCACAGTAGCAACTGGTCAGCCTTGAAGCTTGCAAAAATGTAGACTGCTACTTAAGTGTAATTTGACGGTTAGTTATTTCTCGGTTTTGACGAGGAGCCACTTTTGACTTGGCTTTTGTACCTCGCCGGGTGAACTGGTTTTCGGGCAATGCCAGTAGCCCAAATACCTTCTCTGTGCCGAATATACATTTTCCGCCCCAGTATTATGTCTTCTCTCATCGTCAGGGCGGTCTTGGGACGATACGTTGGTGGCAGCGGAAAGCAAACCCGATCCTAAAGGGCATCTAGCCTGATTTCCGCTGCTGTGTGATAACCCTTAGCGGAGCGGAAGAAGCACACATGTTGCTCATGGAAAAACGGTGCTGATTCCAAACCAAAGGGCCAAAATTGACGTCTACCTTCAACATCTACCTCAGTCCCGCGTTCTGCAAAAGAGCTATTAATAACTGAAGCGATATTAGCTGTGAACTATCTGGAAGCCTTGTTATATACTTTCCAACCTTACCTGCATAAAGCTGTCGACAAAGTGAATTTGCCATACCTCCTCCACTTCCTTACTAGCTGAATAGAGCCTGGTAGATATGGCTAGGCAGCTCCGAAGTGGAAACAACATGGCAAGGTGGAACAGACACGAAACTCTTTCCCACAGACCTGTGTTAGATTCCGTCCTTCCTTGCATAAATCTGTTTCTAGGCCAGTGTTCCTACTTTAATCTGTGTAAATGCGTGATGGTCAGCACAATTCCTCGTTCCTGAATCCATTTTTCAAACCGGAAGAAACTCCAAATTCGGTTAAATTACCAAAAGGGATCAATGACGTTGCGGTCAAGTATCACCTCAGTTGCATAGAAATTTAATGACTGTCACGGCCGGAATGCGTTTGTCTTAACAGCTCCGACTACGATGTGATGGCTAACGCGGCAGCTTGACCAAGAGGAACGCCAAAGACAATGCTCAAAAGAGGAGAGAGTCCATGTAATACGATGGTTGTTTATCTCTTAGTTTTGACGAGGAGCCACTTTTAACCTGGCCTTTGTACTACGCCGGGTAGGCTGGCCCTCGAGCCATGCCAATAACCCAAATACCTTCTCTGTGCCGAATATAAATATTCTGCTTCAGTTTTATGTCTTTTATCGTCGTCAGGGAGGTCTTGGGACGACACATAGGTAGCAAACACACAGAATGCATTTTGTTATTTATCCAAAGAGTAGCACATGTTTTACCAATATTCTTCAGTTTTAGGAACGCTCATTAATTATGCATTAATGGCGTAGACACATTCAATTTGCTCAGCTGTGCATATAAATACATAGACCCGCTTATATACCAGGGTTACATTTCCGCTTTAACGTCAAGGGATTATTGCGATCCAAAGAAGACGTCGAGTGCCATCGCGTCATAGGTCTTATGAGATATTTGCACATATGAAAAGGTCAGCCTGTTATTACGTGGCGCGTTTTTCACTCCCGATAAAGCGTTTAGTAAATTTTAATGCAATGTTTTTGCAATTTTATGCAGTATGACTTTGCCACCACTGTCTCCTCTTTAGTGGTGCAAAAACATCGATTTTCTTTCAAATCTGTGCAATTCTATGGGAGTTTCTACCTTAGTAGTACATCAAACCTTTTACAAATCCATCGCATCGACCAAAAAGCTAGAAAGGGGACAATTGTGAAACTTATCCATTACTTCGCTTGCAACAGGGCAGTTATGAATAATAGCCCATTTTAAATGCGCAGCTTTAGCTACATTACTTCTAAGAATACTTGTATTGGTACCTTTCTAACTTAAAAATCAGTATTTCTTATGCTAAACTGCTGCTTCCAATACATACCTTCGGGTCATTATAGCTTGCGTATTTTAAGCACGATATTAAATTTGTTCGTGAATTATATTACCAAATCTTACTATAGGCACTTGATTTCTCCAAATTTTCTCGAACAATTATTGGCCTAAAAAATTGTAATTAGGCATGCATTTGGTTGGCTTAACTTGGCTGGTTAGGTTAGTAGGGTCATTTGTGCTTTATTGATACGCACAAGTACGAATTTCTGAGCTCCCACAGTAAGTGTAGTTGAAATTTGAGCGATCTCACTTCTCCTACGTGAATTGAACATTCCATCGACATTTATAATAACTTTTTAAGTTTAGTGGCACCAAAATTCAATCTTGGCATTTTATGTATGGTAGATGTTTTTGCCATTTTTTGAAGCTAATTTTTTATTTCGTAACCATTGTAACGCATGATATTGGAAGCAGATATGCTTGATTGCCTTGCCGAGACTCGCATTGTTCCGTAGAATCGATTATATTTGCACATCTTGCTTTGTAGCTACCAGGGATCTACTGCTATGTACGTGATCTGATTGTTTATTCATGAATGGTCTTAAAAGTGAATATCTCGATGATGACCGTAGCATGTCACTTGTCATTCCTTTGGAGCCTTTCCCATTTTAGTTCAAAGCAATGGCAGTTTTAGATTGCTGTGTCAAAGCTGATCTTATATCTGTTGAACGATCAAACCATTGGGTTCAGCTTTCGGGACATAATGGTAAGTAGTGCCAAATTGACACTTATATTTTCCTAGAACTGCGACCAGTTTACTTATCGGTGATTTTTCTTGCATTTTGTTGTTGTTGCATTTGCTATTTTGATCCAGGTTAATAAGTGGCTGACTCTCTGGCATCCTTTTTCTGATTTTCTAACTGTTTTCGTTGTTATTATTTATTTTAGGATTTTTTTCAGTAAAAATCGAATCTTACATGACATTTCCGCATTTCATATCCTATGATGATGCGTACGGCACATTTCTCATAAACGTTACCTGCTGTATCGGGTACGTAGCTGTATACCCGTACTTTATCAGTGTTTTAAAATCCGTATTTGACTGTATCATTTCCTTTTAGTATCTACTTAATATGTATAACAGCAACGAGCTCTTAGATGACGTACCATATCCACGGACCGGGTTATGTCTGGCTTTAGGCACGCCAGAAATGATGACTAAGGTTAATAAGAGATTCTGTGGAAATGCTGAATCTTAACCGTAAAAAGCTAGCGCTCTTCTACCACGGTTATCTTTTCCTCCGAAGACCGTCGGTATCGAATGTTTTCCGTCGATTGTTAATACGGGATTTGTTAAATGTCAATTTCTGTTTTGAGGAAAATAACCTTATGAAGCAGCCCTACGGCAGATGTCTGCCCTAGGTTGATTAGTTCGTAATAAAACCATAGAGTTATGCGGTTTTCATGCCGAGAACTTTGATTATATTATGCAGCTATTGCTTCAGTCTGCGTCATTAAAGCCCTTTTTTATCCACACGTGTAAGTCCTTGAATTATTCCATTTATTTAAACTCTGCAAAAAATTTTTACATCTGGTTTTTTTCTGTTGCATCGTCTATGCATCCGTTGATAATTTTTGTGTTTGATCCAGTGTGCAACATTCTGCAATCCAAATCTGCCACCGTTTTTAAGGCATTTTTTTGAGTGAATGCAAATCTGGATTTGTGAAAGCTGGCCAAATGGATTTAACATTACCCATCTTGCCTTCAAGCATGAGGTCAAAGCGTTGACGATTACCTCTGGGTTTTAACAAGATCTTGCCTTTGCATCATTTAAGGGGAATGATGAGGCGAGACGGTTGATACCAAGTTTCCGAGTTCACGACGCGTTTTTTGGCCAGACTTTGTTGATAGCTGTCCTCTTCGCTACTTTGAAAAAGCTTTTACTGTTTAGCGGGTAGATAAGCCTTCACTTTCCGGATGGAAATTTACGTAGGAAATCGGCTATTTGTTTCAATTCTTACATTTTTATCGAAATAATCATCACGGAGACCTTTTAACAGCATTCACCGACCTTTACCTTCTAACTTACAACTTTGTGCATTAATGCCCCTCAGTCCAACGCATGCCTACCTATAGCTATTTTGATTCGACTTACTCCATTTCCTACTAGCAGTTTTAGGGCAATTGGTTTCATATTTTGCTGACAAAGTGAAAAACTGCTTTATTCATAATTAGTGGTTTTGTTGTCTGTCGTTCTGCTGAATTTTCTTCTATGCGTTGGAATTGGACAATGGTTAAAATGAGTACTGATTAACCGGAACATTTGACTACTTTTTAAATCAGTGAAAATTCCATTTTGATCACAAATGTTGCGGGTCGTTTGCTTTTTATAGGCTCCTATTATCTTAAAACTTGGTCTTAAACATGGAAATTACTTATTTTCGAATGTGTTTGACCTGACAGTTATTCTGCTTCTTAACCACGTAGGTTTTTTCTAGGAATACCTTGTATTTTTAGCCCAATTGGATCTCCTAGGCGCTGATTTTTAATGAGTTAAATTCGGATTTATTTTCTAAAAAGATCGAGATATCATTTGATTACCCGCATGCGAGCAGCTTTTTCGCCAAATTGCCGATTATAGCATTCAAATTATCTGGTTTCCTTTGCAATTCAGAATACTATAAAAACTAAAATAGGGTCACAAAACTAATTTTCGCACTGTTTTTGTCAAACCTGACAGCATGTGGCCGTTTATTGTCTGGAGTAAGTCGACAAGATGCATCTAATTTCATACTTTCAATTATTTGCTATTTTCATACAAGGCTCCTTCATTCCGGACAAGGCTGATACTATTCTTAAAGTGTACAATGAAAGGGAAAAGAATTGTCTCGTCGCACTGTCCTTCGACGTTCTACGAAATTTTGTTCCTGATTTCATGGGAGAGGCAACAACAGCCAACGGAAATCGTATCCTTTATGTAATTTCCCTAGGTTCCACCGCTTTACTTTGCGGTTTCACCACGGCGGTAATTTTTTTTGCGCTCGTCACTATAATTCCTCTCACTCGAGGTAAATAACCGATGACAATTAATGCAGCGAAATTATGATGGAGTACTTGTAGTAAAATCCCTATCTGCTGCATTGTTCCATTGTAAATGTAGGTTCTTTCTCTTGTGATCATAAATTGTAACCAAATATCCCAGATATGAGTGGTAACGACGCTCACAGCCAAGGGGACAATACACATTGATGGTGATTTCCAATTGACCAATGGCTCATGCCCATGCTGTTCCTCGGAGCCACCACGGGGCCACATGTTTGTCCAGCCGTCGACTCGCGTCAAGTCGTCGTGACTTCTGCTCCACCGAACCATTGCCGCAGCACAGACACACCACGGTCGTGCAGATGAGAACAGCAAACGCAGACCACAGATAGATCTCCGCGTAGATAAACATAAGCACTGTTGTCCTTGTCGATAGTGCAGTACACCGACATACCCCAGAGCGAGCAATGTTGACTGTGAGCAAACGCGGTAGACTGAAGGTGGTAGCGAGAATTGTGATGAGGCTGTAATAATCGCGTATACGAGAATCTTCCATGGTGAAACGAAGACTCAACTTTCTGGTGATTTCAAGTGCCCTATCCATGGTAAGCAGGGTAATGTTTAGGAAGTTGAGCCTTCCTATAACATAATGTGGAAAGTGAGAGTACCAGAGTAGACATGCCTGAGCGCTTATACCTTCCTGATGCGACTCCAGTATCTGCCAATTCTGTGGCGCAGCTACTATGTCGACTAGCTCTAAAAGACAGAAGAGGCAGCTTAGGACTGTCTGTATAGCCAAGATAACTAATCCCGTTGGTTTTCTGCTTGTCAGGTGGAATAAAGCAAATGCGGTAACAATATTCATAAGGGTACCGGTTGTAGCGAGAAGGACAATGAGAGGGTGCAAAGGACTGTTCAAATCCAAGGCTGCACATGTCCAGAGCTTCTGCTGGCCATGCATTGTCTCCCGTCCGGAGCAAGTTTTGCGAATGATTTGAGACGTGTGTAGCTGTGTACACATGAGGGCGGAAAGGGCGTTTCTCATTGAAGCATCCCATCAGCTCACCTTATCCCTTTCCCTTAAAAGTATGCGTTCACGCCCAAATGTAATGTCCTTTTCCCCCTTCTCAACCTCTGATGTGGTTCGCTGCCGTGTTGGTACAGGACACTTCGGGCTCTGAGTATTATTGCAAGGGATGGGTCTCATAAACAGCCAAATGCTGCTCATTGGATCGGCAAGTATTCTTACCGTTTGTAAGCTCAAGTTGTACCCTGAAAATGACTTAAAACAATGTGCTACCTGTTTATATTTTAATTCTTTAGAGTCGATCGCTCCCCTGAAAGGAAGTTATTGCAGCATGAATGTCGGATTTTTTTCTAATAAATTGTTCGGTTGAGTTGTTATGAACTGTACACTTTTCGGTGTTAAGGACGTGATTTTCGTGGTCAGGTGAAGTGTCTATTGTTGATCCCATAACATTCAGCTCCAAGTGTGGTCTGCCAATGCAGCAGAGGCAGCGGTATACTCCAGCATGAATTCGACAAGACGAATAGGTTTTCATGTGGCTTTTAATTGTTTTTCAAGTGTCAGGAACACTGACTTACATTCATTACCCACTGAAGCATGAATAGTTATTACCTTAACTCGACGCTTAAATAGACTTTATTAGGATGCAGGATCTTCTGAATGGCTTCATTTGTCCCTCCATAATGGACGTGAAAATGGGTCGGCGAACATTCCTTGAGGAGGAGTGGCATGCCCTTCATAGTGGGACACCGAAACTGAGACAGGTAAACTTACTTTTCGAACCAACTTCTTTGCACCCTGCAATAATACAGCTGCAGTAGTGCGCTTACTGCTCACGTGGAATTCCATATTGTACTTTTTCACTAATATTGATGGCTATCACAATTCGCCCACCGAATATTTGACGAATGACGTGAATTTATATGTTTGAGAGGTGATAAATAGGCGAAATTTTGCGAGTTGGGTAATCGCATTTCGTCACCTTGGTTATGTAAGTCATAGCTGTTCTCAGTTACGATTACGCTCAATGCTCTTGGCAAATTTTGCGAATTGAGTTTTAAAACGATAATTTTCTGCACAATTTCTAGATTACCTTATGTAGCGACTTGTATTCACGGACTATCGGGTAAATAACTGACTAGATTAAATGCCTTCTCTTCGTGAACGTAACACCAACTTTAATAAGATTTCACTGATTTGGGCGTTAGTGGTGGTTGCATCCATTTTTTAATTTCTTAAAGTGAAAGCCTTAATTCCTACTTAGATACCTAATCATTTCTGCCACACTAGCTAGGACTACCCTGTCTATTGCCAATTAAAAAGCGCTCCACTTGTCAATTCCACTGTCTAATGTCTAAAAGTTCAAAATTCTATTTTCGCATGGGCATGGCAACCACTTAAGACGAATGGAATTTAACGGTAAGATAGTATTTTCTTCAGTTTTCATGTAAGGTTGGTGCATAAATTATCTTTCCGTTGAAGAAAAGAACGGTTTTTCGCAATTCACGCATTCGAAAATCCAGTCTTTCCATTTTAAAAAGCCGTTTCTCTTTTTTGAAACGTGTTATGTGGGAGCCTGTGGAAACTGCCTTACTGGAAACTCTGTTAATGCAAATGAATGCTGCGATTAGCTCGCATCACTGACATCATGCCCTAGACTATCCGATCATCTCCACTGGGTTAACGTCACTTTGAATCTGCTCTCAAATGGAGCTCTCAGTTTCCGGCGTAGGTATCTTACTTCAGCCTTTAACTGCGTTGCTTTTGTAGGCATGATGTGGACTAACACTGACCCGATGCACGAGTTTTAACGTAAAAATGTTCAAATCTATGCCATCGAGGTGCATCTTCAGTGGTCGGTTTCACATAGGCAAGTAGTGAAACAACGCTCTTCTCTTCAGGATATGTACCAAAAGATGGTCGAGGTGGACCCGAACGAACCGACTCCGTTGGAGCACCAACAAGCGGCCATTACGAAGCTGCGATACATGCAGTGGAGGGAAGCGCTCAGCTCCTCCGCCGATTTAGGCTTCCGGATAGAAGGCATTAAGGTACTGTCCTAACCCGCTAAAAGGTTTATAAAGCACTCACATTGTTAAAATAGGCGCTTTCGTCAACTTAAAAATTCATATCCTGCGTCATTTGAACTGGCTGCGTGTGGGCTCGGGATTACTTTGGCATTAGGCGTGGAATTTGTTTCGCAGTTAATTCTACCACCTTACATATTACTGAATATGCTTATGCAGGTTGCGTGTAGAAGGGTAGCTTTCATGATTTTGATTAAATTCTAACCTTTGTGAGTGCCAAAATGAAACCTTGGTTTCCGTCCCTCGTTTGCTTTGCTATCGCGAATCCATTTGGGAAACCTGTTTTCTATAACGAAATAAGTAATTATTTGAAGCAAACTACTGCCACGTGAAATGAATTGGTTGTTTCAGTGCTTTCTTACGCAAACTGGTAAAAGGTCTATACTTTTGTACTGATGGATTGTAATACACACTTTCTTGTTAATTGCTCAAGTAATTAATTAGTCCACCTCATTTATCCTAAAATTACCGAAGTATCGTAAATGACTCTTGCTTTTATATTTAATCTACTCTGCAAGTCACTTTTTTTATTCGGGGTTCTTAAATCCGACCTTTGCCGAAGTCATTGCAGATCGCTCTAATTAATCCCTTTGTTAGTTCTCCTCTTTGTCTCTTCTTGTCGAAATTTGTCGGCAAGACCACCTTAAATCTGACAGGAATTTCCTACAACCCAGGCTAATGGGGCGAGATTCGTAAGCCAATTCATAGGTGTTTTGGCCTTACTCTGTGCAGCGATTTTTAGTGAATCGTGTCTTCTTCGTTAAGTCTGGTTTCACTACAACTTCATTTTTTTGCTCCTCTTCTATCCGTTCCTTCTCATGCTTTCTTCCTTCAAGTATTTTTAGGTTACTGCTCACCAATATTCTTTCGGCGCCACTATTATAATGATGAATATTTTACTATAAGGGTAGGTGATTATGCATGCTTTTTTGCTCTCACCGTTGCCATGATTATGGCGCCTTTGCAAGTATCCATTCTCATATGTACTTACCGGCCATCTTTTCAATTGCCACTGGCCCACTTACTTCACAACATTCCTTCTTAAAAGGTGTGATTTTTCAGCGTTGCCGGTTTCCTCCTCTATTATGTTGTATTATAAGCATATGCTCAAAACTCAAACCTTCTTCCCATAACGTCCGTTACTATGATCTCTACAAACATTGTTTTATCAGTCTAATTTCCTGTTTCTTTTTCTTGGTTTTTTTTTCTGTGTTTTCAGTAACTTTTGCATTCGTTTTTGGTGCAATTTTGCATGATATGCAATTGAAATGAAACAAAACTCCTTTTTTTCAGGTTTCTTTGTTTTCAAAAACTTTGTTGCGGCAGGTCATTATCATCACCTCCAAGCATTTGATAATGTCTCATAAGTTTTAGCTGACACATCGGTCACATGGAACAGCTATAATGGTCCACTCTGTGTTTGATTGACAGGCTTTTATTCGTCATGTGCAACGAACAATAGTGTGACTTTTTTACTTTGTTGGCGTTTTCGTCCTTACTACTATAGGATCATTGCACACCATAACTGTCTTTCGTAGTTTAGTTATCTCCACTTGATACTTTGACCATAGAAACAAACTTTTGCTGCGGGATGCCTTCACAAAATTGTCACTCCATATTAATTCCCCTCCAGGTGCTAATCCACTTCTTTCACTCAAATTAGAAATTCTCTTGCCTAATTCATCGTTTTTCTCAGGACCATGACGCCAATCCTTCAAGGGACTTTAAACGGCTCAAGAATTGGTCAGATATCAAGGGCTGTCTCAACAAATTCACTGAGGGCTCTAAACAATTACAGGCACGTTTTATTGCGTACTTTGTGCATAGCTGGTCTGTCCCTTTTTTTGATTTGGACGTTTCGACATCAGAAAAAGGGCACGGCATGTGATAGGTAGACGCTAGCAGAAGGGAACCCGTCAATGGTAATGAAAACATTGCTAACATTGTAGGCGACCTACCTCAGGAGACTAACATCCCTACAGAAGGTGCTTCATTCATCTCCTTTCTTCAACTCTCACGAGGTAATCGTCACTTGTTAAGTCTGTTTATCTTGTTTGACTGAAAAGGAGCATGTTGATTAAAATATTCGGTGTCTTTCAGTCTTCTTTTTCATATTTCAGAAAAATTTAAAATATGATAACACTGCATTCTACAGCGATCGTGCTGACGCTCTCCATCAGTATGAGTAGATAATTCGTGCATACCGCGCGAACTGGTGGTATGAAACAAACGTATTAGTCTACACTATTCATAAATAAATACTCCACCTCACATGTGCCTTTGCTTAGCCAGTTTTTTACCACTTCCTGGCCAGGTGACCTGGCGCGAACCTAAATTTTGATTTTGGACAGTTGAGGTCACTGCTTTTGAAAATCCACTGAGAGTGTATTAGTAAGAGTTTATCACGTGCTGAAGTGCGAAGTGGCCCGGGGTGCGTGTTCATGCCTGGTCGACCCTTTGCAAATTGGGCTAATGCCCTCTCCGTGATATCATCGTCCACCGTATTCACCTTTTAGATTATTGAAACAGTGTTCCAATGCTTTGCAACCCACGTGTTTGCACTTTCGAAATCTGCCCTGTACGAGGAAAGGGAGATAACTCCCACCTTACGCACTGTTCACTTCGTGCTTCGTTTGGGTGAATCTAATGTTACACCTCACACTGAATAGTCTTTTTCTCACTTTTTTTTGTTTATCCTCACAGATGATTGGCACTTCGCTGTTATTTGTACACGATAGGACGGGAAACGCTAATATTTGGATGATAGACTTTGGCAAAACGTGTTCCCTCCCACCCTCCGTGAAGATAGATCACTACCAGTCCTGGGTGGCTGGCAATCACGAGGACGGCTACCTGTTCGGTTTGGAGAGACTCATCGACATGTTCACTGAGCTGATCCGCGAGGTGCCTCCCTCAGCAACCTGCAACCCCTCGTCGTCCCTTTGCACTCCTTTCCGAAAAACTGCCATCGTCTGTGAACAGACTTCCCTTCCAGAGGCCAACATCATTAGGAGTGGGGGAAATACCTCCAGGCAGCATTAGGCCCCCCAATTCCCCCTTCTTTTATTTAACTATTTTTGATCATTCCGAACTTTAAGGTCATTGCTGAACATTTGATACTTTGAAATACCCCATAAGTGGTATTTTATGTGTACCACAAATTTGTTATTCGTATTTTCCGCAATTTGTAGGCAAGGCGCCTCTTAGCGTGTTTGGTCACTTGTGAGGACTTTATGTCATGCCACAGAAATCCTGTGTTATTTTTAGTTTTTGACAAAGTTTGCTCATTTCGAATAAATGTACTGCTGTGGTGATCCACTTCTCGTTTTTTTGCACTTTTGACTCAACACGATGATAATTGTAAGATTCGAGGTAGGCCATTGTATTCGCAAGAAAATCATTTCCTCCGGCCATTGTGTTCCCAATACAAAATGATGTTTTCGTGTTGCTTTAGTGCACTTCTAACAAGTGACCTGTTTGGTCGCAGCTTCAAGACTTCTGACGTCATAGGTAATTATGCTTCTAGGCAAAACCATGGATAGACCACTTTGCGGCCTCCTGTAGGAGCTATTTCTTCTGTCAAGACTTTTCCTCATTGCTGCTGTCACATGATATTTCCAATACTTTACACCTGACCGTCACTCAACCACCTCGTTTTACCTAGGGGAACTTAATTTTACTCTAGAAAAGCTAGTTGGGACACTTATGATACATTACATACCATGGCAACACTATTTTCCAATATTTAAAGCACGCATCCATGTTTTCTTCATTCAACGTGG
Source organism: Echinococcus granulosus (assembly GCF_000524195.1). Lineage (NCBI taxonomy): Eukaryota > Metazoa > Platyhelminthes > Cestoda > Cyclophyllidea > Taeniidae > Echinococcus > Echinococcus granulosus. The sequence continues at coordinate 374,173 of NW_020170387.1, read as the reverse complement.
AGTTTTCCCATTGTCGCCGTCCCACTTAATCACAGAAGTTATACAGAGGACTGGTCCAATGGGCATTAGCAACGCAACAATTCCAGCGACCGTTTTGTTTGTTTATTTCTTAAAAAAATGTCACTTGTTACGCATGAAGTGATATTGTGCGTGGAATGTGAATTCAGTCAGTGGCATGCAAAAGCCACAAAGTCTTCCCTACCGCCATTTCCTCACTGATTGTAGATCGTATACAGCAGCAGACTCTAAGCTGTCTTGAGCCATTAATTTGTTTTTGTATCAACAAGGGTATAAAGTTGACTTACTACAGAAATGTTGGCTGAAATGGGGAATCCCAAGTCCGATTAAATCATTTAAGGTCCGTGCTGATGCATTCGAATTAATGCTTGAGCTCCGCTTTCACGTAGACAAAATTCTATACAGTTGTTCCACCTTCCGAAAACCATTACCTAAAGTGATATGCTATGATGATTTCTGCACACTGAGTTGGAGCAACTTCCTTGTTTCCGTGTTTATTATTTCAACTACGCTAAATAGTATATGGCTGGTTTATTTAAAAAGGCCAGTCATCAAGCCTCTGGAATCTGGAAAACAATGCAGGACCGAGGCTCTTAATAAGTGGTACAGGATACTAAGTAGAATAATCTTGATACTCGATACTTTGGTACGGCAACACTCATTGAGCAAAGTCCCATTTACTAATCCCCAAAAACGGGAGCAGAAGTGGTGATACAGAACCGAATGAAAAAAAAAGCAAAGTTACGAGACCAAGGTAACGTTGTGAAAAGAAGGCAAACTGGCTCAAGGCACCTACAGTCAAATTAAACTTCAAACGGAATCGGCAAAATAATTCTGAAAGGACTGAACTGAAGAATTTGACAAAATATGCATCCATCAACATGAAAACTAAGGCAGAGGTGCAAAACATGACTAAGAGGGGTTAATGGCACTACACCTGATACACAAAGTAGACAGATGACATTTCAGAACCACTGATCACAATGGAGCAAAACAAAGAATTTCGCAGAAACATATTACCTTCCACTAATTGGGCTTAGTGGATGTGTGAAAAGGAACGATGGTTTAAGGTGATGATCTTACTCTGACCGAACTGAGGAACATCAATCTTGCATCCAACGTTCGGTAGTAGTACAAACACTTAATGTCGAGAAATATTTTGACGTGAGAGATGACCATTAGTAAATATCATCATGCTGGTTCATGAAAAAGGCATAGGGACAACCTTGACCGCAACAGAAAGAGCACAAATCAGCAGGTGACCTCGTTAAAGAGCATCCTTTAAGCAGATGGAGATATTAAAGGCACCTCAACATCCGGGACAAGAAATTTAACCATTAGCAAGCTAACTAGAATTCCTATTTTGCAAAGCCATCCTTTTTATTGTGTCATCGAACATACTTCTTTAGTAACTATTATCCGCATTTCGTCGAATAGAGTTGGTCGCTCAAAGAAAGTCCGGAAATGTTTAGTTTTAGCGCCAATAAAGTTGGACTTTTCTTCACCGAAGGCTCAAATAGTACCAAAACTGTACTGTTTAAGGATGATTATAATAAATACGTGATCCACCACGAAAGTATTGCAGCGGAACAAATCTTCTTTGAAGGCGTTTTAAACCACCAATTAGTACAAGTATGAGTCCATATTACTCAGGAAGGCTGAGAAAACAAGTGTGGTTGTAGGGCAAGTGGAGAAACAATTAGTTACTCCTTTTAACTATTTCCTGTACAAAAATATGTAAAGTTAGGCGCCCACTTACTTGTAGTAATTTTCAATTAAAATGGCAAATCAGCTCGACGGATGGCCTCAGCTATAATCGGCTCAACAAGTTCTATCCTTTATCAGGAAAGTATAGGCACCTATTTTTCAATATCAAGTCTTTTACTTTGCCTGTTGAGGTTTTACACCAAAATTACGTGACCTTAAGAAACCAACTAATCAAAGACGGGTGGAGTTGCGATATTCTTGGGCAAATTTAGCCCACGAATGATCAGATGTGTTCATTGAATTATGTGGCGCAATATCTTACGGTATAAAATTATGTTCCTTTCACCTTTAGAGTTATGCTGAATTTACCTGCCATCGAGGACAAGGTTGTGCCAGAGTTATCCAGACATCCGCTTGTTCGGAGAGCTGCGAGGTCATTGGTCAAATTGCTTAATTCATCGAAACTGAGAGGTCTGTTCCATTCCAAATTTTATTTGCATTAGCTATCAAAGAGATGGAAGAAACACAGCGACTATCATCCAACTTCTCTGACTTTATAAAGCGAGTAGCAGAAGAATTCAGACGGGGGCTTTCCCAAAAGTGATATACTTATGTAAGTTTATGCGATCTGTCTTGACAATCTTTTATGGCCAAACCTGGCCTCATGGTTTTGTTAGACTTATTTCGCTCGTCTTTTCTGTCAGACGACTATCTTAAAATGCACCTCACTACTTCTCTATGTGGTACTATCCCAGTTAAATACAATTTTAGCAATAGGAATACATCCTGACAGGTTTTATATTTCATTAAACTATTTCTCTGGGAATTGACATTGTAGTTAAGGGCGAAGAAGTGTTATTAATGCATTTCCAGTGCTGCTACGCGGCTGAATTTTATTAATTGCTTTCTTAGGCGTCATCTTTTCTGCCTCAAGTAGCACGCTCTTCCCCAAGTTACTTGGTTTTGTCTTTTCCCGCCACTCTGTAACCGCTAGAAATCACCAAAAGTCAGACCACTACACCTTTATAATATTACGCAGTTCTGTCACCCCTCTTGCTCCTCATGTATCTTAACCCGCACCCTACTTGGTCTCACTGCTTCCGACGTAATTCCATTTCGGCAAAAGCCACATTCTACGATACACTGTACTTATCATTCGAGGACTTCCCCGTGGACCTCCTCCGCCATCCAATCCCGGTGTCTTTTCAATTTCAGATTCCCAAAATCTCACCACTAATGCACCCGTTACGGGTACAGACGTATCACTCGAAAAAGCAGACACGCTGAAACTTGTGCGCCTTTTCTACGAACTTCGAAATCCAAGCACCGATGGACCACCGTTTGATACCATGACACTCGTTTGATTAGTGAAGTGAAGAAATGAACGCGCGTCATGCATAGCATTTATGACCGGAATATCATACATGGGCGTTTAAAAAATGCACACAATGCAATGGTGGTCACCACCCACGCCGCATTTGTGGTGGTGGTCTCTGCATCGCTTGTCTCTTGGGTGGGGGTGGACCACCGTACCCGGGAGGCGGCGAGGGGCCATTATAGGGGCCTGGTCCGCCCCATTGATGGTCGTAGGGGGGCCTGAAGGGCATTGGTGGGCGCCGGAAGGGAGGTCCACTTGGACCCGGTGGAAGATACCCGCTAGGGGGATATCGGGGTGGTGGCCCTCCCATAAATCGTTGCGGTGGCGGTGGGCCATATCTCGATGATAACGGCTGATTCGGTGGTCTAATGGGCGAATGTGATTCCTGCTGAGGAGGCGGGGGTGGTGGTGGCTGTGGAGGAGGATGAGGTGGGGATGGTGGCATCAAACTATTCGCAAAGGCGAGCATCTCTTCCTCTCGCGCGGCTGAGTCAAACTTGCGCCCCTTAAAGCGTGCGTCATATTCGGCCGCCTCTGAAGCGGCGGCTTTGGCCTTTGGATTCATGCACATGTCAGAAGTAACCAGAGGAGTGGAGACGCTCCGCGAATGCGCCATGTCCATCTTATTTTGATTCTCCACCAAAATCTCGCTACCCACCGGGCCTTTATTTGCAGTCCCACAAGCTTCACGATTACTTTCTTTAGCAGCCGCTACAGCGGAAAGGACGACCCCGGTCTTGTGGACGATTCGGGAACTGGACCAGTTGGCCATAAATTCTTTGGATATGGATCCTGGAGGGCGATTTGGGAGTGGCCGGTTTTTTAACACGTCTGATTCTTGTTCATCCTCTGGAGCAAGTGGGCCGGGAAGGCCATCGTTCAATCCTGGAATTTCAACCAATGGTTCTCCACTGGGGGGCTCCAGTGCACTTGATTGGTCATCGGACTCCATGGGTGTATCATGCATTGATCGACTCAGGGATTCTCCCAGTACATCAGTTACTAGGTCCTCTGAACTAATGGCGGGAAGAACATTTGTGATTCCTGAGAGAGTATTGCCAGTCCCATTAACATCCTTCAGGATGTCACCCGGACGGTTTCGTGTCCAGAATTTCCTTGGTTAAGTAAGCAAATACGGTTAAAATGCGTTTTGTTGTTGTTAATGCACGCAATAGAGGCGACTCACGTGGTGAAGTCATTACCACCGGATACAAGAATGTGTCCAAGCGGATGCCAGGCCAGGCTCCATATCATATTGTCGTGAGCATCATCAATCACACCGAGTTCAGTTTCGGTTCTAAATGTATAAAAAGTATAAAAACATGGAATAACATATTTGCTTGTACCAACATCTAGCTTATAACAATTAATCATAATTTGGTGGATCCTACCCAGCGCACCAGAAGTGAATAGCGCCATCACCACTGCCGCTAGCGAAGAGACTTTCGTGACACGAGTGCCAGGCGACGCGCGTCACCTCTTTCTTGTGCCCACGGAAGGTTTGTAATTCTGTCCTCATATAGCGAAGATCAAAGAGCTTGATCAGATGGTCACGCGATGCTGTAAGGAACCAATTGCCGTTCATGTTCCATGCCACGTCTGTGCAGGTGTTCTTGTGTGCATACCTATAACACGATACAGTGAGGTTGCACTCTCCACAAATTCCAAACTAACATTCGGTCTGCTTTTCTCTGAAAACAGCTTAATCTACCCTTTTGTGGGTAACTTGAAGAGCGTGAAGGAAATCGGAGGAGACACCAGCAACAAGTGCATTTAGCGTGCAGGAATGCAGATATGGACCACTGAGCGCGTACAGGGAAACAATCAAAAGACACCATTCCAGTCATGTGCAAAAGTCATTACTGAAATATAGTTTGATAAGGACTGAATGTGCCTAAGTTACTAGACAAAGCTATCAAAGGAATTCCAAATTTCGGCACCACTGTTTAAATGGGGAAGTATTTGAAGTAGAAAATATGAATTTGAGCGCCTTTATGAAAATGAAAGCCCTACAGTGTGGCAATCGACTCCCCAGTTTTTGGTTCCCACAACTTGATGGGCTGCTGGGCATCCTTGCTACCAGAGATTATCAGCGATTTGTAAGGGTGCCAGGCGATACTGCGGACGTCCGAACCATGGCCTATACCAGCAGTAGAAGGGATGTGACATTTAAAAGAAAAAATAAGACGACATTTACGAGATGGATGAGGATCACAATAGCACGATAAACGAGTTTTTTGCAGTAAAAGGAAGTATCCTCTGGCCCACTCACCTCGGAGAGCACGCTCCTCATGGCACCGGAAAAAGTCCCAAATGCGTACTGTGGCATCGTCACTGCAGGTCACAAATTTAGTGTCGCAAGGTGAAAAACTGAAAAAAGTAAACATGTCGGTGCAAAAATCTACAGTTAAATAAGAGTTGACGAAATATTTATAGTGCTGAAGAGCTGGGTGGGATGTCGCGCAAGACTATTTACCATTTCGCGATCACCGGGTTCCTTTCCAATGGGAATGATAGAGTACGAACACCTGACCAGAAATACTTAGTAAAATAACTACCATACAAATCATAGAAGAACAATTTTTCAAAAGCGAAAGAAGGCTTTGTTCATTAATATCAGGTCAACAAAGGGAAAAACCCACATAAAAAAGGGTCCTACCAGTTCTTGCTGATGCAGCAAGAGAGCATTAATCAAGCAAAAATGTATAGAACGGCGAAGGCCGGGGCATACCTGACACCGCGAATGGGCATCTTATGCGCCTGGTACACCTGCACATTGTTCATGTTAGCTTGCCAATACTTCACGTAACCGGCGTGATCAGCAGTGAGTAGCCAGTCGTCATTGTGGGACCACTTCATGCATCGTATCTGCGCCTCGTGAGCCTAGCAGGCAGTGTTACCCAAACCCGAAATGCCTACCTGCAGAATGGTTTCAAAATTGAATGTGAGTCCATTCCAGAGAGTGAATTCACCTGTGTAAGCACCAGTTATCAGACGCCGTCCTTCTGGGGTCCACTAAGATTGTGTTAACAACTACACATCGACCTACGCAAACACAATATATTGGGCACTTATTTTTATTTGTGGATGTTCGAACAAGCTTGCCAGTAACGCAGTTCATAGGGCTGTTAAGATACTCACTTGGAGGACCTAGCTAGAATGCATATTTGCGAAAAAGTGATGTGAACAAGCGATTATGAGTAGCAAGTAGAGAGGCTGCGATTAGTAAATACATTACAAGGTAATTGTATAAATAATCAGGTTGCAGAGCCACTCGAGAGCGAGAAGAAAACTGCCAGACTCTGTCCCTCAAGTAGTTCATTATAGAGGCATTGTAATCTATTGTTCGGCGAAATATTGCCTTCCGCATGCGCCTAGCATCCGGTCCAGCAGTTCCCAGCACTTTCTGCTGCGAGGTATCCAATCCAGTGAGTTGAGTTGTGTTCATAATAATATACTGGGTGAGAAAAAAGCACACTAGATCAAACCAGTTGTCTGAAAACACGGGTACTTAATAATGCAAAATCGACAGAGCTGAGATGAAAAAGATGCTACCTCTAAAAAGGGTGTAGGAAGCGCTACACCAAACATGTCAAGCAGTGTCAACAAGTAAAAGACGCAAAAAAAAACAAACTAAACCATACAATAGAGGCGATAGCCAATAAAACCATAAATTGAAAATTCCAACTCAAGACAAGGCTATTATAACATCAGTGTGAAAACCTATGCTTCACGAGTAAAATGCATGATTACAAAGTTAGAGGACTGGATTCCCTCTAATACTTTCTAGTTAGGGTTGCTCAGTACTTTTTATGTGTTCCATAAACATTTAATTTTATAGAAAGTAATGAAGTAATGCCCAGCATCACGAAAAAGCTGCTTAATTGGTTTTGCTTTTCTGCACCTCCGCATCAAATACACAGCAGCAGGCGCTATTCGCTATTTTGATTACCGGCCTCAGCTCAAATCATAAAATTGGGGATGGACAAGACTGCACATGTCTTTGTTTTAACTCTGATAATTCAAGTGAAAAGCAGTTACTGGCGCAAAGTTCCCTGCTAGTTCAATTTTTAGTGCCAATACAACAAAGTAACCAGATTTTGATTGTAAACAGTTAGGCTATCAGACGGTAACAACCTACTAATAATAACCTTAAAAAAGAGTTTAAAAAAAAACATTTGTTTGATTGCGCATCCACTGTTCTGCGTTTTCCAAAGGCTGCACATTAGTAATTGGGGCGATGGCTGCCGAAGTAGCATCGAATCATCCTAAGGATGCCGACAGTCTCCTTAATAAGACCAAGGATAATTCGGATGATGATTTGGTCAGTTTTCGCCTTCAGTCATTTTTCGCAGAGCGATGAAGATAGGCAGCTTCGAGATGAATTGTATATGCTCTTACAACGTCTCGAGGAGCCCAATGTTTATTTATACGAGACTGCACTAGAGAGTCTTAAGAACCTAATCAAATCATCAACGACGTCTATGACATCTGTCCCCAAGCCCTTGAAGTTCCTACGTCCCCAATATGCCCGAATTAAAAACATTTATGAAAATATTCAAGACCCTAAGATTAAGGTAACGTAAGTGCATCTACTGAATAGTTCTTAGGCTCTTTGTGCTGAAGTTGTTTCTGTGGTGGGGATGATAACGTATGATAATCCGGACTACAAAACTGACACTTTGAAGTATCGGTTGCTCAGTAAAAAAGATGATATCGGTGTTTGGGGTCACGAGTATGTTCGCCTTCTTACCAAACAGATTGCGGAAGTTTGGGACGAAACAGAAGTCTCTAGTTCGGGGAAAGGGGTTCCGGAAAAAAGCATGAAGCAAAAGGAATACCTTGAGCTTGCGGGAAAAATAATTCCTTACTTGATGGAGCATAATGCTGAATCCGAAGCTATTGACCTTTGCATGGAGATTGAAAATCTGGACTTTTTGGAAAATTACACCACTGAATTGAATTTTCAACGTGTGTGTCTTTATCTCATTAGTTGCACTGCTTACATTCCTGATCCTGACAACGTTAAGGTACGAGTGCTAAGTCTTGAGCAATTCCTAGGTTCTTCGCTGTGCTGAGAATATTTACAGAAAGTATAAGGACCTTGGCAACGCCCTACGTTACGCTCTGCGTTTAAATGACGAATCATTAGCTCGGTCGATCTTCAATGAGGCTGCTTCCCTTCCAACATCAAAATACGGTGCGACTGGAACCGATGTACGTCGGCAGTTGGCCTATTTGCTTGGAAAGCACCAATTTATTGTGCCGTATGACGAGGTTATAGCAGAAGAAGATGAAGACTTGGCTGAAATGCTTGGCAATACCCGCTTATCTGAACACTTTTTATCCCTTGCTAGAGAGCTGGATATAATGGACCCTAAGGTGTGGTTTGCCTTCTTTGTATTACGTTATAGTATAACATCCTTTCCTTCTCGTGAGATGTATCATCTTTTTTCACACTACTTAATAGTTGCCTGAAGATGTTTATAAGCAGCATTTGGAACCGACCCGCTTGACTATGTCGTCGATGCTTGACACTATGCGCACCAACACCGCCGCTTCTTATGTTAATGGTCTGATCAATTGTGGATTTGGGAGAGAAAAATTGATACAGGATGAGGGAAAGGACGGATCATGGCTATCCCGGCAAAAAGACCTAGGCAACTTTCCACTGTTTCGATACCTTTATCTGCCAACTTTATTGCCGATGTTCTTGCATTTTGATATCTGTCTGTTAATTACTTGTAGGGAAAATGAGCGCAGTAGCTTCGCTGGGGTGGGTTATGCTATGGGACGTGGACAGTGGTCTGTCTCAAATCGACAAATATCTTTATGCCGTGGATGACCACACTCAAGCAGGTGCACTTCTTGGTTGCGGTGTGGTGAACTGTGGCGTGAAGAACGAGTGCGATCCAGCCCTCGCCCTTCTCTCCTCTTATGTGGAACACCAGACTGATGTCTTATCTCGAGCTGCTATTATTGGACTCGGAGTCGCCTACGCAGGTTCTAACAAGATGGAAGCCATAAACCACTTGGTTCCAGCCATTCTCGATTCTTCGTCTGGTCGCCTTCAACATGCATGTTTGGCTTCGCTCTCTGCTGGCATGATTGCCGTCGGCTCTATGAACGAAGACGTTACATCAACAATCATCCAGACCATGCTCGAACGCCCAGCTGCTCATTGGAACAACACCTTTAGTAAATTCATGGCCCTAGGTCTGGCTCTTACTTGCCTGGGACGACAAGATGAGGCCGAAGTGATTTTGGCTTCACTGGAAGCTGTGACTGAACCGATGAAATCTATGGCACACATGATGTGTGATGTCTGTGCTTATGCATGTACGTGGTGTACTGTGTATTTTATATCTACTGGCTGCAATTTGCATTTAAATATTAAAGCATGCCGCAATGAATTGTATGGAAGAGGTACTCCAATTCATATTGATAATATGGTTCTCATTGTACATATGCACTCATATTTAGTGTGGAATTGTTGGTTCCACTCATGCCTAATAGCTTCAACTTCTTTATTTTAGGTAGTGGTAATGTTTTAAAGATTCAAAAATTGTTACATATTCTCTCTGAAAAGTATGAAGAGAAAACAGACAAAGTAGACAAGGCTAAATCTACTTCTGCTGGAGCAGAAAAGTCTAAATCTAAGGACCATCATCATCACAAAAAGGATTCGCGCCGGACCGCAGGTAATGCAGGCAATCGCCGAGTGCGTCGTCACGCAAATTCCACTGGCACTAAGCCGTCCACGGAGAGCACTCAAGCAACAACAGAGGAACCAATGCAGGTGGATGAGCAAGCGGCCTCGTCGAACGATGACGCGAATGTTCCTTCTACCTCAACTCAGGGTTTCGACTATCACGCTCACCAAGGCCTTGCTGTTCTAGGCGTCGCCATAATTGCTATGGGTGAAGAAGTTGGCCTGGAAATGGCATTTCGTATGTTTGGTCATTTGGTACGTTTTTAATAACTTTAACCTGATTATGTCCACTTTCCCCATAGATTCATTTTAGGTAGTAATGCCTCGGAGTTGCCTCACTGTGGACTTCATCTCACTTTGGTCGCTCAGTTTTTACCCTAACAGTTCTTTTTAGAGGAAATATTTTATGTTGCCTCTTTTATGATACAGAGCATGTTGGCTTAATACTCTTGAAGAAAACTAAAGGGGCTACTTTTGGTTCTCAACATAAGTGTATCAACAGATTTCGTTATTAGTTACTTTTCACTTACTATATGACTAATTTCAGCTCCGCTTTGGTGAGACACCAATCAAGAGGATCGTGCCATTGGCGTTGGCACTTTGTTACATCTCGAATCCTCAACTTAAAGTTCTGGACACCCTCAGCAAATTTAGTCACGATTCTGATCCCGAGTTATGCTACAATTCCATTTTGGCGATGGGTATTGTCGGTGCTGGTATGTCAAAATTTTCAAAAGAAATGAGCCCAGTATCTTAATGCTTAAGCGTTTTTTGCCGTAGGTTATGCAAACATTTAGGTAATTAGTTTCATTTGGTTGTAATACTTTCAAAGTTGTTTATTGATGTGATCGAGTTTATTATTTGTGGCTTTATCCTGATTTTTTATGAGAATGTCATGGGCTTTCTTTTTATTAAGGTACCAATAGTGCTCGTTTGGCTGCAATGCTTCGTCAATTGGCTGGTTATCATTGCCGTGATCCTTATAATCTGTTTTTGGTGCGTCTTGCACAGGGACTAACACACTTAGGAAAGGGCACTCTTACTCTCTCCCCTTGGCACTCAGATCACGCCCTCTTCCGTCCAGTCAGCTTAGCTGGTCTCCTTACCTTACTTGTCTCCTGCTTGGAGATGAGGATGACATTTATGGGTCGCAGCGATTACCTCATCTTTTACCTGACTCCGGCCATTCAGCCTCGTTTATTGATGACTTTTGATAAGAACTTGAAGCCTCTCACAGTGACTGTTCGTGTTGGCCAGGCAGTGGACGTCGTGGGCCAGGCTGGACGCCCAAAAACCATAACTGGCTTCCAAACACACACTACCCCTGTCCTCCTCGCCCACGGTGAGCGTGCAGAATTGGCAACAGATGAATACGTGCCTGTAACGAATTTGCCCCTCGAAGGCTTTGTCATTCTAACGAAGAATCCTTCCTATGAGAAGCCATCGGTTTAACAACGTTGTGTAGGTACTGTCAGGTTGGCTCATTCTTATTTCTCAGCTTCGCATTTTATGCGCCTTCTTGTTTGCTACTTCGTGTTTACCAACATTACAGTGGTAATTTCCACCGACAAATTGACGGTTTTATCCAACTTGAAGGAAGGAATGTTCCTTTAGGAATATATGAGCGTTGGGTTGTCGGCATTGCCACTTGCCAATTTTTGTCGAACGTGAGATTGAGGTTGGTGTCTGGTGCTGGGGTATTGAATGTAAGGGCTTGTGCACTGTTTTAGGGGTGGTCTAAGATTTTCGTTGTGACGGCTGTAGAGAATGTGGACCTTTGGCAGTGTCTGGCTGCTGATACCTCGTAATCGGGACGAGGATCTTATGTGACTCCTTGGTGCGCGGGTCCTGGTGTGAATGTGACTTGTTCTGCTTCCAAACTGAATCACCCGTGGCCAATTAGCCTTGGAGGGGTACCCGTGCTGGATGATAGGGGTAGTTGGGAGGGTGGGTTCGGTGTTGATGTCTAGAGTTTGCCCGGAGGAGATGGGGGCGGTGTGAAGTGGGTGATTCTGGTGAGTTAGGTTATTTTTTGCGAGGGGCATGGGTACCGCAAACCTCGGAGTACTGAATCGGTACTCTGACCCACACCAGGATTTCCGGTAAATGGATGGCAAATTTCAATGGAATCCTTATCTACGGTATAATACAGGTAGTCTTGTCTGATTTGGCAAGAAATTAGGGAAATAATTTTGACTACAAACTGAAAATGACAAGCAAATGACAAAACTATTTTCATAGCTTAAAACAAAACTAAAATGTTAAAACAAAAATAATTTTCAGCAAAATAACTTGCTTATAAACTTTTCATTTTCACCAATTCCTACTCATGGCTCTATCGTCTAACTTTGTATGTGTCATTATGACTGTGATTGAATACGCGCATTTTGCAAACGGAAAGGCGGTATATATTTGAGGCGCGATTTTGCTTGTTGTATGTTTGTTTTTGTGCGTTTTGAATAGACAGAACTTTTACTTGCATTCGTTTACCCCTTTTTCGGAAATGAAATATAATGATAAGGCTCATACTCAAAAAACGAATAGGAACTATGGGAAATGTGACATTTGCGAGATCGTGTATGCCAGTGAAATGGTAATTCTCCTTCGTAGGCTAGCTATAATGTTTGTTATTCTAGGTTTCTGTGCAGCACATGCTGAGTTTAAAGCACCATAAGCGCTATGAAGCTGTTCAGCGTAGCCTAGGAAATCCTATGTAATGCCCTACCATTTCTCATGGTCTTAGTTCGCACTTCTGCCCTGTTTGTGGGATCGGTGGGATACGAGACATCAAGGCGTGGACTGACCACGTTTGTTCAATTCTGCATTCTTCTAATTTTGGCCAATATATGCAAATATCCAATACCCAGTATGGCTTCTGTTCATCATTTGCTAATGTCTTGCCATTTTCCTCTTCTTAGAAAAATGGCAGTAAAACAGCAAAGAAATGACAAATTGGTGCATAAAAGATTGTTAAACGAGCCACATATTGGAGGTAACTGCTTATTTTTAAGTAATTATCAAATTGTTCTTAAATAAATCTCCACTACATGCTTGGTGTCAGTTACCTATATACTTTCATTGTAGAAAGCTCTGTATCCCTTGCAATGTCTAAGACTCAGCCTGAGGTAATCCTTCAGGATCAAGTTTCATCATCTGGCAGTGGAATCTCCGAAGATCTAGGTATATGATTATTTGTATTATCATCGCCAGTGGATTTATTAGGAAACTTGGCCTCCACCCCTACTTCTAAAGTCGTTCGTCTAAATCTACCTTCCACATCCGGTAGCTCATTTTGCTATACTATCCTAAATCAAACCAACTGTTTTACTCATTAACATTTTTTGTTGCTATGTCGTTGCAGTTGAAAAGGCAGGAACATCACTATCTCGTGAAGAGGTCCCACACACCAATATAGATGACCGAGAATCAAACTGCTATCCGCGTTCCACGGTAAACGAACGGGAGTCACATCATTCAATAAATGATCAATATTCAAATGATGGTTCTCCTTCACCAAACTATTACAGAGTGAGTTGGGAATATTTGCCATTTTAAGAAAGGGTTGAACAATTCGCATTTCCCAAGTATATGTCACAGATCTTTTGTCGTTGCAAAGGTAAGGTTCTCGTTTGTGGTAAATGTGTTAAAAGTGATTTTACAGTTTGTTCCCTAATCACAGCTTCAATAACATTTCGTGCTAAATTTTCTTAAGCGGTGTCATCCATAGTGGTCTATTATATTCACTTGTGCTGTACTGTGAAGTCGTTTTTTAGACTTAAGTGGCTCGAATAGAAAATCGACAATACAAGAAGTTAATGACAAACTTGCATAGAAATCATATACACATGTCTACTTTGACCATTGCATATTCTTGTAGCATTTCGTGTCGGTTTCGTAAATTGGTGACTTCCCGCTCTTTACCACAGATCCCTCTACTTGATTATCGTCGCTCCCGTTACTATCCGGCGTCTCATTCATCTGGAAATGAGCCGCCTGACGTTTACTGGGATCGATCTTCTCACCAAAGAATGAACCGTTTTGATTGCAATAGAACTTATGACTACCACCGCCAGAGCTATCTTGTCAGACACCCTCGACCTTATCGCAGTGGCCGATCATCCATATTACAATCGCATCTCTGTTCACCACGATCTAACTCTTTTGTCAGCAATGAACGACCAAAAATATCATCGGAATCCGACAGAGACAACGCTTCAAGGTCGGACTCTTGGCATACTAGCCAAAAGGAGGCGCCAATGGTGAACACGCGAATATCAGAAAACGAGCTGGCTCGCCAGTCGCCAGAATCCCCAAAATCGGTGCCGCAAAATTCAATGCAGCAAGAATCGGCACAGCACAGGTTGTCTGCACAAGAGGGACCTTCAACAGAGTATTCAGTGTCGGTAATGACGGATCCATCCGCAAGACCTACTCTCTCAGCATTGCCGCCTTCGAGCACTGTTGAGAAAACTCATGAAGTTTGGGAACTATCCGAGGCTCTGGATAAGCTAAGGCAGCAACAACATACCCTCACACACTACATTCGACAATTGAAGTATATTCGACAGCAGGCAAGTTTTGTCTGCGTTTTGACAGATTTGATATGTATGTAATGAGCCACAGGCATTAAGTTGGTTTATGCTTTGTCTTCTCGGATAACATGCAGGTGAAGTCGATCCGTCAGTCAGTCATTTACCGCCGTTTTGAGAACGAACTTTTGATGTCTTTTCAGTACAGCATTAATAAGCCATTAACCCTCCAGGTGTTTTATATATTGCATTAAGCTGGATATCATTTTAGTGGCTAGCTTACCCATAGCTTTATACAGTGTCATTTTGAGAATCGGATTCAACTTTGGTCCTTATTTCATATGCAGCTTTTGTACTATCAACCACTTTGCTTTTTCGCTGTTATAACTAAATATAATGTTTGACAGTAACACTGGCATCGACTTAGACAACATGATGCGATTTGCATTATAACTATATATACGTTTTCCACATTTGTCAACTTTTTCTATTTGAGTTATTTATTGTAGAAAAGTGAAGAGAAGAGGCTTCTCAGGAAACGACGCTCAGCTCTTCTTCGAGGTGATTTTCTTGTGCTAACGACCTGTTACTTCAGACGGAACTAAATGGCAATTATTGGTGTTCAGTCCTGTTACTAAAGTCAAATCTGGTAATCATTCAGGTTTCTGTTATTATTAGAACTGCTATTCTTTCACCGAACGCCATTTACCTTATGATCGTACTTGCGGTATCACAGGCAGGACCTTATGCATGCCCTCTAATCAGATCTGATTGTAGCTCTTAATTCGTCGCATAAGCTTGCTTAATTACTGATGCCTTTCTTCCCTAGAAATGAATCTGTCAGATTCCCAGGCCGAAACCGGTTCTAGTGATGAATTCAATGACAACACCGCAGATGGGTTAGGTCCAATTGAAACGGTAGTGGAGGGTCATAACTTTGGAGAAGTAGTTGTCAGCGCCAGTGGTGCCACCTCTAAGGTCGTTCCCTCTGCTCCTGAAATCGTCGATGAGGCACGTGACCAGAGTAGACCCTATCGTCAACCGCCTCTGTCGTCCGTCGCGGAGGTGATGCTTGATAATGTTACTTCGAGCGCGTCAGTGGTGACGACGGTACTGCCAGCATCCGGACTCTCAGGTGCCTGTACAAACTCTCCACATTTCATATTCTTTTCCCCGTTTATGGTTGTTGTTTTTCTGTATAAAAATGACAGTAACCTAGGTGATTTTTAGTACCAGGCAAGCGTAAAGTGAAAATTAGCATATTCATAGCCGCCAACAACTACGAAGGGGTGCATTCAGGTACGACGCTTTCATTTGGCATTATCACAATTCTGGTGTTCATCATTTGGTTCATATTTATCTTTATGATATATTACTAGTTTTTTAAATGAATTTCAAATCGTATTTTTTAGCTGAAGGCGGTAATGAGACTTTTACTTCGGATGGACCCGAGTTGCCTATGCTACCGACAAGGTCAAGGAAACATTCTAGTCAGTCTGACCAAACTCCTTCGGTCTCTGCTGCTGCTGCTGCTGTCAAAGGTTGTAATCCGAGTTGTGCTTCTGGCATTCTTTTGAAGATCTCTGTATTAATTCACTTCAGTATCACACTCACCAACTTTGTTTAAGTACTGCGTCAATGCGCCATTCCCCCAAAGTACCTGATACCAGGGCTCGCAATATTCACGAGTATTTTACTGTATTTCCGTAGGTTGCACTTACAAACATTAGGAATTACTTGATTCAGTGCTTCTTGGGGAACTGGTTGGATTCGTTATTTCTGTAATCAAGCGTGTCACCAAATCGTGTGCTTTTGCCCATCTGTTCCCAGCTCCCCCAGAACAGCTGCTTGAAAAGGATTCTATGGTTCCACGAGGGGGCCGACGGCCCCGACGCAAAAGTGAGCTCGAGCATTTCAAGTAGATAACAAAATGTTTTCCAATGCCTTTATCATTTAACTTTTGTATTACTCTAGTTCATATTCCGATTCTCCCTGGGTACATTTTTCATGAAAGATGGCCGTTTACAAGCCCTAATGACTACTTGCATTCGGTTCCGGGTTTCTTTATCAAGTCTTTTTTTGAAACAATATTTAGGCCTATCACTGCTTTATTTGGTTGTAACTTTTTAGTCTTCAAAAATGTGTTTGTTGGCACTATTGCCTTTGCATAAACATCTTTGGCTCTTGTAACTGCTGTTTACCGACTTAGCTGCATTTAATTAATCGAATGGAACGCGTTAATGACGTATCTTCTCCTATCCCTGAAACCAATGTGTTTAATGCATCTTTTAGATCCAAGGAATGTGGTCTCTGCAAGGCGTTCATCCAGAAGAAGTGAGTCACCTGCACACAGCATTGCAGTTTGGGAATATCAAATGAAAATTTCCCCCCTCCCCTCCCTCCCTTCCCCAAGCGCTACATTCCGTTTGCCTAAGCATGTATATTAGGCGTCTCCACTGATATGAGCTTCAAAGTGGAGGGCATTATGTGTAATAATGTTTTGCGGGTTGAATTGCCATGCAAACTGAGCTCAGCCAGTAACGTTTCCAACTTGAGCAATGCCCTCTGAGATGTTAATCAAAATATAGGTGGCTGCGACATACATAGTCGTTTGCAAAAACCTTAATTGCGAATTAGCTCCCAATACCACTCATTGTTGGGGAAATCAAATCTTCCTCATTGAAGGCTAAATTTCTACCCACCGCAGCGATGACTTTGTCAATGCTAAACGACAGTTAACGTTTTTTTGACTAGTTTTGTTGAATAATTTCTGAAGAAATTCGATCGGACTCTACTAAGTGCAGGCACTTTAGCCATTTGTGTGAACTTTCTGTGGAGAAGATGAGTTAAAAGGATTGCAATGCATGTCATTTTTTAATCAAATTGCAGCTGAGATGCTGCATGCGTTTTTATCAACAGCACGATAAACACATCTGTTGTTCAATGTGGATGACTTCCTGAATGCACGTGATGCATGCTTGTTTTGTGTTTTTTTTTTAAATTTGTTAAAGAAGCTGCGGCAAAGCATCAATCTCAGACTCCGACCCCTTCCAATGCTACAAAGAGAAGAAAAGTAGCGCAAGATCCTCCAGCAGTGGAAGTAACATCGGAAACATTCCAGCAGACTCGTGATGGAAAAGCAACAGAAGCAGAATCGGAGTCTGGCGTGGATCCAACACGCCTCCGTTGGGTACGCCAGTTGCTAAGTCACCCGCAGAGTCGAGTCTACACTTTCGCTGAGCTCGATAAACTCGTCATCGACATTGTCAATAGCGCTGCCCCTTCAAGTGGGTCTCAGTCCATGTCTAGTGCTGATTGGTCACTTTTGTCCATTCTTCCCGATCTTGTTCTTGCTAATCTCTTTTGCTCTTTTAGAGTCTTCGAAACAAGCTTCGAATCAGTTTTAGCCATTTGCGATTTTAATTGCATTTATGTATTTCAATACAATATGTACACATATTTGTACTTCTTGGACAGTGCCGAGGTGAACGTACGTTTTTGATTAAATTTAAACCGATAATCGGGGCTCGGTCTAAAGCTAATTAGTCGACTTTTCGGTCCGCCACCCCCTAATTCCCCCTTGAACTTCGAGCGGCCAGCCGGTGGGTACTTGGATGCGGTAATTCCGCGGATGTTCGGGCTTGTAACTCAAGGCCGCCACTTTACTCGCGATAGGGGCAATCGTTCTCGCCCTGGTTCATGCACTACTGGTTGTAGAATATCGAACACGGATGAAGTGATTGGTCTAATCTTTAGCTCTAAGTTTGCACTTGGTTTGCTAGGCAATATGTGAGGTGCATTTTAGCACTCGAGGGTATCGCTGAATGCTTAGGAGTAAGAGTACTGTGTGGCTTAGATTGTAAATTCTTCTGATATGCAATACTTTTATGAGTGGTGTCCAAGTTCCCTCAAATCAGCGGTAAAGCCAGCTTCATAGGCCGAATAAGGTATAAGTTGTACCATCTCATGGAATAGTTAAGTCGTTAGGCATCATTATTCGTGTTAGACGGGTATTACTACAAGCAGGGCGGTCCTTACTATTACTAATTTTCACTAATGAGTGCATGGGACAATATGTCTCTACCTTGACGGGTGAATAAATATTGGTATTAAGGTAACAGGTCAGAATAGCTGCTAACTATAAAATGCCTGTTTTGTGCTTGTTCTATGCTTTGGAAGTAAGCTAAAAATGAAAAAATAGCAAAAACTGAATGCTGGCTTTGACCGATGTTAATGATGTTATTGATGGAGCAGGATTAAGTGGGTTCACGGAATCTAGTCATAACTTAGCCTGTCACCTCCACCTAAGTCTGGTTTGGGAATAAAATGAACAGTATCGTTAACGCATACAAGGCGAACGCTTACGAAGTCATTCACTTCAAATTGAGTAAGAATTTCTAGATGTTTTCTAAAGTTGCTCTTTAGCGGAACTGGCTCTGTGATTTACCACAAGTCACTTGGCGCTATATAAAACTTCAAACTATCCCCTTAATCAAATCAATTTCGATAGTTTGCTTTACACTGCATACATTTGCTTTATGTGCTATCGTGAGGTTGTTTTTCACGTATTCTTTTGCTGTATCACTGTTTTTAACTTACTTGAATTTAATTTGTGTTCTAGTTGTTTATGTCATTCATTATGCTGCATGTATTTGTACAAATACTTACTAAAGTATTCAATTCCTGTTCTTGTTTATTGGGAAGTAGCTTGATGTTTTTTCACACCCTCATTAGTCAGAGAAAAGGAGGACCTGGATTCGGAGGAGTCTTTTATGCCAGAAATGACACACCAGGTTTTTGGCGAAAGGTAGGTTTTCAAATTTATGCCTTATTAGTGTCAGCGAAATAATATTCGGCTATAAAGATCCTAATATCACCATTGCTTACATGGCCGGAAGCCTTTCTACTTTTGTCGATATTAAATATTCAGAGAAGATATCTCAATCGATTTCTTGTGGAGTTGAGGTATAGTGGGTCACCTCTTTTATTTGTCTCTTTAGCCCGATGATATTCTAAAATCTTTGAAAAATGTATACACACAAGGCATTTGCACTGAAAGGGTGGATTTCTTGGACACATTCGAGGGAGAGTTGAAGTTCAAGCCGTTCGGTAGTTTGCAAACTGCTTACACGATCAACAGAGATGGACAGTCCCGCGAGTTTGTGGTGTATCGTGTTGATCACTCGGCACCCGATTTTGAAGCTTTTTCCAAGTATCTTTTGCGCATGGAACCCTTCCTTCTGTTCTTTGTTGACGAATCATCGTTCGTTGATTTGGATAACCGGTGGAGTTTCTACATACTGTAAGGCGCTTGTGTATGCTTAAGCCGGCCACTTTAATAGGTACGAGAAGTTTAGTTCTGCGAGCTCCTCAAACATACGTTTCGCGTTCGCTGGCTATGTGTCAGTTTACAAGTTCTATGCGTATCCAGAACACGTTCGGCCTAGATTGAGTCAGATGCTAATTCTGCCTCCCTTCCAGAAAATGGGTCACGCTACCCGACTTCTCGAAACGGTTTACAAAGACCTAACTCCTCTGACAGAAGTTATTGACATTACTGGTAAGATTTAAGCAGATATTTTTGTTACGTCTTAAGTACTAACCTGAGAGTCGCGGCATCATTTTGGTTAAAACCACTTGATTATCCTCACACGCGGGGGTTTTCTGTTGTTTTGAGTTTTTATTAAAGATTAGTGGTACTTTTAATTGCTATGCCAAATATCTTTGTTCAACTTATGTTAGCCTTCTCATTTCGCCTAAATAAAACTTTTTGTTCATCGACGACAATACATATGATGGTGACCAGTTTTGTTCAAGGGCCACGTGTCTGTTTCTAACACAATTAGAAGCTATAAATGCGGTGCAATGCTTTTTCTTCTAATTAAACAGAATAAAACCCACCCCGTTTGTTGTGAAGTGTAAGTGAGATGTATACTGCAATTGTGCGTAAATGAAAGGTGCTCCACCCCGGTTCTATTATCTAAAGCCAAAATTTGACAGTGAGTTGAATTCATTCCCTCTTATGAGCGAGGGCGAGGGCCAGGGATGCGGGACTGACTAAGCCGTTCATTGACGTGTTTCAGTGGAAAGTCCCTCAGGTGATTTAACTCGGCTGCGCGACTATCTGGATAGCAAACGCTGCCTGGAGCTAGCCGATTGTGTAAAGATTCTCAAGGAGGTGAAGGAGACTGTGGAAACGGCGGTGGCGGGGACCAACGAAGCGGTACCAGCTGCAGAAGAGGAGGCAAAAGATGCAGAAGAGGCGGCGCCATCCAGCACCAAGCGCAGACGCCTCAGTGTCACTCCAGCGGAGACCCGCAGCATCAACGCGGCCAACAGCTTCTATAAGGTGGTGCGACAGCAGCTCAAGTTGTCACGTACGCAGTCACGTCGCGTCTACCAAATTCTTCTCTTCTTCCTCCTCACCCACAACAAGCCTGAGGCTGTGGAGGCCTATCGCAAGGCTCTTCTCAAGCGTACTCGCATTGTCAACGGTGTAGGCCTTTTCCTCTCTCTATATAGATACAGGCAAAATCTTGCATCTCATGGAAATTCTCTCTTTTATGATGAATTTGCCACCGTCAGTATCAAGTTAGTGCTAGCTTCAATTTTATGCCCGTGTAAGCTATTTGATGTTTTTTTGTCATTGCAGTTTGTTCTGCTTTAAGAGAGGGAGTTACGCGTTTTTAACAATTTGGTCTTATTTGCTTTCTGCTACGGTTGTAAAGTTGCATTCAACACCACCCAGATAATGCTTATCGCCACCGTTTGCTTTCAGCGACCTCGTTTGGCTTCGTCATCATTTGCGCCAATAATGAATCGACACAATTTGATCACTGACCTTTTTAACGAAGAATACGAACGCGAAGTGGCGCAGCAGGTGGAAACAGAGTTAATTGCCTACAAGAAGATCGCAGAGAAGTTGGAGGCAGCTGTCCGGGTGGGCGAGGTGGATCTCAAGTGTCTTGTTGACTGACCCTTCGTCCTCCCCCCATCTCCCCCTCGCATTTATCGTAGCCCTTGACGCCTCACTTCTATCATGACGCTTTTTATACACAATAAAGTTTGTTGAGATTATCATAGCTTTCACCTCGGTGACGAATCAAATTTGCAAGGAGCGTTCAATTCAGATTGGGTGCTGCTGTGGCGATTCCGCAGTCAGTAGTACGTGACGAGTGCTTTTTTTTCTATTATTCGGCGCTCAGGCATGGCTCATCAGGATAATGGGCAGCGGTGGCAGTGTATGCAACAGCGCATAGTAATGGTGGAGTTTCTTGTTAAAGGGGACATAAAACCTATGCCAACGTCTGGTAACCGAAAAGCCGGAGAAGAGAAAGGCTTGTTGGTAGCGCCAAGCCACCCAAAGATAGTCTACTTGTCCTTTTGTAAGTGGCAAATTTTGCCGTCTCTACAGAGAGACTCATCGGCAAATTAAGCGTCGATCGGACGCTCAGGATGAGGCAGATACTCCACTAGTTTAATGCTCACAGCTGGGACCTTAATATTTCAAGCTTACAGACAAGCATTTTCAAAAAGTTTACAGTCTTGAGTCGCATCCACCGGTGTGGGTTTTAAGTGTAGCGAGGACTATGTCTACAGACAGATTTGGTTTCCAACACCCATCGTGGCTTTCTCGGTTTCCCGGCTGGCTCATTAGAAGCCCTTTTAAGAATTTTGGAGTATTTTTCGGTCTCTAAATCGTGGCGTGTGTGCGTAGTGAACACACCAGTGCATGTGAATGCGCCTTGGAAGAAAATGCATTGAATGTGAAAATGGTCTGGGTGTTAGGTTTACGGGGGCGCATACGTTTGCCGGGGGCTGTTAAAGCACTTAAGCACTTCGATTTTCAAAATCGTGCTCTCTAAGTTAGTCCTACGATGCAACGTCCCGATGTCAGAGCAGTGAAATCCTACACAATTAATATCACTAAATTACGTTACAGTTCCTTCCTTTAAAACATGCCTTTTTGTGTGATAATCCATGAATGAAATTCGACACACTGGTTTGGTTATAAACGATTTGCCAATTCAGCTGCAGCATATTTGGCGCATACAGTGGCACAGTAATCAAATCCAGAAGGCCCAACGCTCTGTTTTATCAATATCCTGTTCTGTGATGTAGTTTGTAGAAATGATGGCGCCGTATACCGTCTTGCCGGAGTGTTTTTTAATAAAATTAGAGAGTTATCCCAACTAATAGCTGTCTACCTCCCAAGACAAGGTCTATTCTTGATTGCACACCTAGGTAGTTCCTTGCTGTTCCAAGGATGCTAGAGTAAATTCAGATGGGTGTTGTTAAGACTCCCTTGGCCTTTTTGGGTAGCCAAAATCTTGAAGATGAGGTTTTAGATTCGGAAGTTGTTATTTAGGTTAAATGTAAGGTTGTTTTCGATGCATGCAGTTTTGATGCATGAAGAAAAAGTCGTTTCCCACTAATGGTGCATTACCACATGTTTGAGGAGGGGAATGCTGTTCCTCCTACCAGGGTATATACTTCACAGCAAAATGATAAATCTCTCATGTTTCATGGTTCGTAAGCAGCCACTGACTTGTGCATACTTATAGCAAGGCGCAAAGATCCCATGATGTTTACTTAGCATCTGCTTCGTGGCCGTGTTCACCACTATAACCTTGGGAAAAAAACATTCTGTTGCACAGACGTCAGTATTGCATCCTTAGTGGGGCTCAACTACAGCAGCAAAAGGCCAGATTGTGTGAAAATATGGTACTCTACTTACTTGATCCAACGGGCTTCATGAACCCCTGGTCAGCATCCAGAGCACACGGCCGAAAGTGCCTAGTCACGTGCCCGAGTCATAGCTAATCGCAACACTACAACCAAGCGTGATCAGGCATTAATAAAACTTCCACCAACTCCTCCTTGGTGGTTCAGCCGTTTAAGGTCACTCGATCGTCACGAGTGTTCCGACTAGTTGTTGCGAAATAACACACGGATGTGTGTGCTGTAGCCGTCGACAAGATCAGTCCGCTTGCGCGCGTACCATCACGTTTGAAGCTTCGTCCACTCACATCTAATTTTTTTAAAACGGCCTCCTTGACCTTAAAAATCTCAACTCAAATAAAATTCGTCAAAGCAGGAGACAATGCCATCTGAAGTTCTAGATGAAAAAAGAATAAAGTAATGATTAGATTAGGCGAGAAACAATCCCGGACAAGTACTCAGTAAAGTAAAGGAATGAAAGTGCGCAATAACGGTACGTGCTGTCTTCCTTTACGCTGTTCATGACTGTGAGGGTCATTATGTGAAACGCAATAAGGGCAACTCCATGCGCACTTACACATTAGTCAGAATAAGGAAACCGGTTACTTAAACTGTGAGAACCCAAATGCTACTGAATCCTACATATTGCCAAGGTATTTCAAAAGGATACAAAGAGCAAAGTTAACAAGTAAAAACGTAGATTAAGAAGCGTAAATTTTATGCAGCCATCACCTCAAGTTGGTATGAAATCTGCATATGGCTGAAAGGAAAACCACATACGATGATCAGAGAAACAGTTGCAACAATGCACAACTCAGTAATTCCAGTAAAATACCCGTGCTACGCTCCCACAGCAGAATACAACCAAAACAAGGGACTTGTAAAGGAGAAGCCCACAAAAAAGACAATTTCAATAAGGCTTTTCGTAAGATGCAAAAATGCATTCACATACCCACTCATCATAACCAAATAACTGGTACTCAAAGGAAAGGGATACGTCAGAGGGGTTAAGAAAGATAATTAAAAGGCCACAAAGTTAAGTGTGAGTGGGTGCAGTTACTCGTGCTTCTCGTTCTGCGCAGGAGAGGCGGGAACGGTGACAGGAGAGACTGATGGGGCGACAGAGGTGGAGGAATGAGCAGTGAAGCAGAGCGAGACGGCTGCCAGCGGTGCCGCAATCCACCGAAAATGGCGTTTTCGCAAAAGACGCACAGCCTGGCGCAGCGGATTGGAAAACTCGTGAGGCACCGTACCACGCACATCCGATTCGAAGAAGGTGAGGAGAGGAAACCAAATCTGAGCACGTCGCATGTCACAATGGAGGAGGTGGTGGTTGTTGGCCTGCCAGTGGTAGTAGAGGAAGAGACGCGAGGTAATATAGATGGCAACAAAGACATCGATGGAATAGTGCTCGTGCGCTGCTAAGATGAAGAAGACCCCGAAGACGTTGAGCACCCAAGTGAAGTTGTGCAGGCGGTTCAGGCGGCAGGGTGTGTATTCAGTAATAAAGAAGTTGAGCATTGTTATTACGGTCGTGTGTCCGCTGAACATATAGTCACCGCAGGTTCTCACTCCTCGCAGAGTCATGCCTGGTGTAGTAGAAGTGGCTGCGCATTACTTTCCCGTTCAAAAAGCATCGATCAGAATCGAGATATCTACTGACTTCATATTATGGATCACTTAAAGTTACTCACTCAAAGAAGAGAGAATATTTGGCAATAGTTCCACCATAAATATTAGGAGAATAGTCACACTACCATTCCGATGGCGATAAACACAGCGCAACAGGCACAGTTGTCACAAGACACAAATGAATGTTCAGGCGAAAATTTATAGAAGAAATAAGAAGTCTAAGTAGCAGTAAAACCACTTTTGTAAATACCTTGAATGTGTAGGAGGTTTAAAAACGTTCCAAATCGCTAAGTACAACATCAAATTTTGTCAATACTGTGCACGTGAACAAGCAGAGGATTGTGCAAACTGTGGCAAAAATATTAATACCATCTTAACCACAGGCATCGACTTCCTTGGTAGTTTCTAGTAAAGTGGAGACGCATACCCATTCCAAACCAAATTTCAGCGGCCCGTGCAAACTTTTCCCGATAGGAGTCGAAAACGAAGGGCCGACACTCAGTCAGGAGATGCTTTCCAGGCACACTCAGCGAGGTAATAATCATGGTGATAGAGCGCAGTAGGAAGACGGTTCCCAGAAGCGAGCAGTAGCGACGGAAGAGAATGAGGCGATGTTTGTGGAAGAAGAGGACAGTAAACCAAATAAGGCATAGACAGAGAGCAATCAGTTCAGCCGCCTCGAATGCCCAGGGGATGTACGGCAGGTTGTCCAGCAGGATGTCTGGAAGTGGGGGATACTTGGATATATCAGGCAGGCGCTCATGGGCTAGAACCATGACGAAAGAGGTGACACCGAGGGAAAGAAAGGCATAGATGGCACTGATAATGACTTTCCAAATCTTTGGTTTCAATTCACAAATTGGGGAGTCAGAGAAGAATCGGCAGGACTCAGAGTAATGGGAGTAGTCTAAATCACCCCCAGAGAGGATATCCAAACAGGAACAACAAGAAGTTTGGTGTCGAGAACGCCATACGTCGATTAAAAAAAGGAGCTTTTTGAGAATACCCACTTTAGCGACGCCCATCTCACGAAGGTCATTTACTGTAAGCATCGCAAAAGTGAAGCCATCGACCATGTGTTGCTCAAAAAGGAAGCGTGTTTCGGCATCGACACCTTGTGATTCGAGCCAGTAGAAGAAGGCTGCAGGTGATTCGTTGATGAGACACTTTGCATCGTGCGTAGGTCCACTCATTGTTTTACAACGCTAAAGAACATATTAGGGAACAAGAAACATGACAACTGGACGGTAGACAACAGCAATTTCACGGAGTTAGAATCTACCGGGACGATTTTAAAAGCATAGTGTTCAGGAACATAAACCTCAAAGACATGAGTACGACTAAAACTCCACCAGCAAAATCAAGTTGATTTAATAATGTGCACGTGCGAAGTCTGAAAGTGCACATTTTGCCCATAACTTACTAAAACATCAGTAAGGGCCGAAATGAGACAACTTGTGAAATAAGGAGGAAGACTTAGGCTTTATAAGTGAATTGGGAGACTACGGAATTAAATGCTACTTGCAAGTAAACCATATAGCAAACGAAAATGATAAAAACACAAGAAATGATAACAACGTGCCCAACCAAAAACATTCTCCATAAAAATGCGCCAAGGTCAACTCGGAGACAATCGGTTATATTTCAAAAGCTATAGCTAAACGAATTATTGAGCTGTGCAATAAAAAATACCTGATTTACTCCTTTTGATTTAATCGGAGATGCACAAACTGTATTCACGATGGCCAGTATGTATCCTTTTACCAAATATGTATATACAAGGATTATGTAAGGTATACCGATGTCTTTTTATTACAATGAGATCAGAATTCTAAAAACAACTATGATACTAGTCACAATCGAAACTTCCTTTGTCAATGTCACTATGGCGATCTTTGTACACAGGTTTTAATTCCCTGTAAGATAGGAAATAATTGAAACCAGAATTGGCCTAACAGGGTAAATAAATATAACTTGAAGTTTTGGAGGCGGGATCACACTGTTATGTAAGCGGCTATGCAATTGCGGTAAAAAAACCAATCATGAGGAATGAAATCAGGCTTTATGTCCACTACCACATCCATTCATCTCAGGTTTGGTGAGAGCCGGTGCTTTGTAACAATGGCGCTACCTTACTCCAACATAATCTGTAGATAGGTAACCTTTAAACCACGTTTAGGGAAACAACATAAACTGTGGAATTGGTACAGAATATGTTCTTAGTCAGCCTAGATTCACCTTCTTTTAAAGAGGAACTTGTTTGTGGCGAGGCGATAATCGCTACAAAACTGAGGACGCCTGCTATTAATTTCGAGAGTTGTCAAAGTGAACATTGAACGTGCTGATGACTAAAATTCTGTACGTGTTCTTTTCTCCGCGAGTGGTACCAACGCTCAAGTGACCATGTTCAAGTGGTAACAGCTTAATCTAGTGGCAGGAAGCCAATAAACTGCGGCACTTTGATTACAGGAAAAAAATGTAAAATTGGAAAATTGCCACCAAATAATCAATGCCCAAACATTGACATTTGCAAGGTTTAAGATGGGGGCCAGCACGGAGTCGAAATAGGTCCAAAATCTTTAATTGATGTCTTTTGGCACCTTTTGATAAAGCACCAATGGTTTATATATCTACAACACGTCTAAGGCTTCCTAAGATATTAAATAAAATAAATGTAGCTCTGATGCTTGGAGTGCGTACTCACAATGTTGATCAGATAAGTTGGTGTGATTTGGCTTGATGGACAGGGAGAATCAGGGGCAAGTATAAGAGGATTAAGGTCAAAAATTGGGGTTTCTTAAGCAGCTGTTTGCGTCACACGCATGTTTGGGCCACGACAAATGGACTGGACCTGCTCTAGCCTACCACACTTATGACATGGCATTTTGAACTCTGAGTTAAAGCAAAGTTCTTTAGGACTCATGACTTACAATTTTCATCATTCTGTAGCATTTGGATATGCCAACTAGTCGGCACTAGTTACACCTTTACACGTCCGTATCCGTTGGCATCATAAGCTTTCCGAGTTGCTTTTTTTGGCCCACGGGATTGTGGTTCCAAAGGTAACGGTGGTTTTGCATCCTGCTGCTGTTCGTACAGAGTTCAAATAGATTAAGGATTTGGATCTTGCACTAACAAAGAATTTCTTCACATTTCTGGCTAATTCAACAATTGGTTGGTTAAGGAATTTAAGCTGAGTCCGTAGTTGATCACCGAAGTTACAGCAGGTAACTTGATTTTGGGCCATATAATTTCTTATATATTGGTTCTCTTTTGCATATACAAATAAAACTCAGCTAGCACAGCTGCCTCGAAGTTCATGGGTTGCGTGTCGGCATAATTTTTTAAAGCTTACATGGATAAGTGAAACTGCAAGATTTTGGAATGCCATTCTGTTAGCATAAGGAAGTGAGCCATTTGCTTATCCATATTCGGACTCTTGTGAGCTAGGTCCCAGCCTTCAATCTCTCTTGCAGAGGCATGAATGGTCAGAGTTTCGGATTGACAGGAACTCATCTCGAAAATTGAGACTTCGCAGGGCCATTTGCAGTAATCCTAGCGCAATGGTTCCACGGAGGGACTCGAATTTAGGACTAGTTTTACGAAGTAAAAACATAATTCAGTTTGTTGAAATTTAAACTGTACTGTTCACACAAATGCTTATACAGTTACAGTAATACGAGAATGATGAAGTTTAGTACACAACTAAGAATTCTCAAAGAAAAATCCGCCCTTCAATGAGAAGGTTTACTAAAGATATTGAAAATTGGTGTTGGGAGGAAGATTTGCAGTTACTTATTTATCAGCATTCATTAATCAGTAGTAGTACTACTGCATTTTCAGTCCCTTTTGTAAGGTAATCGGGAAGCTTCAACATGACAGTCATGATCCTTTGTATTTCCTACTTTACCAAAAATTATGTCAATCAGGGGAAACCTCAAAGAGATGTGCAGCAGAAATACGATAACTCCACTTTGGACGGATTAAATTATTCTTACTTCTAAGTGTGCGTAAAATTTGGTCTGAACAAATAATTGAAACGTTGATACAATTTAGAAATACACACGATTACGACAACTTCGGGAACAACATTTTTACTGATGTGGCAGTAATTTGTTAATGTTTTGATTAAAATGGTAAAGAGACTGATTTTGACAAAAGTGTTAGCCGACACTGGAAAGTGTTTGGTAGAAATGGAGCGATTAAGTGTGGCATCATTATAGGTGAAGTTGAGGAAGTCTGGGGTTGGGTACACATGTGGTCAGAGCAGGTGGACTGCTTTTGTAAAAGAGGAAGGGGCGCATGTAGTGGCGTTTGATTGAAATGTCATTTCTTGCTCCGCCATTCATCAATATCATTGCTGATGGAGGTTGAATTCAAGTTGTTATTTTCAGTCGCGTAGAGGTAAAACCTTGTGTTGGATCGGACTTTGCTTCTCTGTCCGCGCATTTCGGATAGGCGAACAGAGACAAAAATGTCCGCCGGAGGTTCAATCGGTCTGACCAGTAACAATTCAACCGTTCGTCTATCAGAGGCTTTCACGGCTAACTATGTTCCAGATCAAAAAGTGTAACAAGAAATTGATGGAATTAATATTTTTCTTGATTACGTAAACAAGAGAAATTTACCTTCAGCGAATTCTTCACTGAAATGTGACGCTTTGTGCGTGTGTCGTAAGCATAGTGTTCCAGTAGTTCAACATTCACAGTTCCACGTTTGACCACTGAAGAATCCAACTCACCTAGAACTATTCGCTTCTTCAAAACTGAGGGTAATTCGATGTGCAGGTGATCAATTCGGAGTGGTCTATCCTTCAAACAGTACGGATCAAAGGTATTGCATTCATATTCTGGCATTAAGGAGCACCTGTAAAAGATCAGTCATTCAACGCAAGACACTACTACCAAGGCTCGATAGTGCTATGTGAGATTGTGATGAGTACCTGTATCCATTCGGAATTTTTTGTTTTACATACATAGATGGACAACGCTTGGAGACGCAGCGATAAGAACCATGGAGGTTTACGCAACTGAATGTGATCCCTCGGGCGTGGCGTGAAGTACAAATGCCGTCCCGCTCCTGACACTCATTAACGTCTGCGGTTGTATACAAAATCAGAGATTTATTCAACAAAATGTAAATCAACAGAAGATTAGTCATAACTTATTCTTACTTTTTGAATGGAGATAGACTTACTTGCTCAGGGGAGGCAGATGGAGTACATTCAAAAGTGATAGGATTATTGTAATTAAAATCAACAATTGCTTGTTAGTTATTAAATGGAATCTTTTCAGTGATCAGATCTTTGTTTATCTGGTTATTTAACTACATGGGTTCTCTAGTAGTCGCGGGTTGTACTTCTCCTCGATGGTGCAGCCCTCCGGCCATGCCTATAGCCGCCCAGACCTTCTGTACGTTAATACTAACTTCAAGAGAGACACGAGGCACCACATTTTAGTAGCAATTAAGAATCCTCCTTGTGACTTCCGGTACTTCATCCATTAAGCTGCATGAAGTTGTCAACGAAGTAATTTTGAAATTCGTGCTGTCCTTCTTCAAAAAAGAATACAGGAAAGCGATTGCTTAACTTGTGAAAGAGCGATTGAAGTTTGTTAAGGTCTCTTGACAGTAGGCTACGTGGAAACAATTTGAAAAAGCTGAGATAAAAGAAGGATTTTCCAACCGTTAAACAGGAAGCTCCATCTATCACAAAAATGACTTATTGTTTGCGCAATGGCATCATAACTCAGTACTCATGAAGAACTAGAACTGATCCGGATGCTGTGATGTGGAAATTCATGACTCCAGAGTCGTGGAAGATGACTACAACTATTGCCGACTTTCCTAAATGGTACTGTTAAATATCTAATGTGTGTCAAATCATCACACAGTGCACTTTGTACTATCTTGTCCCACTTTCCCAAAATAAGCGGGAAACTCAGCAGTGCTTCGAATCATACTGCATAGCACTGAGGATGTGGAATTGCATATCACAACATTCGGATCAATTTAAGTTCAGATTCCAGTGTACTGAGCCTTCGTCATCACGTGATCACTTGATGACACCATGACCTCGCGAACGGTATATGGGGGTTAGTAGCTTATTCTGTTGTAATCTCACCTTCACCTTAACGTTATTTTTTTGTCCTATAAAAGTCATGTGGCATCACATGATAACTTTCATAGCACAAACAAGCAGTGTGCAGGAGGACTTACCAACACAGTTCCCACCCTTTCCGAGACGAAAGCCAGAGGGACAGTCACACCGAAAGGAGCCGGGAGTGTTGACGCAAATTCCACTCTGGCACAGCGCGCCTGCGCCCTTCTCCGTACACTCATTAATATCTGCACATATAAGAAAATAACGCAAATGTTATAACAATGCCATTAAATTGAGCTCCACCTTAATTAAAACAGTGCTGTATCACTGTGGCGAAGGAATATTTCATAGTGTGTGGAACAGTATAGGGTCTGAGTAACCCACCGATGCAAGTTCTATTATCCCAATTGAGGCGGTATCCCTTCGCGCATTCACAGTGGTACCCTCCCTCGTCGTTAACACATCGGTGCTCAGGTCCGCACGTATCAATCTCGAGCACACATTCATTGACATCTGAAGAGAATATGGTCATTAACATCGTTATATCTTCCAGGTAATCATCCCATAACAGAGCCTTTCTCCTTTTCTTTAGGAAAGCAAACCGGTTTCCACCTATACAACTCACTACCTTTCCGCTTCAAAAATAGGCAGAATATGTGTTATGTAAGTTGTTTTTTTCAAATAGAAACATTTTTAAAAGGCATACGATTTTTGAGTTTCCTTAGAGGAAGACAAGACACCGTAACCTAAGAATTGATGAACATGGTGATGTTAGTGGATTAAATTTGACCCTTTTTTGGGATCCAACGTCTTCTTTACACCAGATCATTATTTTTAGAAGAAAGTTACTTCAAAAATCGTAGAGATTGTGATAAATTAGGCTTTATCAACATTTTCTTTGAAAGCAAAAGAATGAGTCCGGGGGAAGTGAAATCAGTCAGAAAGCCAATGCTCGCTATCGGGATGATGAGGGAAAAGATTATGAAACGACGGATGAAGATGGACCAGCATCTGGTGTTGGCTAAAGTTGCCAAGGCAGCACATCAGGAATTTTCAAGATGTTTCCATCATTTGCCCTTGTTGTATGTTCAATAATTTACAATTTTTTATCACATAAATGATACTAAAGTTGCAAATTTCAACTGTTATATGGAAAAAAAGAATTATTAGTCTTCTAGTCTGCTAGATTAGATGATTTGCGGGCTATAAGTCTTGTAATTCGGTGGTACTTATGATGTGTGCTGGTTTGTTAGGCGAAAATAGACCTATTTACCTCGACAGGCATAGACAGGGTAGCTGTGCCAGACAAATCCGTTTGGACAAATGCAACGGTAACTACCAGCAGTGTTTACACAGCGGGCACGCCTGTCCGGGCACGATTCCTCCGGGCGAAATACCTCACATTCGTTGATATCTACAATATATTCGCTGACATTCTTACTGGTAGGTACATGTAGTAAGGTACAGCTCTTATTGGAATTTTTTTAATGTGTATTTCAGGGGCAAATAACATGGAGATGATAAGCATATATTTAAAGACATGTTTTTACCGATCATGGGTTCTAACAATGCATGTGGTGTTATTTGATAGGCTTGCCATTTCCAAGCGGCTTATTTGTGAACATTCATTACATTACTGAAATCACAAGATTCTAGTATTCTGACGAAACGTGAATGATTCCGACGAGGACAAGAATGACGTACCGGCACAGGCAGTGTCATTTATGTTTTTAAAGCCTCTTTCGCAGAGACATCGGTAAGACCCAAGGGTGTTTTCACAGTGCATATTCGGACCGCAGTTCGCTTCCCCCGTCGCACATTCGTTGATATCTGCATGAGAAAACGCGAAACCCGCAAAGTACAAAGTAAATCCCTTCATATGAAATACTCATCATATCAAAATGACTTCCAAAGTTATTATTTTATTAGTATTGTTATTTGCCGTTAACCGGGGTGGGACTCTGTGGAAAAGTAACTATTGGTATCTTCACTCATTCTTATAATGTCTGACCACATTTGTACTTTTATGGGAGAAAAAGTTCACATCAACTCCTAGAATTACGAGAAATACCTGTACATGATGCTTTTGGAGATGTTCGATGGAAGCCCTTTGGGCAATCAGTTAGTGTGACACATCTGTAGGCACCAACCGTGTTTACGCACACTTGATGTGAACCGCACAGTGGGTTTTGACGATCTCCATGTTTTTCCTCCTCTGCACACTCATCTATATCTGCTCAGGCAAACAAAGGAAATATGTTACATAGTAAAAGTGGTAATCTAGTAGAACGTCAGTCGGTCATTTCTTGACATTAATTAATGCCAAGATAAGGTCAGACTTCGGTTTTGAGAAATAATTACTTAGTAGTGAAACCGAAGATAATTGGAATTCATTTCTTAGTAGGAAATACCGTTTATAAGTCGGTTACGGGGACGCATATTTGTATTCTCCAAAACGATGTGATATAGAATTTTGTTAATTGACTCACCGACGCATTCTCTTCCGCGATGCTGGAATCCCGTGGAGCAAACACATTTTTCTAAAGCGTAATCATACCTATACGGGGAAAATTACCACAACTTAAAAAACCTTAAACTAGTGAGTGGTGGATCGCGATAGAAGTACCATTAGCAGCCATTTATCTGTGACGACTTCTTATGAGACCAAAAATAAGCTGATGACCGTATGGGCGAGAAGTCATTCTTTTTGTACTCACCTCAGGAGCCAAGAGTGTTATAAGCAGTGGACCTTGTTGCATCGTGCTCAACAGCATTACGTCGCCCTCCCCACAACCACACCAATGATATTTTTTTAAATATGATTCTACTGCTCACTGCCAGTTGATGTTCTTATAAACGAAACCACTTCATAAAAACACCCTCCGCTAAATCTCATCATTTTAAACTCACTAAATGCGTTAACAACAAAATTTTGTGCAAGCAGTTGTAGTAAAATAAATGAAGAATATACGTTACGTATTCTTGATGCTGCGCTCAGATTAGGAAATCGGGGGGTCGCATATGTGTGACGCTGGTGGATGCGTCCCCGACCCCCGGACAGCACTCCTATTTCGGTTCCCCAGAAGTTCACTTTTTGTGACTAACTCCCAAACATTTAAAACATCTAGAAACTTGCGCCCTTATTCAGTCCTCCTGAATGACCAATATGACGTGGAGGCAGACTTTAGGTGTGCTCCAAAAGGTACAGCTTAATCAAATAATGGAAATATGGTAGAATTGAACTACCCCGTGTCTATAGCACATTAACTACTTGTCGAGCACACATACTCATACTAACTGCAAAACATAGGCGTCCACATCGAAGCCTTCGTGTCTCGACAGCTCTGACTGGGAGCTAGACATGCACAAAAACCCCGGTCCACAACAGACGCTAACAGTGAAGGCGTTAAGATATCAAATACAAAGGTCTTTTTAATAAAAAAAAATGAGTTACAGTACCTCTCGGTGAGGTGACAAGGGGAGAGCTCGCATTCGTAGGCACCAGGTGTGTTTACACATATCTGACCGTGTCGACAATTGAAAGCTTTCAATTTGCATTCGTCAATGTCTATGAAAACAAGAAAGTTCAAAAGTTGTGAGCCCCTGCGTCTACTTAGGCAGTCGAATCACTTTTACTGGATTCAATGTTACTGAATCATAAGCATAAAAGCAAATATTTATTAACGTTTTCAAAAGGTTGCAGTAAAAATGACTGTTTGGGTACTTGGTACTACCGATCAAAATACTTGAATTATTAAAATAAATCGGATGGCATTTTCAAGTCTCAGGAATGAGATCGAAATTAGGCTTGGAGGTACAGTATTAAAGGTTAATCAAAACTATTTTAAATCCATTAACTTCATCTCCGTTTACAATTTCCCCATTCCACACATTTCACCACATTGCAAACAACTAATCAACTACTCTTACTCTAAAATTTTAGACGATGGCATGGATGAGCGCCCTTTACTCTCCGTCTTCACCGAGTTTTGGCCGTCAAATCTCACTCAAGTATTGAAAATCTGTCGGTAAATGGACACCTCAACCATCTATGGGTCGTGCAACTCACCATCGCAACTGGTTCCGTTCTTATTGAGTTGGAAGCCCATCTCACAGCGCAACTTCGGCTCGCAGATGTAGTCGCCAGGACGGTTGGTGCATCGCTCGAAGGCTCTGCAAAGAGTCGCGTTCAGCTCGCATTCGTTGATGTCTATGCTTGGAAGAGGAGGTTTAGAAAGACCGTTGAAGTGACCGAAATTATAAAGAAGTTATAGGTAAGTAAGTTATTACTAGAATTCCGTACACCGAGAAAAAATCTAAAATTTATTGCTAAGCATGTTTACATATTGAGGAAGCATTGAAAGAAGTAAGCCTCATTCCAGAAGAGAGCAGGTATAAGCAGCTTAAATTTGCCATGAGCATGGCTAGGACCAAGGTTACATTCTGGAAGCAAAGTGCCTCACCCCACTAATACCTATACTGCTATAAGCAAGTGAATGATGGTCTGGTAATATAAATTACGAAAGAATTGAAAATTTATGCTTGATTTACTTCCTAACGTTGCAATATGAAACCTCGAAAGAAGCCAAAACGAGAAAACACTCAACAATGTTCACCTAAGGACAGCAATGAGGAAAAAATGCCCTGTTTTAAAGGTGAACGCGTGAATTGAGGCAAGTGCTCATTCGCCCGAAATGGGACTCTACCTTCACAGCTATTGCGCCGCTCATTAAAGGTATAGCCAGATGGACAAGGCATGCACAACCCATTGGAGTTTCGTCTAAAATACATTAATAATAAAGATATACACACATACAAAATGTTCCCATTTAGATATTTACAGCTACATGCATCTGAATAACTTATTATAGTGAGACATTTTACAATAGCCAGGTTAAAGAATAAGACTGACTGAAGTGAAATGAGGAAATAATGGTTGTAACTACTAGATGCTAAGCCGATACAAATAGCCTGTTGTTAAAAGACAATACCATTCAGCGCCTGTTTAACATTGCATTCTTCCATAAGTGAGCGATTACCTCAGTTTTCCGGGGCACTTTTTCGGGACGCACTTCATTCCACCTCGTACGTTTACACAGATCATGTTCGGACCGCAGATATCCGGCTGTGCTTTGCACTCGTCGATGTCTATTCGTGAAATAAGAAATTCTCCGACATCGAGGGGCGATGAAACGCACCCTGAATGTTTTAAAGTGTATGTACTTATATTGTTGAGTAATATGTCTAAAAGTTGTTTGGGTTCACATTGCTAGGTACAGAGCCAAAAGGGCGAACTCTACCACCATTAAATCAAGAAGCTTACACTAATTTTAACTTTTAAAAATACTATACCTATCAAACTGTCATAAAAAGGCTATAAAATAATGGTGATAACATGACCGAATGAAAATTTATTACATATGCAGTTTGATAAATATGTTCGTCAAGGCTTAATTAAGCGCACATGACTGCAGTCATTTTTACTTTTGAAGGGCGTTTGGTGGCTTTCTCAAATAAAAGTGGTTGTTTTGATCACCTTCGCATTCCTGGGTCTCGGAGTTGAGCACGTAGCCAAAGCCACAGGGCACTTGACGAATGCACTGGAAGGATCCGATCACGTTTCGGCATTCGTAGCCTGCTTTGCAGACCTCCGAAGAAGCCTTACACTCATCAATATCTAAAAACGGGCAAATTTTCCTCAAATATGCCACTCAATCTCCCAACTCATAGTTTTCTCATAGTCTCACAATTTTTTGGGAAGCGTACATGCAGTAATTGCACAGTCTTGAACTCATTCAGCCAAAATGGGACAATGTCATGCATTTTAGACATTCAGCAGCCATAAGTTCAAACACAAGGCCATTTTCTCTGCTTTAATGCTTTAAAGTAGAGGGGTCATTCAGGGTATCTAATCAAGTTGCCACCTGTATAGTTCAGTCCTACTACAGATGCTACATAATATCCGCGCCTGGCTAACTTAGCTTCAGGTATACAACTGTCGGGACAGCAACAGAATACACACCCATGAAGGTCAAAGTATGCATGAACGTATCATGAAAAATACCTAGAAGACATCAGTCCTTGAAACGAACAAAATAACCTGGGAATCTTATGCGACTAAGAAAGAACTGGCAATGTGGCTGTTTGCTTCAGGCGAAAATGGAACGGAATACCATGTCTTCCATCAGACATAGTTCAAGGTCATTTGCCCAATAGGACCTTTTTGAACATCCAACTTTGCACAAAAGTCAGACAAAGGAATTTAAGAGGAGGCTATTTTGGGCAAGTTTGGATGTTATTAGAAAGTAGAACTTGCCAACACATTCTCCGTCTCGGGTTTTTTGGAAGCCTTGCTTGCAGTTGCACTCGTAGCTCCCCCCAGTGTTGATGCACTGCTGACCAGACTTGGGACAGGCGGCCACGTAGTGACTACCCTCCAAAACGCCCTCCTCGCACTCATTCACGTCTTTTTTCGTAGCAATCACACAAGAGGAAGCAAATCTCGCATTAAACACATGCACATGCCCATGCAGGAACATGCGTTAGGGAAAAAAAGGTGGAAATGTATTGGTAACCTTACACAAATGAAAAGCAATCTGAATGAAGCATTGTTTTTTTGCAGTATGAGAAACATTTGTGTCAAACCTAGTCTTTCAAAAATGGATGCTACTGTGGCAGTACTACATTCGCGATCAAGCCGGCGCACAGGCATTGTTAATCAAGGATGACAGACAATAGATGTAGTGAGAGCATGCAACGCTGTGTGAGTCGACGAAGTTTCTTTGGTAACGAAAGCGTAAAACTGGACCAGTATAAGCCTTTCCAAACGGAAGACAGTACCGTGCGGTGATGGGATATTTAGCTGCTCAGTAGTAGGACAGTTGAATGATCTAAACTTTTCAACGACAATTTTTGGTAGCTCAATCCACAGCCTCCACTGCCGTTCATGTGAACATTTATGCGCAGAACGCCTAGTTCATTCTCAACATTTGGTCGACGCCTAATCTGTCATAAATTTACGGCAGAAACAAATCTTTAAGAACCGTGAATACAATCATTCCTGAACCTTGGCGATCTTAAAAATTTTGAGCCCACTGGACGCTAAGGTAGACAGAATGTCCTAAGATGGATCGATGGTACTGGCAAATCCTCTTAATTCATGGCTACTCAGGCATCAATCAAACGCCAAACAAAAATGCAGGAACTGTTCAATTTTTTTTTATAAACTCAAAAAGAAAACTCCCAAACCCTCTCTGTAATATGATCAGTTTTTTCAGCACTTACTTCACTACTTAGCTTCCAAAACTTTAGCAGAAAAAAGTAACGGCCTCGGTTTTAAGATCCTGAAGTAAAACGAAGCTTGAGGGTGAATAGTAGACAATCAAAACTTTTCTATGGCTCCTTAAAAGAATCTTACTGCTATAGCTTGCTGTGAAGTGTCCAGCTATATCCGAACTGTGCGTTCACGTAAATGGGTATGGTAGTAAACACCTCGGTCTCACGATGGAACTCAAACGCAAAGCGATTTGATTTTTCGGCCTCCATTGACACATCGTGCTATTCATTCAAGGGTTGACCAGTAATTTAAGTCCAGCAGTTGAACAAATATTGAATTGGCAGCTTTGCAATTAAAGCTGGCAAATCTTCATTCTGCCGAGCAACATGGTTCGCTTTAAGCATTTGTCTGTTTCAAGCCCTCTCTAAACTGAAGCCGGTTGTCAGTTATCATTTTATACGGAAACAAACAAGTTGGTATGCCTCAATAAACCTTGTTGACCTCTTAATTTGTCACGAGCCACGAAGAGAATCTGCCAGCGACTGCGTGAAATTCCGCCCAATTAATGTTTATTTGGTGCTTTTCAAAAGGCTAGTTTACTCAGTTGAGCCTAGAAATGTAGAAGAGAGACATGCCAAGACACGGAATGTTTACTACAGAATACAGCCTTACGGGCAATCTGACAGGTGACATTTCACTATTTCGGAGAGGTGCGAGACTAACTGACAATCATTTGGCACCTGAACTCGGTAAACAAGGACAACCTAACCGTGAAATCCTCCTCACTTTCCATACTGTTGGAACCCACACAATTATGAAATATGTAGCTTGCTTATTCCAGATTTCTGTGCCATTTTTCTGACTTCATTCATTTCATTTGTTAACTATATTTAGCTTACCGATGGTACAAAGTATTTTTAAGTCTCATTCAGGTGCTTTTTGAAGTCATTACATTAAAATTAAGTCTGGTTTTTTCTCTGATTTGGTCTGGCTTCAAGTTTATTGATTGCGGAAGTAGCAGTACTAAATAATCCTTCTTTTAAATGCAACAAATTTAGGTCGCAAAATGCATTCTAACTGGCCTACGTATAGAAAAAAAATAACTTGTGTACTTACCCTCACAGCCATTCATATCGTTGCGAAACTCGTAACCAGGAGGGCATTTGAACCTGTCACCAATTTTTGGTAGGCATTTGCTTTGATTCACTGAAAGATACATGCCCTTGGGACATCGAGCTAATGTGTGGAGGCAAAGCTGCTTTTCTGGGTTCCACGTGAAGCCAGGCTCGCAGACGAGTTCCGCCTCTGTGCTGCGTTGCGTTTGAGGTGGAGGTGGAGGTGAATAAGGAGGATGTGAATGCGATGGGACAGTCGGAGGAGGAGACGTGGAGTATGTATACGAGTACGAGTGCTCCGTCGAATTGACTGTTGTGGTGATTGGCTCGAAGCTCGCGTGCTCCGTATACGACTTTGTGTTGTGGCTGCTGGTTGACATTGACGATTGCGTCACCGTCATTGTAGTTGATGGTACAGAGACTATAACAGTCACCGAAGTAGACTTGGCTCTATGACTGTTCGTTGGTCGCTCGTAAGACTCTGCACTACTCCTTGTTGTAATCGCATTAGCAAAGGGATCCAGGTCCTGGGGAACTAGATGAGCATAAAGGAACCGCCCTCAAACATTCGAAGAAGGGTCTTATTACAAATTTACTATCCACGGGATCCATAAAGTGAATACTAACATATCAGGTTGAAGTAAAATTACGAAAACCTTGGAAATTTTGAGAATTTAAAACACATTTGCATCCCAGTAAACAGGAACCAATGAAACCATCGTCTAGTCTTGCGCTTCACCAATCTACATATTCGGAGTGACAAGAGGAAGATGATTTTTAGGTGTAGCGAGCCACTAAGTAATTATTTACATAGGAAAGCTTCGAATGACTTGAAAAGTGGCATGCGGACTTTTTAGATGTGCGCTTAATTCAAATTCAAACTACGGATGATGGTAATTTGGAAACAGCAGATTTTGCGAAGAACCTCCTACATAAGAAGTCATTTTTAGGGATTTAGCTAAAATAAGGTTACGGACCTTGATAACTAATAGCAGACTCATAAAGATAAAAACTTGCACTGTTTAGTTTTAATTGAACATTTCGACTGACCACACATGTAAATGTATAGGGGTATGCACGATTTGTGGGTTCCTAATTCATACCAAGTCTTATGCAAAGGTGTATGAAAATGGAGGCAGGCATAAAAAGACCCTTCGTGAAGTGCGATGACCCGAATGAGAGCCCCACTGCGCTGTGGTGGGCGTTTGTACTTCATGTCCTCATTTGAGTCTCAGGAGTGAGGCAATATACCTGTGCATGTGCCTGATATGCTCGGCTTTTCAACACACCTTCATAGCCTTTGACCGTGCAACAGAGCGGAACGCCGTTGATGTCAAAATCCATGCTGTCGTCCGAAACTACATCCAATGCTGGAAGTCGATTGTGTCTTTTGCAGCAATCCTATAAAACACCACTGCAGCTTTAAGTTTTTTGCCTTTATGAAGGCGGCATATCAAAGCCTCTAAGTTGTTTATTTGAGGAA
Organism: Echinococcus granulosus; assembly: GCF_000524195.1. Lineage (NCBI taxonomy): Eukaryota > Metazoa > Platyhelminthes > Cestoda > Cyclophyllidea > Taeniidae > Echinococcus > Echinococcus granulosus. Next base: position 333,502 of record NW_020170387.1, on the reverse strand, counting down.
CAAAAGTCTTACTCTCGGGGATTTGAGAAGTTCAGGAGAAAAGTGACTAATGGGCGTTAGCTTGTCGTCAGGAGAATATATACTTCGGGCTGCATTCTCGCAGAAGACATTAGCCTTTGCTGCGTAGAAGCAGCCTCGTTTGACCTGCAGGCATTTGGCCATTTGATCGTCTGGTAATTCAGCATTGATGTCGTCAATCTTCAGGAGGGGAAATATATCCGCTATTAGATCGTTTTAGAACGACTATTTGTTTAGGAGAAAAATTTTTTAAGCTGAATGGCGATTTATATACTACCAGGTACGTTGATGAATGTACATTTTGGCCATTAACAGAATGAGGCGAAGGCAAACGCTTATTCAATGCTTTTAAAAGCGGAAAGTAATGACAACAGTTCGCAGTCTTACTTAAATGCCTTTAAGAATTGCGGGAACCCACTTCCCTATTTATACTAAATTTTTATTGTGCAGCTAAACTTAATTCGCATTTTTGACTGAAACCGGTTTATTGACGAGGTAAGGTGTTGGCAGTCATAGGATTACCTCTTTGAAGATTTGATCCACCTGTTTTATAGCGACGCACTCGTCCGAGTTGCTCGCCTTGATGAGGGTATCTAACTCCATGTCATGTGTGCTGTTGATGCCGACGCTACAGCAGACAGCGAAGGAAAGCTCCACCGCTCGACATGCCGACGGTGGAATGAAGAGCGCAGCAAAGAGGAGGCCGACGCAGAGGAGATGGATGAGGAGGCTATGCTCAGGCAGCATTACCTGAAAAGTATTCCTTTTGTACACTGTCTGATGCACACCAAATTATTAATGGGAAACTCTAAGTGGCGCAGAAGGAGACGGTAGTTGTGATATAAGATTTTAAAATGCATAAAATATTATGGGTGCAGAAGGCGTTTCAAATCTTCCGCTTTAAAGTTCCTGCAAATTGATACGTTTATGCTCGCATTAGGAAATGTTTTACGAGCTTTACTGCTATCTTTCAAGATGTATGCATTTATTAGAAAATCAGTCCCTGAGTGTTCCTCTTTTAAGCTAGCCCCACTGATGGCACGGGTAGGAAAATACCACATCATAGTTACGAAGTTACCGCATTATTTTCCGTGGATGAATTACTATGATCACTTGATTATGTGTCATTTTAAAAGTACTTTTCTGGCGAAATGCGTATGCAATTGGGAGCAAATCCGGTGACTGGAACTTAGGGTTTTTTTTTCGGCAACGGTTCCGTGAGAATTTACGTCCTATCTACCCTCCTGTTAAGTGGTAAGCATGAGTCGTTGTCCTGACCTTACTGGATTTGACAAGAAGGTAAACTGAAAATTTCTATGTCCGGAAGTAAGGAATGATTGTTTTAGATTGGTGAAAATATAACGAAGTAAATTATGTCCTCTTTTAATGGAGCTAATTCGAGTTATCGTATACAATGCTAGAATTCAGACGCATTAAAAATGTACTGCCTGAAAATTAATAAATAGAACTGCAATTCTTGCGACGACTGCTGGGATTGGGTTAACAGCACTAATCCAATGATTTGCTTTCATTTTTACACTGCCTGTTCCCACACAGCATCTATTTGATGTCTGCATATGGAATTAACTGTTAGTCCAGATAACCATCCCTGTTTGTGGAAGTAGTGTCTTCTCCGATTTTATCTCGCTCAGTGCAACATAAAATACGGTAAAAACCCCATTATCTAGGTCTTATTTATGAAAACAAATGGTTTTGGAAGCTCATGCAATATCTCTTCAGTCATATTCGAGGGGGAAGAATTCTGGAAAGATTAGTGCAATAATTCCACTTGTGAGGCGCACATGCTACTTTCCAGGTAGAAGCAGTAAAAATGCGCCCTCCTCCATCAATCACTTTGTTGTCACTCAAGAGCAAGGCTATAGTTCTCAGAAAACCTGAAGACGAGCGCTTTACCAAAGTTTACCATCCAGCAATAAAGAAGGTGAATCTGGCAAAAAAATTCCAGAACAAAGGTTGTGTTGCATTAAATTGCTGACCTAACGGATAAGATCTGGTTTACTTTAATTCATACAATTTTTACTGCAGGATTTGCTTTGCATGTACCTCCACTCACTATTAGTGGGTCTGAGTGCCGTTGTCAGGCCCTCCTTAAGCATTTCGGGCGGGTAGTTCCATTTGATTTCCCAGCCATAATGTGCGGTCTTTTGGGGTCTATTAAATATTTTCTTCGAATAGACTTAGTCTTGGGTGGACATACCATATATTAGTTGAACAGATATTGAGTGCATATTTCCCTGCAAGGGCTATTCGGACCATAAAAAATATCACATGCCACGTCCGAAGTCAGTACAAATTATAAGTCGTAACAAACGATTAATAATAGAAGGCAGAGCTCGCTTGACTGATTTTGACGCTCAAAGGCTTTTATATTTAGCAAGAATGAAAGCAGTACCCCAATCGTATCGGCATTTCATTTAGTTAACCTTTCGAAATCGGGAGACTGCAAAAAGTTGAAAGTAAGACACCAATTTTTGTATTTTAGGGAACTTATGAAATTCGTCCCAATGTAGGGACTATTTGTGGAAAAAAATGACGGCAATTGGACGATATATGTCCGATGCCATAAGTGGGCATGTACCACAGAGGCAGAGAATCCCATGTGTTTACCCTTGTACATAACCCAGCCGGATGCAACATCAGCATTGCCTGGAACATTGCTATTTACCGATGCTATTCATATTGAATAAGCAAAGGGGCTTTTGGCTACCGATGAAATGATAATAATAATAATAGTCACGGACAAAACATGTGGCGGACACAAGGTTGAATTGGCGGTAAAAAGCAATACTTTGATGACATTCTTAAGGTTTCATTCAAGAAAGTGTGTTTTTGAGCACACGATAAAATTCTGACCACCAACAAGTGGAAGTGTTTTCTAGAGTATTTGGATAAAATTCATCTTAATTCATGTTTAGTTAAAGCAGCCATGTGACGATAATTACTTGTAAACTTTTATCAATTCGAAGTACTCGACATCCACTTTCAGTAGCGTTGCGTTTCATCCAAAAGCTTTAAATAAGTTAGTGAAAGATTCGATAGGCTTGTCACGGCTTTAATATTTCTGCAATCATTGTTACATTCAAAATGGACTCAAAATAGGGGATGTCCTTCATTTATGGATTTAGGTAATCTCAATCGCACTTGAAACTGTAGAGATTCTAAGTTCATCTCTATTTAGGATTCTACAGCATGGTGTATAATCATGCACGTTACATTGAAATGCAGTTCAAGCCGACGCTAAAGACTCTTTGCTCTAGGTGTGCAAAAAGTCTAACGAAACAAACTTTATTCACAATCTATTTTAACAAATCAACTAGGGAGGAGCAAAATAAATAGACATATAATCAACAAGGAACAATTTTTTGTCTTCAACACGAGCCAAGTTGCCAAATTATGCAGAGCTAAGCTGCTGAAGTGTTGCCATTTCTGAAAGTACTACGAATTTCAGTTCTGGCTAATGTTTACACCACTAACAATAATTTGACTTGTCCCCAGTGGTTATACTATTCCATATTGCGAAACCTTTAATTTGAGACTATCTTAAGTGCCATGGGGAAATGCAACCTAACCACAAACAACAATCTATTTGAATATAATGGTGATATTTAAACTTCGCAGGACAGGACATACGATCCTTCAAAAGGGATTAAGTTAATTATTAGCCGAGTTCATAGGGCAAAAATATGCTTACAGTAGATGCGAGAAGACAACTTAAATAATGTTTTCGGATTTATTCTGGAATAATATTCTGATTCGGCAGAATAATTAGAAGCATCAAATTTGCTTTTATTTTACCCGAAAGAATGGGTACTGCATTATCTACTTCACTGTTCATTTATCATTCCAAATGGGCATCAGTTAAAATCTGCATTGCAGTAACCTACCTTGTACACTTTTAGCGAGGTTCCCAGCTCCGAGACAGTAGGTCGCAGTGTGCTGGTTAGCTTTCCGAGCGAAGTGTTGTGAAGTTCATTTTGAGCGACCCCACCCCGGCTAGCCGACCTGGGCACCTCTCCATTGGTGTGTTTGGCACAGCATGCGCGCATTGGTTGGACAGGCGTCAGTTTATTCACAAATTTGTTTGGCCACATCAAGTGAAAGTTTTAGCATTATGCACATCTGTAGCCATTAACTTCATCGGTACCATAATGAAAATAATTTTACCAAAGCAAAAGGTACCCTTCATTTCTTCATGCCATTAACCTGCAGATGATATTTCATTTTTTTTCCAGCTCTATTCCATAATACATGTGGAGTTTGGTGTCTTAGTTGGGACAATGGCCAAGTAGCCGGTACCTAAGACAGCGAACAACTACTGAAACAACACAACCTATCGTTAATCGAGTGTTTTTTCGCTAGTTTTCATGTTTGGGAATTATTTATCAAGCATTCATGATTCCACCTAATTATTCTTCGTAAGGTTATAACACGGCTGGTAATTTAATAAGCCTACTAATAACAATTGTTGCAAGAAATCAAATAAAGTCGTTGAGAGTTACGCTGTTTCCCAGTTACATCCATGGAACTGTGCTGTGTCTTCAGGGTCGAGCGGTTTATCCCCTCTGAGTATGCCGACCTACGCAAAGCTATCACCACTTTACCTTGACTGCTCCTCAGTAGATGTCAAAAAGCACAATCCAGAAATTCGGTTTCCGGAGGACTCATACACAGTTCACACTCTAGGTTAAATAAATTTACAGCTCCTGCTGTTCCAGCAGGCGTACCGTGGACCCAAGCTTTGTTTATACTTTTACGGTGTACTAATGTTTTCGGGTGAACCTTAGCTTTTAAAGTAAGAATGGACCTCAATAGAATACATGGGCGGGAAGGATGGCTGAACGAAGTGGCCAAGTTATTGAAAAAATGACCTTTCGTGAGGATGCTTAAATCCAACAATGGTAACGAAATGTTGTCAGAATGCTCTGTGGGACACCAATTAGTTGCGTCCGTTAGCATTTCAGGTTTTAGATGGCCTACCTGTATTTATGCAATTTTGAGTACGTAGGGATAAGAATGAATCCCTCCACAACTGCCCCAAGTAGTCAACAATGAAGATGTCATGAAAGTCAGTTAGTTGCAGAGCAAAGAAATGGCAAGTATTGCAGTAATTGCGCCAAAACGTTTAAGCACCAAAACCAAGTTTTAACACAGTGTACTGCACAATCTAACTCAAAATACGCCCTACCACTTGACCGTTCAGCACTGTTTGAGAGAAAAAGAAGCCACTCGAAAGCGAAGTGCTTCCAACACACGAATTTCAATTTATTTTCTTCAAAATATGAAATCGTTTACCATTCATGCAAACAACTTTTAAGCTCTCTCTCTCTCTCTCAATTACTGCGGAACAGCAACATGTGGCGGCCGGAGAGGTGTTTCGATTCGTAGATAGTGAGATGGACAAGAAAGTTAAGATTCATTCGACAAACCATTTGCAGTGAATTAATTCCTCTCAAATAGGCTTGGATACAACTTTCTATAGTGGATAAACATAATAACAAGCCTTAATGGCGCCCCAAAGACGCTAGGCCCTTTCCGGACTAAAAAAGATAACTGGTTGCCTAGTCCCAAATGGGCATTTTGTTGCTCAAACCAAGACTGATACATGAGATACTTTCAACAAATTGCAGAACTTAGATGCTTGCAGTTGTATTCGTTGCACCAATCCTCTGTTTCAAGACGACACAGTTAAGGAGATAAAATGCTCAGATGTAATAGGTCTCACGGTAATAGTTTCTTCTACCCCAGCGACACACAGAATTTGCCTTAATTTCCCGAACGTATTCCATATTCTAGAAGAGTTTATAGCAAATAAGTAAGCAAGACATGAAAAAAGATGCCGAAATGATCGAGTAGAGTGCAGGGAGAGAGCGTGTCAGGCACACTCCCCGCAGCCATTGGCTGATGTCGCCTCGGAGGGGTAGAAGTGAGCATTCCTGCGAACTTGCGTCGATGTTGAATCGGAGGTGGAGGTAGAGGCCAGAGGGGCAGAGAGGGCGAGCCCTCTTGCACCATCTATGCGAGTCCACCCGTCACCAGCACCATTATTCACCGAGTACATCTGCCGTATTATTGAACGTGCTCCAAACTTTGGGACGTCGTTCCTGAATAAATTATTAATTCTGCTCATGCATAGTGAGCCAAAATATTTCCCATTAAATCGAATCCCTTCATAATTGAGACCTTAATAAGTCGCTGATACCCACCGCTACTGTCTGGACATGTAAGCGTTCACTATTAAAATATGTTTTTATCCAACATATAAAGCCTTGGAATGGTCATCCAAAGTAATTGCTACTAAAGCTCGCTAGCGTTTTATTTCAGTCGATGCGCAATACTCGAATTGTTCGTTTAACTCTCGGTTTGGGTGACGGGCCAATTAGGGCTACGTCATTAAGCCTTCACCGGGTCGTTTGGCCTCTGGGTCATGCCGGAAGCCTCTCAGCCATTCTGTGCATCAACAATACATACTCTGCTCGGGTACTATGCCTTTGTCTAGCACACTTTTCAGCCAGAATGAAAGGTAAGATGAAAAGATGTTGGCTGCAAGAATTGCATGATTCATAACTAATGGCAACATTATTCCCCAGAGAAATACTGATTCAATGAATTGCTCCTTTCACTCCCAAATACATCTATTTTAAGTTGACAGAACTATCTAACCTAATGACTTACATAAGTTATTTATAGACGTTTTTTATTTAACTAAATGAATGTTTAATAATCATCTTAAGTGCTTCTTGTTAGCCGAGGTAACGAGGTTGATTTATTTGGCAAGGAGTCAGGATCCACGCGCCGTGATGTGATGTCACTACTTAGGAGGAACAAACAACGCCTGAAATCAACAGTCAGAATCCCTCCAAAAATAAACAAAAATGGCGTTATTTACAGATAGAAAGTCTATAATGTTGTAGTTTAATGGATGACTGTAGGGAAATAGGTCACTAGTCTCTTAACTTTTTTCATGCGATACCTAAATTGTTAAAGTGCTAAGGCTTATAACGACACAGTAGACTAATCACTTACCACATTGACCTGATTCCTTTCAGCAGGAAGTATGCAAAAATTGTTAAAGCCAAGATAGTGGTGTACATCCACACGTTTTGAGTTCCTTCAACTGAAGGTAACATATTTGAATAGCCCTAATGTGCGGTAGTTACTGGGTAAATATATAACTTTAAGGGGTTCTTTATGGATGTCCTCCATGCTGTTGAGACGAAACGCGGAGTAAAGCGTATCACCTGCTGTCGCAGACTTAGGCGCTGGAAATATGTCCGTCTCCATCGAACAGGCGAGAGTAGGAAGTAGGCTGGTGATTGGTGGTCCAAAAAGCCAATAGGAGCACAGTATTCGCTGCGCTAGCATCCCCCTTCTTCCCCTTTTCGGCGGGAGTTTCTCACCCAGGTGCAAACGTGGAACAACACCATGCCCGTTATTTGGCTTTTCGTTTTCGGTTATTTGTTTCATATTGGAAGGGAAGACGTCCTGAAAACACCACCTGTGGTTCACCTCTCTTGCCCACCTAACTAGTTCCTAGGGCGACGTACATTAAGGTATTTTTGACTAATTATCACCAACAAAGACCTGTTTTGGAGTTTGTGTTGATGGGTTTTAACACCTTGCAATGGGGACTAACCTCGCTTATATTTCTTTAGCATTGTAAATCTGAAGTTTTTTAGGCCAAAAATATTTTCTACCATGTAAAAAAATTTAAATAAAACTTTTACCTTACCAGAAGTATAGATTTATGACAAATTCGAATAACAGGCATGAAGAAGCTATATTTACAGACCCTGAGGCCATTTGCTCTGCTTTTAGTCGAGTATCGACTCTAGAGAGGAGAGTGTGCATTTATACGTGTCGTAACTGATAAAGATTAGTTGTGCCACATTTTCGATGTAATATAGAATGCGGATTTGATGAAGGGGGTCGGTTTAAGCCTGACTTCAACCATGCGTTCGACATCGATCACTTGGGTGGATCCACAGGGGTTTGTTTGCCTTCGTAGATGGATGTGTGCTGAGGAAAGCTTGAGTAATTCTTCCAACCCTCCGTTAACATGTTCATTGATACTGAGAAAGGAAAAATGTGCTGTGAGTAAGTAAAGATTTGACAATAGACACGCGTAGTAAACGATTAAGAAAAGTTTGCACCCAATTTTGGGATGTTTGTGATTGCATTACCTGGAATACAAAAACTTCATGAATGCAGAAACATATAGGAAGGTAAAACTTGATAATTTATAAAATATTCCTTACATGTTGCCACTACTTAATGTATATTGCAATGTCTCACGATGGTTGTTTAACTTTCTGTTTCGGCCATTGTACTACGCCGGGTAGGCTGGCTTTCGGGCCAGGCCAGTATGTCGAATATATATGCATATATTCTGCCCGAGGATTATGCCTTCTTTCGTCTCCAGGGTAGTCTCGGGGTGCTACAGGTCTTACTGAAGTGCGGTCAGGTGCTATCGAAATATTTATCTTTTGCCTTGCATAATTGTTACAGCTTAGGAAAAAAGTTGGGCCTTCTTATCACAAGCGCGTATTTGCAAATGCCCTCAGGAGTTGAAACTGGCCCCACTTTTGCAGACTCTTCTTAATTCAAGATGTGATGAACTATTCTTAGGAAACAAGAACCAAATCACAAATGTTGCATTCATCTAACAACCACGAAAACGAATGTCAAATCGACCAAATATAGCATTTTTATCATTGACGGCTTTGTACATTGGAATATCGACTAAGCGCGAACAGCCACGACAAGGATTTCCAGCCCAGAAAATAGCGAAAACTATAAGCATGGAAATTCGAAAATTTGTAATGACATGACTAAGAACACAAGTGTTTTCATTTGGTACTTCTTTGTCGATGCATTTAACTACGTACTCATTTCGGAACCCCTAAGCTATACTACCACTCATATGCATGTATAGGAGAATGGAAATAAGCTATGGTACGTGCAAATGTGGTGCAATGTGGTGTCCCAAGACTTCAATGAAGTCGTTGTAAACCAAGGTAATGCTGGATAATATATTAACAATGTGCAGGATGTAATATGATAGTGTTTCATCCATCGGCATTGGTGAGGCGTTACTTTTGTACTTTGAATGAGCCCCTTGTACCTCGCTGGGTGGGTTGGCCTCTTGGGCCATGCCAATTGCTTAGACACCTTCTTGCTGAATATGTATTCTGCCCAGGTATTTTGTCTTCTTTCGTCTTCAGGGAGTCCCGCGACGCTAAAAGGAATTATAGGAGGCTTCAAGTACCACACAGGGGCCGTGCCGCACGGTGGAAGTGCAATCTGAAGTACTGGCTGAAGTACTCACAGCACAGTCTTAGGAGGCTTTCTTTTTACTGCGTACTAATCTAATCATAAAAAAACGTAAGCGTTGTTTAAGATCCTGATAATGCGCATATTTTGAGAGGAAATGACTTAAGGCCTCTTGCTGAATACGCTAAGGCAAACCAACACAGTAATCTGAGTTGAAACCGCAGTTAGCTAAAATAAGCAAGATTACGGCAAAATGTCATGCTAAACTTCTAATATAACCTCCGGAACTTAATCGGAGCAATGAATGAGAACAAAACGATCGGCGAAAGCATCTTAAATAGTCTCTAAGTCCCAAGTGCAGCAGGAATTTGTGCTAAAACCGGATATCGTAATACGTATAATAATATTTTATGGATATTAGTGCTAGCCTTTTTGTTGATTATTAATATAATTTAGGCGTCAAGGCGTAATTGTTTAAGTTTATAGGATAACCGCAACTTACTCAAAAGGCTTTTTCTGGGTCTTGCATCTCATAGGGGCGGTTTTGACGTTATTCCCTTCCGTTTCGAGGCAAGATTTTGCGTATAGTAGTATTGTTTCGGTCGTTATTAGCCATTCTATCGCTGTAGCTGTATTTGCCTTGTTGATCCTTATATGCTTATTTTAATTTGGGGCTTAGTAACTATTCAAGGTTGTGATCATTTGCACTTGTTATGAGTAAAGCATTGTGCATTAGGGCGAACGACTTATTTCGGCTCTTTTATTTAGTGCTACCCTGTTTTAGCGATGTAACATACGTCTATGCTACTTTCTTAGGTCCTCTTACTATAGTTGCTTTCAGAGCGCTTATCCCACCTTTCCCTTATTTTATTTGTTAACTCTTATCCTACCTTAGATAGTTGATGCTTTGAGGATCTTTTTGAGCATGCCTGTGGATTTTAACAAAGGTAAACAATTTAATCCAATATCAGCATCAAGTGATTGCATTCCTCCGCCCCCACTGAATGCGAAACATGACCTCCAATACCTTGATATTTCAAAAGCTGAGGATTTGCTATCTTCTGCCGCTCCCAGTGTATCTCCAATCGCGTCTCTTTTGAATCCCAACGAACCGGGAAATGCAACCGACTTTGTCTCCAACTGTGACGGATCCAAGCATGGTTTTCCTCCCCAATTGCACCCGGAGTTCCCTCATTCGCGTGTTCAAGATCTTGTAAGGATATTTCTTATCCTTTTGTTCGATGTTGGCTAGTTTATTTCAGCAACTCTTGGCAAATAATCGCCCAATTCTTACCCTCTAGCCTCCTTCCAACCTGAATTTGCGCTATCGGAATATGCTTAACTTTCCAAAGTATCTATCCAGGAGAGGCTTAGCTTTTGAAAAGAGGATCAAGTATGTATATAAGTTTCTTCCTGCCGTTTATACAAGAAGAATACTCTATTCAATTGCTTAATTTGTGCCAGGTTAATTACTTCTTTGCCGCTTAAAGAAACACTGGCCTTGTGAGACTGTTTACATGGTCTGTGTGTCTCTATGTGTTACAATATTTGCTTATCTAGACGCTCTGGTATCAGCACTGATCCCGTGTACGCTCTGACGCTATTACGAAGACTTATCCAACCATTCATAAATCGTGAGATCGACGCAATTATAAAAAAATATACTAAGGTAATTGATTCTTCTATTTGGTTTCGCTTTCTAGTCTTTCTGTAATTTCCCAATGTTTATTATTCTTAACACATCTTAATCAATCTTGTGATGCAAAATCATAAAGCACCATGCGCATCTTTTCATTTCGTGCTATTGTCACGTTTTTCATGGACTCCAGGTGGGAATGCACTGGCAATAAAGTGAGAGGTGATTTCACATTTATTATTGGAACTTGCTACTAAGCTGTATGCTGGCATATCATTGTCTACTAAGCTCACCCTTGTGAATCGTGAAATGAAGACAGCAGTGTGGCACTTGAGATGTATCGGTTGTACGGTGTTCTTATTTTCCCTCTCTCGGTTTTGCTACCTAATTATATCCATGGCATTTCCGTTTAGCTGGAGTTTGCTCACAGTCATTCCCCTTCTAGTCCAGCTCATAGTCAGCACCACTCAACAATCTCTGTGTCCGGGCCGAAATTTGTGACAATTGGAACTTAGACATTTCGCCATCACAGAAGGGTCCGCTTCATAGCTCTTGGTTTTGATCAGTCTTACTTTCATGATACGTGTGGTGCGCTCTTTTTGATCTGCTAGTCATTTCTGAACATTCCAGTCGAGTTGGCTTCCTATGCTTGTAGCAGGTCTTAAAAACCACCAGTATTTAAAACAAGTTGGTTCACTTTTGTGGAATTTAAATCACTCACCCTGTTCAGGTCTGTTAGCGTTGAAAATATTGTATGCAGTACCTGGGCACTTTCTCATCTGATTCAACTGGTTGTATCAGATTAATTTATTGTCGAGTAAGTGTTGCGAGTTCCACGTAAAGTTAATTTCGTCTTTCATGTTTGTGCACTCAATTCGCTTAATTCGTTTTCCTCCCTTTTACTTTGGCTGCTTTTTCCGGTATCCACATGCACCGCTTACTCAATCCCTTTTGCCCGCCATCCATTCTGCCTAATCGTGCCCCATTAAAAGGAACGTGTGCACATATAAGCTGCATTGACCCCTCTTTTTATAACTCTCAATGTACGGAAACGCGTTTATATCTGTCTGTGTATGACTATGCACCTTTCAAAAGCTTGTGCTTGATGTCTTGTGTCTAACCGAGCCGCGGTCTTCAATTTCAGATCATGCCTGCACACCCACGCAACAGTGCACGCGTGTGCCTGGTTTAACAATAATACCTGCACTGCTGTTGTCGCCTGTATTTGTAGCTCGGCTTGAATTGTTTGTCGGTCCATATTCTGTGCTCACTCGAGTCTATCACGTGCAAAAAATTGGCAATGCAGTCGTCAAGATCTCGTCTGAATTTTGCGTACAATCTAATCAATACTTTTTTCCTCTCCGCCAGTTTAGATCGTCCTTCAACCCTCGTTTTTTCGGTCGATATAATGCAGCAGAAGTTAATTTAGCCATCTGACTAGATGCAAAGTTGCTTTTTAAGGACTGTGGCATCGTAAAGTGCTCTTTTAAAAGAAAAGTGGCCTTGTTGAGTGTATTTAACTGCACAACAGTAACTCACAGTCGATTGCATTCACGTGGGCACATACGCTTTGTTTGATCCGACATGATCAAAGTAGTAACAGTGGCCTTTGCATCGTTTCTGCTCAAGAATTCGATTTATCGAATAGTTTCCTCCACTACGACCCGTTATTTCCAAACTTTATCCTTATTTGCGCACTTGTGGAGTAAAAACCTATTCCTAAGGCTTTAACTATGGTACCAACTTCGTTTGTCAAACTTAACTTTGCTCTATTCAAATTATCTTCGGTCTTTAACTGTGAGAGACATTGCATATTTTTTGTGTTTTTCGAAACGCGTTTATCAATTGCTTTAATTCAGTCTCACGGATTAGTGGAGTACTTTCCTTCACCAGAGTTCAAACACTGAGTGATAAATTCATTCAAACTGCATGCATGTAACGGAGAGGGAGGTATTTTTATCTTTTTCTTAGCTTCTAGCAGGAATTTGTGTGCTACTACCTGTGTTTCTACAAATAAGCAGCCATTTTGAAATACTTAACTCGAATAATATGGATTGCTTTCTGTCATTGAGCTTTTCAGAGCCTTTTAAGCAACCAAGCTCTCAACAACAATGACATTTGATGGATTTTATGCAAAAATTCAATGTGCAATCGCATTCAATTGCAATTTAACATTACCTATTCGGCACTTTTGCACCTAGTGGTTCCTTTTGGTATTTTTTAATATCTGTTTGAGATGTGTTTCTGCAAGCATAGGTTATTTGGTTTTTGTGTCAGAGCCATCCCCTCAAGTCGACCTATTTTAGCGTCAACTTCTCTCCTGATTGACTTCTAGGCAAGCTTTAACAATTGGGAAAAGGTACACAAAAGTGTCACAATGCCAGACCCGAGATCACTAGGACTTTCCGTGAATGTATTTTGCTGCAATTTGCCAAGTTGTTTCTAATATTTTGCGATCACGATGCCACAAGCAGGAATTCTTAAAGTGCGCCCTGTAGAACACTACTTTTCATAGTTGTCGTGGCTGCGACTTGACACAGATCTTCGGATCTCTCTCCCCGAGCTTGCATCCTTCTGCTAGATATTTTGCGATACTCTGCTGTACAGATTAATGCCAATTTTGTTCCTTTTCAAAAACATTTACCCTACCTCTACAGATTTAAGTACCTTTTCTAGAAGTCCAGTTTCTTTTTACCAGATGCGTTGGTGTAACTCAAGCTAGAAGTCCCGAACTATGCATTGAAGCTTTTCTACCAATCAGGCGTCTGTTTATTTGCGTGGGTGAATTTTTTAACATAATCTTGTGACCCGTTGAAATATGATTAATGCGATGATTGACAGCCTTCTGTTGATATAAACACCATGCCTGCCAAAGTCATTTTCTTATCGGCGGTGCATTCAAGCTGAAAGTTTTCGTGACGCGTCCTAGACCACAGGTTAGGGATTGTGTTTTGTGACCGTAGAAGAACAAACAGCAAGTTAAGTTTCTCTTCACTAATCACATTCAGCAAAGTTAAGAGGAGGCTGACCTCAGCTGTAACTTGCTAGCTGAAAATTAGCTCTTTCAAATGGTCTCCTAGACTTTATGATAGTTGAAGTATCAGGGATATTTAACTGCCTTACGCCTAAAGTTTTCACTTCACTGCTGTTAAACTCTCCATCTTTGGGTAATTTCCACGTTCAAGCCTTCACTCCTAATACCTGTGGATATATTTTGGCATCTTGGCGCAAGATATACCATATTTTGTCGCAATTTAGTACCTCACGTGTGCTTCAAATTAAGGGCTTCGTGGGGGGGGGGGGGCTCCATCGATCCGTGGAAAATTGTTCCATGTCTGCATTGGTTGTCTCACATTGTTTATCCACCCATGTGTTTACCGTGCCTGGTGTTTTGTTTAGGACTTCCTCTCCATCGCGATCGAAAACATCCGCTACAATTTGGGAAGAGGTGCCGTATCCGAAAATGAGTTGCAGCATCTGCAGTACAGCATCATGATGGATGTGAGTGTGGCCTGTGCTACTTTTGCCTGTCATAATTTGATTCATTTTTTTGCAACACCACTCTTCAGCCATCCCACCCTCTTTCCACTTCCCATTCAGCGTAATATGGTTGTTAAGGCGAAAGGTGGATGACCGGGTGGGGATGAGGCATCTGACTCTGCACTCTTTTTTCTACTATCATCAATCCAAAAGGCGAAAAAAGTGGCTTTTTTGTTTGAGCTGGTGATTTGGCGCTAGTTGGTGCAGCGCGCACCTCCACATGCTCCTGGATTTCAACGCCTTGGCCAGGGTTGGAAACCAGTCTACCAGGCAGTCACATAACTTATGCTCCCAATTGGTGCGGAAACTTTTACATTGTCGCCTTCTGGTAATCCTATGGGACGGAAATATTCGAGATGAATAGTTCATCCTTCCTTCGTATACGCTTTGTGTAACTAAATGCTCTTTTATGCTCACTTCACTGCAGGCACGTTAATGTCCTTTGGGATGGTAAATAATATTTCCAAATGTGTATGTTCACTGTCTTGAAGACCATCGCAACCAGAAGCTTGTTTCTTATGCTGTCATTCTTGTGGAGTGTTCGGTAGGAGCTCGGGAAAAATGATTACAGTGCAGTCTCATGCAACCTAGTCACCATCCCACATGCAGATCTGCCTTCCACAGTTTCTGGTGCATTCTTGCTATCAAATGTATTGCCAGTTTTCGTACCTGAGGTTTTCGTTTTCGTGTACGCGATAAATGATGGATAATGGCTTTGGGGTAGGTGGCCTTATTATCGACGTAATGAGCAAGTGAAGGCGATACTGTCGATGCGTACGAGCCCAGCGACTGAAGAATAGGCTGAATGCGAGACCACCTGTCTGTAGATGTCAGTGAGGCGCAGATATAGTAACATATTGATCTTGGCCTTGGAACGGATGTCAGTGCACTTGGAGTACTTCTCTCCTTGATATGAACCAATCGTGAGGGACTTAGCAAGAACACGACTCTACAGTGTCCAGAGACTAGCCAACGACTGGATTTTCTACAAAACAAAACAGGAACCCTTTTCTGGGGTTGCATGCATACACAACAACTCTTTTGATGAATATGGTGCAGGAATGGTCAACACAATTGCTGCTTCATAAGAGCGGTGGGGTCGAATGTATTATTTGTGAACCCTTCGATAACTCGATTTTCTGACTACGAAACGTCATTCCTTATGCTGGTACGTTATCCTTATTTAATATTTAGGCAATAGCTCAATACCGAGTCACCAGCGTCGAGTCGCCGTGCCCTCAGGCTGACGCAACTCCGACAATCGCGGTGCCCTGCGCACCCACCGAATATCCCTCCCCCACCGCTGTCGCTGCATCCACCCCAGCGGCGGACCTTCGTCGTTCGGTTCTGCTGCGGAGCTCTACACGTCACCTGCGCAGGCATACTCTGAGCAGCTGCGGCGACAGCAGCCTCGCGCGTAGCCCCTCGCCCCTCTCTGACAATGCTGGCCTCATGCTTCTGCCCGACGCTGACGCCTCTCCCTCTCCTCTTCCTTCTCTTGGTGAGGAAGGGGACGGAGGTGCAGGCGCAGGGGGTCGCTTGACCCCTGCAAAGAGACGGCGGAGGTATGGCGAGAAGGTGAACTCCCTACAGGTCGGGTTCCTAGACAACGCTGTCTCCTTGAACGGATCTATTATTGACGGTGATCCTTCGGTAAACATCTTTGCTACGTCGCAACTTCCAGTTGGAATTATCGATACTCGCACCAAGGAGAGCCTACTCTATTGCTTACTGTTATTGGCATATTTTAGACTCCGTCCAATGTACGAACCTTCATACATAGAGCAATCGTGATTCGCTCTGTTTGCCCACACAATTCGTAACAAAACCGTGGTTTTTTGCATTCGCTTGTCTAGATAGTAACCAAGACTAAATCAAAATAGTCGCATTATTTGCGGAAGGTATCATGTGATGTCTCTTCCGCACAGTAGACCGGCTTTTTTTCCTTGATTTTCGGGAGTCGCAGTTAGCGACATTTTGGATGGACAGTGGGTGTGTAAGACTCAAAGTCTGGAAATGTCGAATTCTTCACTTCCTTGGCGTCATCTCCGTTCTTTACTCCAATTTTATCCCTATTGTAACATTTGCAACGGGTAAAGGATTTATGCCTACCACAAAAAGCTATCACTAAAACCTTTTCACTTACACCAAGCCGTCTCCCGACCGTACATATCTTCAAATTTCTTGCCTCGAATTCCTCTAGGTGGTATGCACGAGTCGCAAGTGCAAGCAAAATAACCGGTAGATAGGGTAATTAAGCGTCCAGTGTGGAAGAAGACTCTGGTAATTGGATGTCTTGATAACTAATACGGACTCTCACGCTTTTTTTTATTTCTTGCTTTACATAACATCCCTCAAACTTTTTATTTTAGGTGGTTGACGTCTTGGGACCGTTGGAGTTAGAGTGAGTCACTCGTTTTCGAATGCCTCCGGTCAATTTTTCCCAATTGATTTTTGACCTACTCTGTCGATGGAATTTAAAACCTAAATGAGCGAGTGGATTCTATCTAGTAGGACTGGTAGTTTGGCAGCACTGAACAATTTTTTGGCCCATACGAAAATATTTATTCCTCAACTTCATTGGGTGTGCCTGGGTCGTCCCGTCTACTGATAGAGTTAAAGGTGTGTACTTCCAGTGTAGCCTGAGTTGCTTGTTTGTCACTTGCTCTTGCATCCCCACCTCCTACAACACTCCAATAAAAGCATTAATGATTACTACTCAGATTAAGTTGGCTGGAATTTTTGTCCCTTTGTCTCGACTTTGTCTTATCCACCTCGATGAGTGCCGTGCATGTTTGATGCGTTTACAACCTTGAAACATACTCTTCAGAAGTCTTATGTGCCTTTCCAAAAGTTCTTCACAGCATCACTTTGGGTGCCTTTATTCCTATTATAGTCTCATGTGTTCTGAAGCTTTTCACGAACATTGATCTTATACGACCTATTACAAGCCTCCCTGCTCCGTTTTTCGCACCGTTATCACTAACCCCTGAGGCCACTGTTTTAATAATGAGTACTTATGTCCCAAGCGCTTGTGAATCCGGATTTACTTTGCTGATTTGAAGCCTCAGCTAGATAATGACCTGTACGTTCAGACACGACACCTCGAACGCTCATTTGGTTTACCCTTTATGTACATTGTCCAGTCATATCACACTGGTTAATGGTGACTACAAAGAGAAATGTAAATAATGCATTCAGTGGCGTTTAGTGTTACGTTTTGTTCTTCTGACTTTCACTACATGCGTATTCACACATACGCACGGGTGTTGCTTATTACAACTATCAACTTGTGTTGGCCTCCTGCGTCTGGTTGAAATACGTGGCCAAATTTACACTGCTATAACTTGGGTGAAAACTGGCCATTTCGTCTCCCTAATACGCCAGATTTCCTCGTCTTTATGGCCACTAGTGTAACAATTTTATCTTGCTTTGTGTTGGACCTACATCTCTATGATTATTTCTGGTACATAATTTCCCCCAAAAACAATGAGACAATCTTGTACAGGGCCATTAAATAAAGTTTTTTTTACGAAAAAATGTCACATATGTTGAGCTGATTGCGTGCACACGCACACGCGCACGCAACCCTGGATGCAATCGCTATGGCGATGTGGCGAAAACGCTGATGCCGCCTTCGTTTTGAGAATGCCTGGGAGGCAATTCACATCCTCTCCGTACTCGTGCTAAATTTATCCACTCTGTACACTTTCGCCTTTTAGTGGCTCAGCCAACCAACTTAGCCTTTTGGTTGAGGTAAAGTGCGTTCGAATTTGGGGCCCCAACAAAGTCGGTTGCATGACACTTATTACTGGCCACTCTTAGGAATTCTGTTTAACTTGACATGAGCTCGTTCCAACTGGCGTGTTCATCCCTCCTTTTGTAGACAATCATTACTCCAGCTTATCCTAATACTTGGCTTTGGTTTTTTGATCCAATTAGCAAAAGTAAATTCTGTTTGCCAAATACCTCAACCGTAAAATGAGACCTGGTGTCCTGGGTGGAGCTAGCTGCAAACCTCACAGGCCATTTCTTTGGAGACTGTCTGGAATTTTTTAAATGTCTTATTTGCCATTGTTTAAATATTATCCAAATTCCCCCAAAAATGTTTTTCTGGCTTGTATTTTTTGGTGACACAAAAGTTACCTGAGACTGATTTAATTCTATGCAGCTACTGCTTCCACTTTTAACTTTTTTTCGAACTATTGCATGAGTTATGATGATGCAAGATGTCTAATTCCAACCTTAATTATTTTAAGTCGCGTAAAAGTTTTGTACGGCTGAAATTGTTTTTAGGGGACGTTGTTTTGCATTTGCATTGTTGCTTTGATGAGTTTTGTTAGTTAATTAAAAGTGGTGCTTAATTGGAACGACTTTGGGTCATTCTATTACGTCAATTAAGTTGTTATTGGCAATCGTTCTTAAATTTACAAAATTCTTGGCTTTAAAGAATCATTGCTTCGAATTATTGTCGGTTCAAGACCGGTAATGGAAGTGACTCTTGATTGGTTGCAGACTTCCGGACAACGCCAGTCGAGGGCAAGGCTCATCGATGGCTTCGGAGGCGGCAAGCAACGCGACCGCCCATTCCTTTCACCTTGATGGCCATCTGCCGCCGCACCTCCTTGCCAGCGACTCTTTTGCCCTGGGATCCTGCGCCAACGCGTGAGTCCAGTAATTCATCTCTTCCAATTCTCTTCTCTCGTTTCACCACGTCTACCTATGCAATAAAATAGGAAGCTTGTCTAAATCGATGATATTCACAAGGAATGTCCTTCAGGGGTCTTATTTCAACTCTGACGTCAGAGCACGATAGACTAACAACTCTGCTACCGAATTTGATTCTATTTTGTGGACGAGAGTTATCTCTACCTCTAAAATTTTTCTGTCCTTCCACAAAATTGTGAACCGTGCGATAAGAATGTGTGTATCCTGCACTACACTATTGTCCTTTTGTTATGGTACACATGCCTCTAGAACCGCTCAACTAGAGAATTTGCTATCGTACGTTTTTTGACAAGAATAGCATTTTAGGGCTAATTATTGCTCGCATGAGTACTCCTATCTACTATACTTGATTACCTAAGAATTATTTTTGTATGTTTTAATTGTAAATAAGTCATTTGAACGCTCCGAATTCACTGTTATCTTTAGTCCATTAGCCTCATAGCGCCTTCTGGGCGATTTTCTGGCTTAGATGTTTGACTTCTCATGAAATGTGGTTATTTCTGCTACTCATTTGGTGTGGTTACGGTCTTTGTTTTATCTACACGCCCACGTTATTAGGATCATGTGGGTTGTACTTCAATAATAATTTTACAAGGGTAGACCTGCGTTGAAAGTCGTTTCTTCTGCATCCTGTAGTTTGATTTAAAACTTCCGATATGAGGCATGGACAACCTCGTTTAAGACCTAACTGCTGTTTTTTATCCGAAAGATTTAGTAAATTTCGCACTTTTCCTCCGTGAGATAGTGTCGATTCGCCAAAGCTGTGAGACATCTCTCAGGCGACTCCCATAAGGATTTGCAAGAGTATATTTGACAACTAAAAAGCGGTCTTTAAGTCCACTCAAAAGTTACTCAACTACTCCAATTCCAGAGTTGCTCCAGTGAGGTGCAATGTTGTGCATACGTATTTCGCAGTATGATAGCTGACCTAGCGTATAGCCTTTCTCCATCCAGTATCAACGTTTCAATACGCACTTGGTGTAGCGATCGCATCCTTGGCAGTTTGGTTTGCCCCACACATTTGTACTCTCCCTACGCGGAGCCGTTCGGATCTGCCTGATCTTTGAAACATCTTTGAGCAAAACGCTTCTAGCAGTTGAAATAATTACTACCTCAGTAAACATTGTGTATTTTATTTAGTCATCCAAACAAAACTAGCTCTTTTAGTCCCCTGATTGTTTACTAATGGTTTACGTTAAGAAAGCTGCCCTATTTCTGCTCTGTTGTCATTGGTTTGCGATATCCTCGCTTCAACCGATTTAATGAGTTGAATCGTGATTTTTCTGTTCATGCATTCGTGTTTATCGCAGATGGCTTGGCTTGGGGGCAGCACGTGGGCGCATTTACTCGAAACATCCGTGGATATTCCGTTACGCCTGCGACCGGGAGGACAAGTCGTGGCTGTCGAGGGCGGGCCACTTACCCAATTGCGGCGCGAAGGCCTTCCTTGTCCTTGCTAAGCAAGTCCATGAGGTTGCAGCTATGGACGACAGCCTTTCCGCCACCACCGCTCGCCAGCCCTTACCTCAGTTCACTCTGCCCCCTTGGCTCTTCCGAAAGGTTCGTCACTACCCCACTTGCGACTTGTGTCTGCACTGATTCATGCCCCATCGTCTGTCTTTGAGTGCACAGTTTACTCACATAAATTAGCCTCTAATCATGGCAGTGTAATTTGTCGATTGATGCACCTAGATTTCCAACGAAGTCCTTGTTGTTGAGTCATTGGCTGAGGATAACCTTGAGATGGTGGGACCAAAGGAATTTTTTCGGCTCGTTTTTAGTGTCGGATTGAAAGAGGTGATCCGACACCTGCAGGACATGGTAGTCGGTTGGTACACGCATTTGTTGAATACGTTATGATTAGTTCTGTAGTTCGGTTCTAGTAATTTTGAGTTGTTTTTTTGGGACTAATGACAACCTGCTTTTGTGGTCCTTTTGCAGTGGCCACCCTTCCTGACTGATTGTTCATGAATTATCTCGTTTTGCCTAGTTGGCCGTAGTAAGCATCCATGGTGATCTATTGACAAGGTCCCGTCAAGCTGAATCACCATATCTGATGCTGATAAAGGCTAATTTATGTGACCGAGATCATCAAAACGGAACTTCTCCCTGAAGCTCTGGAAGTACTCTAGTTACATCCCGATGGATAGATCAGATTTTTCTTTTAATGCCGAATTAGTACTGCATATTTGGAAAGCTAATTTTGACTTATCTATATTTGGGCAAATTATATGATTTACAGGAGAATCAAAAATCCAAAATAAATCATAGAAACTCAAAATGATATTTCTTATATATCAGCATTCGAAATTCGCATTAAAGGAAGTTTAATTTTCGAAACCTAAGCACCTTTCATCCGAATACAACATTAATTTGAACGCTGCTGATCAACCTAACAATTACCGCGGCTATTGTTAGGAGCCTTGTTTTCAATCCCCATGAGGGATTTGTAAGTAATACTTTTGGCATTCATAGTAGAAGAGTTACGCTGCATCAGCGATTCGAAACAATAGACTGCTTAAGACAGGAGTGTGATAATAAAGAGAATCGTTTGATTTCGCCCGGGAGGCAATAATCTGAGCATTCAAACTTAATGCTGAAGAAGTTATGCGCATTAACTTGATTTGGAGCATAGATGCCTTCAGCTCTTCATGACACACAGAGTGGTAACCCTAATTTCGTTTATTTATACATGCATCTGTTACAACCAGGTCTAGGTGTGACCGAATGTTAAGAAATACTTTACAGCAAATCTCTTGGGACTGTTGCAACGTTGGCCCATAACAATACAAAGACCAGTTTCGAAGATAGTAAACGCTTAGAAATGTCACTCTTGTCTCACCGATAGGAAAAACACGAAACACGACAAGAATCTACTGACAAAAAAAATTCATTGCTGCCTCCATCATACTTCGCTAACAGTGCTTGCTGCTTAGTGTATTTTACTTTCACCAGGAAACAGACTAAAGATCTCAAGTAGTGGTGGAAACTTAACAAGATTGTACTCACGCAAGCGTACTTCTTTGTGACAACTGGGATTGTCATAAGTTAAATATACTCTTGCAAAATGTGGATCCTCTTGTTGGATGAATCTATTATGGATCGGAGTAGCTGATATCCTCTGTATTCTCTGGACGCAAGTAATTTCTAATCAGGTCAGCTGGCATTTTTTTTAAGGAGCGGAATTACTAACGCACTTGATGTTGCTTTATTTTGCTTTCATCTTTTATGATGTCACTGTCATATTCCGAAAGTAGGAATGCGAATTTTGATTCATTTGTGTCATTGGCTCCTCTGGATAAGCGGAATTTGTAGATCTCAAGACCGTAAATTGAGATCTACACCTTGCAGAAACCGTTTATCGTTTTGCACAACTTTGAGTCCCAGAGCCATATAAAGTCACTGCTTAACTTCTAAATGCTCATCTACATCTGATGATTAAATGGACCTAACTATTCTGAATCTGAGTTCATTTTTATAAATAGCTGAGTCCTCGAGAAATCTTTTTTTTATATTCAAAGCTAAGTTACACAAAATAAAATAAATTCCTCTGAATATACCACTCTAAATGCTGGCTATACTATCATTAGGACCTGGGATAAGTTGAAATCTCACAAACTACTCCATGCTTAGCATCAGTGGATTGAGTAATTAGCTTCATTTAGGTAAAAATTTTTCAACTCACTGGAAGGACAGTTTTTATATGCCAGTTTGATTGCCTGATAATGGCTTTCTATAGCTTGATTCATGGTACACTTCTAATGCTTCAAATTGGTTTACAGGATCGTTAATTGATTGGACGTATATCGATGGGCGGTTACCATGGTATACTGTTCCATTTCCTTTTGGCATTTCTTTTTTATCATAATTGTCCTCCCTGTATGCGTGCACATTCGTGACTCAAATCTCCGATCCTCCAGTTCGCTGTGCATTCAGATGTTTAGGGATCCTATCTGCAGCAATAATTGTTCTCGGATAGATTTTTTCATCCACGTACCACCCCGTCGATACTATCATCTCTGCATTTAGACTTCCCCATTCACTTGAAAAATTTCTATCTGAGCTGCATTTCGAATTATCTTTGCTACTCCACTCACTCCGTTTTACATGGAAAAACTCCTGTTCTAGGTTTACGACTCAACCATGACCCGAGCAAACACGTCCCGAATGGCAGCCACCAATGCACCTGGTCCGACTTCACACCGACAATTTACAAACAACACCTCCTCCACGCACCACCAGCCTACGGTTCAACGATCCAACTTCGTCGACCAATTCGCATTCACCGAGGAAGAAGAGGAGGTCAGCTGCCACTCCAACTTCTTCAATGGCGGCGTTCATACACCACTCTGGCCCAACGGTGGAAGGAGTCCGCCTCCGCTGAGGAATGGACGATCTTACGCTGTGAGTTACTATCGCTTCATCTGGTCTAGCAGTGATAACAGCTGCTTTTGATGTTGGCTAGAATTCCGTAGTGCGCCCAATCCCGCTTCTCGCTCTTCCTCTAGACTCCACCGGACGCAGTTTACAAGTCTGACCGTCAAAGTGGGACCGGCCTTAAGATCGGACACCTATGAGACGCCTTATTTTTATAGTCACACATTGCCCATGTATTTGCCTATAGATGGTCGTCTTTCATCACCGTCACCATTACCCCCTAATATAATCCTACAGTTGTGTCTTTTGTACAGTTCTCATTTTTGCCCTACGCATCATGTGGACTATATACAAATGCTTAGATCATAACCTCATAATCTTTTCACAGTCTCAAAGCCAGCAGTATTTAACATTCTATTATTACGCCGATTACTTTGTCTAATTAGCTTAGAATGCTTTATATCTACTGGAGGGACTATTCAAACTATTTTTGGCGTCTGGACAAGAAGACGTTTTAATTTTCCTTTCGAGGTGGTTCTGGTGTGAGCCAAGACCAGCTGTCAGGATATATGCTACAATGTGCAGGGGAATGAGGGCTCATCTTTGAGTTGTTTTGCCTTATTCCTCTCATAGGGGTCCCTAGGCAGCCCTAGGGATTGGGTTCTAAGCGTCACTAAGTCCTGTCACACCTTGTTGGGGACTTGACAATCACGACTTTGTTTTCCTGTTAATAATATGCAGCGATCATACGCCGAGACATGGCTCTACTCCGCCAATGTGAAGCGGGCGATGGAAGCGGGGTGAACAGGGCAGGAATTCTTGTCCCAGTAATTAGGTTATGATAGGCGTAGTAGCTGTGAAAAATCTCAAGTACGCCTCTGGACGACAGTATTGTCCCCCAGAATGGAAGTGTGACATGTAGGATATTATGGACCACATCCCAGTTTTCGGTACAACAACGGTGATCGGGTCTCTGATCACTTCGCCATTGCATTTTTCCTAACAGAATCGCATGTCGTAAATACCACAAACGTAGCTATCCCCTTGCGCACGATACGCCTTTATCGGATAATGCTCCCATTACTTCAATTACAGCGTCTACGCTGAACAAATCCAACATGCCTAAAACAGCACGAGCCTGATAGCTTCTTTGATGTTGCCTTAAGTTCATAGTGAAACCAGGCTGTGCTACAATCGTAAACTCACGTAAGCCAGATCCGGCCAACGCGGTCAAACGTGTATATTCCTCCACTTTGCTAGAAATTGAATAACCAGCCTATGAGACTGCTTTTGATTACGTTTTGCCCACTCCGAGCCTAACACTAGGGATGGTCTCACGTAATTCAAACCCAAAACATAGAATAAAAGTTAAGTAACACGAACTCAGAGATTTTCGGAACTTCTATTTTACTGATAGAAGAATGCCCGCATACACAAAGCAGAGAAGCAGATTACTTGTAGAAATCGAGTTCCTGGTTACCCTTTTTGATATTATTTTTGTAGCCTTTCTCAAAATCCTTGGCCAAAACAACATACCGATTCTCACGCACTGCCTGCATACCAGCCTGAAAAAGAGAAAGCAGATTCGTGCACTTACTGATAAAGCTCTAAGTAGTCATATGCTAATATGATGAGGTAATTACAAAAAAGCAGTGCAGTTCGCTTTATAGTGTGAGGTGATCGGATTTTAACTGAATGGCGGAGTTTGGATAACGCAAACAGCTTGTAAACTCTGAATTCTTTCAGTTGGATGCAACACAATAACACAAGTACTACACCTCTTGGCAAATGGCATTGATATCAGCACCGGAGATTTTGTCTGGACGAGCCACATAATCCTCAAGATCGACTTCCTCACTTAGATTCATCTTGCTGGTGATGGTGGAGAAAATGAGGCGCTTTTGACGACGATCTGGGAGGGGGAATTCAATCTTTCGGTCCAGACGGCCAGGACGCAGAAGGGCTGGATCC
Organism: Echinococcus granulosus; assembly: GCF_000524195.1. Lineage (NCBI taxonomy): Eukaryota > Metazoa > Platyhelminthes > Cestoda > Cyclophyllidea > Taeniidae > Echinococcus > Echinococcus granulosus. The sequence goes on along the minus strand of NW_020170387.1, from coordinate 307,941 downwards.
AAGGTGTCAGCTCGATTCGTAGCCATTATGACCTAGGGGAATAGAGTTGGTAGTTTGACAATCGCAAAAGAACCTAGTCGCAAATCACCAAAAGAAACAAAATATCATGTAAGATTCGAATCAATTTAGACGTCATATATCCTCAATTAACTTACAAAAAGGATTGGTGTGGCATTTTATGGTAAATTCTCAATGTTTTTGAACTAAAGTTATCCATGGGGGGGGGGGGGAAGTTTAAACGTATGAGTGAGAAATCAAACAGCAGCTCACCTTGACATTAACGGCCTGATCAAACCCGTCCATTTGGTTAAGAAGTTCCAGAAGAATCCTCTGAACTTCTCTGTCAGCTAAAGGACAACGTAGAACCGTCATCAATTATGCTCAAGTCCAACAAGTCCGGTTCTGTCCGGCTGTTGATAATATTGAAGTCGACTTCTTAAAACTGGGCATGCAAACAGTAGGATTTGGAGAAACCGGTAAGCTAGGTTAACTGCACACATTTTAACGAGTTTCACAAACGATAGGTCTGTAAACAAAAAGCTAGAAATTAGTCAAAACAGCAACGAACACTGCGAAATTCGGTTTTTGCGCACGACAAATTTCTGCCAAACTCACCTCCAGTCTGAGCATCAAATCGTTTCGTTGCGATCGCGTCAATTTCATCAATGAAGATAATAGCAGGTGCATTCTCCTTCGCCAACCGAAAGACATCACGCACCATGCGAGGACCCTCACCAAGGTACTTTTGCACAAATTCTGACCCAACAACGCGGATGAATGCAGCGGTGGTGTGATGAGCAACAGCCTTGGCAAGCATAGTTTTCCCGCACCCGGGAGGACCGAACATTAGGACACCACGAGGTGGGTCAATTCCAATTTGTTTATAGAGGTCAAAGTGTGTCAATGGCAACTCGACTGCCTCGCGTACCTCTTGCTTCTGAAGATCCATTCCACCAATATCAGCATAAGAGACATCTGGTTTTTCGTCTACGGAATGTGAAAGATTTAAGCATAATAAATACAGAAGAACATATCCATTTGGTCCATCGAATAGATAAAATTATAAGGGATAGTGTCGTTTATTTGAGCTAAAAATGGCTAAAGGCACATGACTGTCCTAGAAGCAATGCATTAACTACAAAGTAATGAGATGACACAGACCTGCCTGCAGCATTGTGATACTGCTGTCAGCCTCAGGTGGAAGAACATCCACGAGTGCATTGCTGTGCTTGTGGAGAGCAACACTAGCACTTGGCTTAAGGAGTTCACGGTCAATTGTAGAAAGGATACGAACGTAATAGTTGGAGCCTGTTGTGGAACCAACAATGCCAGTGCTCTGATCCACAGCCTCCAAAAATTGACCAATCACTAAGGGGACACTTTTGATGCGCTTAACTTCCTCCTGGGCGTGCATATATTCTTTTTTGAGATTCTTTTGCTCGTCTTTAATGTAATCCTCTTGAACCTGGATAAACTCCAGCTGCTTCTTGAGGGACTATGAAAGTCGTGATAGAGCATATGTCAACGTACTTTAAGCTTTTGATACAGATCCTCATCATTAAGTCGAAGTGGATCTACAGGAGTGATTGGAGCAAAGTCGGGAACATCCACCTCTCCCTGCTCATGAGGATTCGGGGACAGACCAATCTCTTCCATTATTTAACAACTGAAAGAGTTGCCATCACCATTATGACATAAAAAAAGTGCACTATTATTACCAATCAAATAATGACTACTGGAAATAACAACGGCCTTAGTGATAATCTATAACTGCACCCAATAACAATTCTGAAGTGCTAGTAAAAGTAACACATAATTTATCTTCTATTTTGATGACAGAAAATCAGTCGATATTTATCCAAGCATACGAGACGGGTATTGCCATTAAAGAGGAGACATAAATAAAAAAACAGCATGCGCATAAGGAACTAACATATAGATGGCAACCTAGGAAAGCATTGGACATAAGTAAGACTCGCAAAGGGCCCACCCATAAAAGAAATACACAGATTCACAGTGATATAAAAAGGAAATTAGGATTATAAACGCCAGGCTACCTGATTTGACAATCAAAAAGCGACAGCAGAAAACGACTTACTTAACAATCAGCCTAAAATCCGCGCGAAGGGATGCGACTCGCTAAAAAATATGAAAGTGGAATTCTGATGTGTTACGTTAAACCATAATTTATGTTGCTTGCTTAAAAAGCCACAGTTTCCGTTAAGCATCTAGAAGGGTTGTGTACGATTATAACTGCATAACAAAAAATTTTTAGCAAATAAGTGTAGGCTACATCTAGTTCTATAATACTTAGATTTGAAAAGTCGCAGTGCCGCAAAAATCATCAGACGTAAGCAGATTTCTCCTGTGCTTTTTAAATTTGCGTATTTTTTGGCCAAAAATGAACATTAAGGCCTATTTTCGGATTCCAGTGCTTGCCACATTAGAAATGATTAATGCATTCCTAGTTCATTTTCATCTTAGAAGACGCGACATTTGTATGAACCCAATCTTTGCTAAAGACAAAGGAGGACATAACACTCGGTCAAAATATGCATTGTCGACATGCAGTAGGGCTTGGACCCACTGACATGACCTATAGGCCCACCTACCCGGCAAAGGACCAATGCCGGAGACGCTAGGTCCCCTCTTTACCAAAACCGAGAGTTAAGCAGCCACTGTATTACACAGCCACCACCCTCTTTTGAGCGTCGTCTCCAGTGCTTCCCTTGGTCAACCTCCGGTGTCAGACATCACAGTGTAATCACTACTGTCAGAAAAACAACCATGAGCCTACCGTACCGGTCATCGAATTCCCATGCGGCTGAGAAGGTACTCGACCACAACGTCACTGAATCCCTCTTGGCTATTCTACTGCATCTGCAATTTTGTCCCCTACAGCAACTGCATTCGGCGACCCGGCGATATGCTGGTCGTCACGCGCGTGTCCACCATTAGTGGTGGGAGCAATGGCCTCGAAGCAGAGTCAAATGACAAAGGATGAGATTTAGCATAGTTTTGTGTGGGTAGGATTTCGCGTCTGTTCCTCCTTGTCACGTAGTTTTGGCTTCATAGCTGCGCAGCCGCATCCATTTTGGCAGTATTCAGGTGGTGGGTAAGTGGAGGAGGAGGAGGCACCACGTGCTCAATTGACTGATATGCTCATGCAGGTGCAGTTGGAGACTCCGTGGTAGACTTGTGAAAGTGGTTCATGGGTAGTGTGAATGTGGTTGTTAATAGCTTTTGGGGATAAGAGGAGCCTGTGGTAATTGGCGATGACAGACGTCATTTTCAGCCCATCTGTTGGGAGTGGTTCAGATTCTCCCATCAGCAGCATGTTCACTTCTTCCACTTAACTAGGATTTACCATTCAGCGGTAGGAATTGGATGGTCGTCCTTTAAGACAGAAAATTGGAAGTGGAGTTAAGATTCGGTCAAAATGACGATTCTGTAACTAAAATGAGTTGCAAGTTTTTTTTCCCACCCCCCTTCCGAAAAAAACCATTTAATGAACTTAATGTATAGGGTTGTTTATGCGCTTTTTGCGATAAATTCGTTTGTTTTAATAAGGTCTGCACCTTTTTTATAGGTAAACTGAATAATGAAATGTTCGATGTGGCCTTAAATAGCCACTCCAAGTTTAATTACCTTGAAGCGTTGAACCCTCCACTTCGCAGTGCTTTCGGCTCTTAACATTTCCGAGTTTCGGAAAATCCACTTCTTTAATTTTATGAATCTGTTTGAAATACCCAACGTGCGCAAATGATCTCTACTTGTTTTCTAATAGCGCGTTTTTCCTACCGCAAAATAAACACGGAGTGAACTTGCCCATTTTGCATTTACATAGGCGAAATATGAGATTACTCACTATAATTACCAATGGAGATTTTCTAGTTCAGATAAAATTACTTATGTTGCTAATAACCGAAACCTTTTGAATTCAATGTGACAAAACAGACACAACAGTCTTGCACAAGTGCTGTCCTCATTCCTACCGAATGGAGAAAATACTTCAATTCTTATTGACTGCCTCGGGAAGTAAAAAGCCCCATCACACTGACATCCCATCATCCTCTTATTCGGCATAATCTCAGCAGTTGGCTTTAAAACCTTTTATCAGCAAACAAAATGTCGTTACTTCACCTACCATACATCCTACCCAACACCAGCTCTGACTCCATGTTTTTCCTGTACATGCGAGAAAAAACGTTGAGGAACTATCCACTTCAGGCCATTATGGATATCCACACCACAACCTCAGCACAAGTCCTGTACCATGAATTAAATGGATTAACTGACCCTCTCGGATTTTTATCATCGGCTCAAAGGCCTTCAAATGTTTTAAATGCATACGTTTCCTGCGCTCCGCCCACCATCTCAAGCAAATTGACAAACTCCGAAATTTACGCCTCGCACACTCCGAGGCACTTCATCAAGCGAAGCCAAGATTCACATGTCCTCCGATCAGGAAAGACACCAATACTGCCAGTTACTGAGGCACCGTCCACTTCTCAATCCTTTAAAACATAGGGCTACAGGTTTACTCAACGCCAGGATTAGGAGACCACAATTTGCAATTTCTGAGACGCAATGAAGCGAAGATGCTTCATCACACCGCCTGCATCTCAGGAGCTCAGCAAATCAGAAGTCTAGCGCGAAAATTTTAGTTTCTCCTTTTTGAATTTATTCTTGGGGAGAAGACAATGCATATCAGCGGTCGTAATCCTGGAAACCGACTGCATCGATCATGAAGCAAAGACTTGACGCTCTTATCCATTTACCATTGTTATTTTCCGTTCCATTACTTGCCCATGGAGAAAACATGACACTCCCAATGCCTGAGGAGGAATCAATTTTTGACCAGAGAAAACACGAAACCCGAGGTACTAAGCCAAAAAGCATGCGTATTCAATGAGAACTGGGAGAAGGCAGAAAGTTGAGGAGGCGCGGGACAATGGTTGACTCAAGATGGCCCTCAATACGACTGCGCAGCACCGAGGGTCCCAGAGCCTTCGAGAGTGTCTCCAAACACTCCTCCGCAGCCGCAATCGCAAGCGGTTGATTCGTCGATACCGCCCATGCAATCACCGGTAGCAAGAAGTCCAGGTTCCGCTTAAAGTCTGACTTCTGCTGCCCCTCGCAAAGTGCCTTTATCGTATAACAAGCTGTCGAGAAAAAAGGCAATTCAGACGCTTAGAGGTAGGCAGCACCTAAAGCTGTGAACATTGTGGGATTAGAAAGCATAGAAACGTACCAGTCTCGAGAAGGTAGGGATGGTGGGGATAGTGAGTGAGTGATGCTGCATTGACCATTTTTTCAAGAAGCCTATCAGTCACCTTCTGCGGTGCATATATGCCCATTTCACCTATGAGACGGATAGCTCCATCAGCTCTTTCCCATAATTGGCTTGGCCTTTGAAAAGTATCATCCATGCAGCAACCACTTCCGCCTAGAATACCAAAAAACGTGTTAAGTTAGGTCCATCAATTAAGTTGATACACCTGGATCACTAGCCTTTGTTGACCCTGGTAGCGAGAGAACCGCATGAATACATGACTTGATTGGTGTGCTTTGCGTCATGTGCCTCATTGCCCGAACGCACAACCACATTGGCACCGGGGCCGCGAGACATCGATACAGCACCCTTCGAGTCCACAGGCTGATCCACTATGTCATCCAGCTGCTTCTCCGCAAAATCCAAGTACATCTGCAAGACAGTTTATGAAGTTTCGATTAGCCACAATACTCAGAGGCAAGTCGAAGAAGAAAGGTATCCCAGGCAGACCTTCTCGAGCTCTGGATCGTTGGCTCCCTGAAGGACTTTAGCGATAGAGGCGGCGGCACCCTCTCGCACTGAGGGGATGCAATCAACAAGGTTGTGCAGGAAGCGCTCGGCCATGAGATCGGTATAACCAGCGGCGCGAGTCTCCGCAGGGAAGACCGAGACGAGGTTGCCCAGACCGATGCAAGCTGCGTCGCGAACTGGCCAACTCTGATCCTCGAAGCACATCGTCAGCGCCTCCAGTAGGCGATTTAGATGTGGCCGCAAGTGGTCGCGTGGTAGCTTGATACCTACCTCTGCCATGCATGCACAAGCTGCCTCACGAACCTGCGTTTGAAATACCGAAAAAACCGTAACAATGCTTCTCATCACATACGGAGCGAATAAGAGGCCAGACATTCTGCTGATTACAATCAAAAAAATTTTGAAAGTGGTCGTTAGAGTTTGTGAGGCAATCATACACTACAAAGTGGTGCACATCAACCTACAGAATCCCCCACTGGATCTGCAGATAGCACCGCATTGGCCACGCAATGAATAGTCAGTTGGTAGCATTAAGCAAGTCAAAAGTTGGTAAAAAGGGTTGTAGCTTACAACATGGTTTTCGCTCTTACTCTCCTCTACAAAGTAATCCAGAGTTGGCTCAAGAATGCCGGTAAGGATCTCACGACCACGACCACCAGTAACTTCGCACCAAGTCTGTTGGCTATAGACCTTAACACCCTCAGCCACGTAATAACGACTCAAGCACAGTGGTGGAAGCAGAATTGGATAAACGCGTTGATAACTTTGTCCCGGTGGTGGTGGTACTTGAAAAAGAAGACGAGTAGTTTTTAATGCAGCCATCCTCACCTATAGACGGGAAGATAGTTTAATAATGTTCAAATGAAAAAAGATAACCTGATAATAAACAACCACTTACTCGACTCCAGTTATCGCCTAGACCAGTTCTCAGCTGCTGAGCTACACGTATGTAGTCTGAAATATTGCCTTCTCCAGAACCTTCGCAACCCTGATTCTGTATAACAGTGCTCAAAACGTCATAACCAGTTTCGCGGACAAATCTATTGGTGTGGCTGACAGCCTTGAAAACTATTGTCAGAATATCGGGGTCACAGCACATCTTAAAACGTTCTGAACCCAAGCCACAAATACAAAAATGAAGACATTTCATCCAGGTTTCAAGGTTTTTCCAACCAGCTGTATCATGAAAGAGAGTGAGAGAGCTCTTGCTTAGGTTAGGATTAGTGTCCTACAGTAAATGCGAAGACATTAGGTATTTACTAAGACTGAGTGATAAACACAGCATCAATCCCTCACCATAACTAAATCCAGTTCCTTTTGAGCTTCTTCCTGCTCTTTGGCAGGGTTAAGCGGGTCACGATTTAAATTTTCCTCAATTCCTTCTTTGATTCTAGGAAGAAACCTCACAAAAACTTGAACACCGGCAAGGTTGCAAAGAACCCCCATCAGTTCACCCGCTGCAATACGAACCCGATATTCGTAATGTGAATCCATTTCGGGAAGTTTCTCGATCAACGCTTCCCTAAAGTTGTGGGCATCCAACAGAGTAGTCGGGACTTTCTCAAGCAAAATACGCGCAAAAGTACAGGCACCATATATCTAAAAAGCCCATTTAGATAAAAACTCATTATACGTCCTCCCACTCGTGCAAATTCTCTGACTTTTCCATGACCCAATCGACCAAATCTTTAATTTCATTAGCTTCAAACTCTCTTTCTCTCAAAGCTACTTCACCACGATCACGATCCAGTTTTTTGGATGCGCATAAGAGCTCAGCAAGTTCCAATACATCACTCTGTTCACCCTTCTATGAAAGTTGTTTTCTAATTATTTTAATCGTTACCATCTTCTGAACCGCGGCACCGCCGCAAAGTGACAGCCTTGAGAAACACAAAGTTGACTTCCCCGCTTAAAACCTTGTATGTTAGTAAGCACTTCTAGGTTTCGAAATAAATGCTTAGACTCGGTATTTCAAGCGCTTTTTACGAAGTAGTGGCTTTAACTAAATTAATTATAGCTGTATTATAGCCGGGTCTAGCCTTGTTGGACAAGTTATAATTATCACTGTCTTTCTGTCATATTCAACCTTTATCTTCACCGCCATGACCTCCATACAAATAAAACGAATAGACTGACCAGGTAAAAGCGTTTTTGCTGGTAATATTTAGAGCAGGGGACAGAGGCTAGTGATACGCACATCCGGATCTCTCCGCCGCCTGCGGGATTTTCGGCGACTTTCGCTATAGGGTTCGTGTTTACTGAACACTCCTCCCTAAACGATAAATACAAACAAACATATATTACACATTATATGCCGTTTTGAGTGTAATTGCACAGTAACTGAAAATCAGGCTAAAAATAGTATTTGATACATCGATTTTTAACTTTAGAATTGTTGGATCAAGCACGTCACGATCGAAATTAAATACATCTTTTTTTCATGCATCATACTGCGGCCGTTCATTTAAAAAATTATTGGCAATGATTTAAATAAATTTTCTAAACAACTATCGTAACTCATTGTATGTACAACTATAGTATTAAGCAGAACTTCAGCACTTTATACCCCGGTATGTTCAAAATTCCATACACTTTTTCACTTCCCTTCCACATTTTGATTGAAGCACTCATAGAAGTGGACACAAATTTTAATCGTGCAGCATAGCTGCGCATGCGAAGTGGATGGATTCAACTGATGGAGAAACCGTTATGGAGACAATGGAATAGTATAGCCTCAACTAAGACGTCTTTGTTGTTTTCGACGGTAGTGAAGTATCAGAAGATTTGGCACAATTGCATCCACTGGCCGATTTATGAGCCAATTCCTCCGTGTCCATTGAGCCACAAAGTGTAGTAGTTGGAGTTTCGGCTTGAGGAATGCTGGTGCTAGTACTAATCTTGCAAGTGCCTGCGTTGGGATTGTTACCCTCGTGGCGTCCGTGACTTCCATGTTTACTGACCCTGTGTATGGGACTGCTCTGTGGGTGATTCATGTAGGGGCAATACTGGGGCAGATTTTGACTCTCCGCATGACTGTTTACCAGCTTCAGTAGGCAGGGGTGCCCCCTGACGTAGTTTGGCCGACCGGATATTGCACCACTGCTAACAGTCATCTGTTGGGACCTGTGTAAATTGAAGCGTGCAACTGACTACCTTATAGAAGAAAACGTGCAAGGCCTATGTGCAATTAGATTTGGCTGCATAAAAGTATGATGACACGTTTAGCACTCGTGAAACAGTTCCAAAGATGTCTGAACATATTTGTTCCCGAAACCCCCTAGCTTCGTAGAGCTATGAGCATTGTTGAACCCTTGTTTTTCTATTACAGTAAATGAAAAGTGCTCCACGAATACAAATGCGGCGACTAACTGGGAATAAACATCATTGCTTAACACTACTGTTATGTGCATTACCAATGCGCTTTGATAACACTCGAATTACGATTATACAAACTTTGAACCTAAGCTCGTCAATCGGGTGCATTCGCAAAACGTCTCTTTACGAATTTGTTTTAGTAAAGCGCCTATCCAAGCGCATTTCAGTAAAATCCCCTCTGGCTTCAACCACATCTTCATTTACTGCATTCGTTAAGGAAACATATTCATGCCTGGCAGACACAAATAGAAGCTGTCCCGGGAGACTCAGTCTTTAACCAACTTCCTATTTGTTGATGAACAATCACATTAACATTTTGCAAGTCCTTACCTTATTTCACGCATTAAGTAGATGCGAATGTTTATGTAGAGTCATGATTTTTACGCGATCCTTCAGCTCTGTTCATTACAGGGTTGCTACGTACTTGCAATTTTTCAAATATTATTACGTTTGCAAATACAGTTTGGATTGCTGTATGTATACGACACTTCGGGGTGCATAAAAGGACAATAATAACAACAATAATACCTTTTATCCCTTCTAATCCGGCCCACATTCATCCAGGAACGTTTATACGTTTACAAGACACAACAGGTTTTTAAAATGTTGAAACTGAGACCCCGCTGGCCTTTCATGGTATAATTAATCTATTTGCTGATCCTATTCTTCGATAAGGGACTTACAAATCTTGGAGTGAAACTT
>NW_020170387.1:285979-297958 GCF_000524195.1 Echinococcus granulosus | reverse complement strand
ATTTAATAAAACGCAGTTACAACCATAGCAAAAATATGCAATATGTGTTTCAGAGGTAGCCTTCAAAGTCCAAAACTTGAGACGTGTCAGCTTCAAAAGCCAACATTAACTTACTCTACATGGACGAAGAAATCTGCAAACGATATGTAAATTTCATTTTTGGGAGTGGCAATTATCTCCAGATTTCTTGTGGACAGACTCAATCCGCCTGTAAGGGGTGAGACGACGAGGGAATTGAGCTGCTCTCCATGCATCCATGAGAGGCTAACATCACCGTTCAAACGTTGTTCAATTCGGGCATCACCCAGGTAAACTATAAAACAGCTGAACATCTTACTGGTACTGTCAAAGTGTGAGCTTACTCGTGAGACCGCTGGCGTCTTTCTGAATTACCGAAGAGTTGACTAGGTCTAGCAGTTTCGGTTCTTCATTTACTTTATCCGATCCAGACTTCTTCAAGATGTCTGGAGTGCGATCACGATCAAAGAAATCCATCGACACTGGTCTGCATTGAGCCCAATGATGCATTGTCAGTCGGTAGTACTCGTTCTCGTTCTTTACGAAGCTGGGCTTCTCAGTCCGCAGTAGTATCTGTCGCTCCTTGTCAAATGTAATTGAAAGCTTTTCGTGATGAATATTAATCAGTCCGCGACAGTTAAAATGATACACGTATCCATATTGGCAATTTTCGCTAAGTGCTAACGCAGAGTTATTGCGGTAGTTGATCAAGCGATAAGCTGTTCCTGATCGTTCAAGAACAACATAGGCTGACAGTCTTAAGTGAATGACCGATTCTTTGGATAAGTACAGTTGAGGACTTGATAATGCTGCTAAACTGAAATCGCCTTCACCAGGTACCTGTTCCATCACTTTTGAGCAATATTGCCATTCGGAAGATGGATACACGGGAAATGCTGTTTCTAAACCCATGCCGCCCTGAAAGGTCATCTTATTTAAAGCTGTTGTGCCTGCATCACCACACACAGAGCTGCCTGTTAAATCGTAGCCATATGGAACGTAAGTTGACATCATTTTTGGGCCATTGGGAAATGGAAAATTATCAAGTGGATCTAGGTTGTACATTGAATCATCCTCGATAAAATGCCTAGTGGATGCACACAGTCGTGCGTAGCAGAGCTCACAATTACACATAATCTCTGACAGTGGGTGCACATCTTCCTCGTGGATATTGCTTGAATTCGAAAATGCACGAGTTGTCATTTCTCGAGTCGCAGTCTAAGATTATGGTAATTGCTCCACATATGCAGCTCACTGCGTCTGACACGTCTCGTGTCAAGCGAATGCGGCAACGCGATTGATCAATCGCGCTGCTAGTCGGTTTAAACAACCGATCAATAGCCCTCCCGCCAAATCAGCACACGCTGTGGGCGACGATACCAACCAACCAGCGTGGATATGCACCGCAGACCTTTGGGCATGCTGCATTTTGTTTTCGCTGTCAGTAAATTCTCATCGACTTCAACATCAGATGCAGTTGAAGTCATACCAGCCAGTCGGCATCATGAAAATCGGATAGAACCTGGACGCAGTTGACCGTATCCAACTTTCCTTTATCACTAGGAGACCGTATTTTTAAATTTACACACTCCAGGGGTTTTTTGAACTCACAAAAGCAGTAACAACGACGTCACCGCATCCCAAGTTGCCTGAGGAGGCCAGCTAACGCCCGGTCATTAACACCCCAAACGGTGAGTCAATTGCGACGAGGCAACTTGGGAAGCTGCGGACAATGTTGCTAGAGTAACTCTTAACACAGTTATCTGCCGCCATTTATGAGTCTCATATTCACTTCTCCTTAACTGGTTGAAAAGTTGCTGCTCTTTGATTTGTGCTGCACATGAAAAGGGTGGTTTGTGTCTAAAAGTTTGTTGGATCCACTCACCAATACTAGGAATGCGTTTGCGCAGAAACGCCCAGTGTTCTACTGGGGACAACATTTCACCCTCCAATCACAACTGCCAAAAGAGAAAAGGAAGTAAGCTTTGACTGTTGAGGTAGTTCATTTAAATAAAAAAAGTCGGCATTGCGAAGTCATCGGAGTGGAATAACCGTTCGATGCAAAGGTCAGAGGTGAGAAAGTGTTTCAATAAAAGTTACACTGACGCATCCGTGACAGCTGCTGGCGAGGGTAGCTTCGATAAATCCAGCTTTTCTCTCACCAAATTCTCCAAGTGGAAGTGAAAATTTGGCACACAGCTGTAATCTGAAAAATGAAATAGAAATTGACCAATTTAGTACGCAGGAATAAAACACTAGCAGCATAAAGATGGCCTTATAATGAAGCTGTTTTAATGATTATCCTCGATTTGACTTAACAATCGTTCCTGTTTTTAAACTCAAAAAATAACAAGTCAAGCTGATTTAGGCGTTAAAACCAGTGCCACCAGTTATAAAGAGATAAGCCACAATAAACTAGGCTTGAAGATCACTAATGCTAGCAATGTGAAGTAGTTATGCGCATCTATCAAAGTACTGATTCCAATAGAAACTGTCTGTAGCAGCTTCCATTGCTACAAAAAATAGAGGCCAGGAATTTAAAATTGCGACGCTAAACCTCAATATATGATGCTGAAACAACCTTTCCACTCTGTTTCGCCTAAGCCTCGCAATAAAAATTTTTCCAACATCACGAAAAATTAACCTGATTTCATAATCAAAATAACACAATTTGACCCTTCCACTTCATGGGTTTTAAAAGCAGATGTCTTGCTTGGTTTTTTTCTGACATTACCTGGAAATACGTTGACGTCTATAACAGCTAAGCGCTGCTTACGATCAGTGTTGGATGGAATCACGAAATCGACGCCCATGAGTTCGAGACGCAAACGTGCACGGAGGGTGCCAATGACCCGCTTGATTAAAGCCTTGTCAATATTTAAATCTTCAACACTTGGAACACCATGAGCCTGAAAGCAGAAGAACAATAAAAGGGACCAACGTATTTTCACACCTGTCGCAAAGAATACACAGGATCACACAATATTTGATACGCCTTCCATGAGATCTACACAGTTGGGAAGAAGTTGGAAGTAACAGTTATGCAGTCTTTGAAATAAAATACGTGGTCTGATATTTCACAAGTCCAACTCTTAGCAGTGAAAAACACACCCCTTTGGCTCTTGAGAACGTTAGAGCACTTCCGATCCTTAAATTAACAAGCTAGTGAAGCCCAAAACAGTCGAGTTCACTTATCTTTGAGAATAAAAAGATAAAGCGCAAAGCAAGGATTTTGTCACGTGCATAGCTGACAATGTAATGTGCACTTTAGGTGAGACTATGATGGCATAACTTCGCCAAATAATCAAGCAGTTAGGCACCGATTTGGGTAATCTTAAATGCATTCTAAGAAAAGACCTGTCATCAATAACCGAAAGATGTCTCGACTCATGTTACTTAACCTAACGATGTGCTTTTGGGGATAGATTACCTATTAAACTTCGTCACTTGAAAACAATTCTCAAGAAGTAAATTACGACTATATCGTTCAAAACCCCAAAGTTCGAGTGCTAAAGTAGTCATAATTTCAAAGGGCGCAGTCCCACTGATGATGGAGTGCGATGATTCTTGCCAGGTGACAAAAAACGGTAAACAAGGCATGCAAACTTTATGATCAAGCAAATCCTGTTTGGAAATACATGGGATTTCAAGTCATTGTACACTGCTCAAATTTCACCATCCACCATTAAAACTGTAATTGGGTCATCAATGAAGAATCTGCGATGGTGTGATTACTCAAATCAGTGGCAAACATCTAATTAGAGTCGGAGAATTTAAACAGACCTAGATATACTGGAATGGATATGTTTTAAGCGTTGTTACAATGCGTTAGTATGCAATCATACGAAATTCCAGTTCAATAGAAGTACACTTCGCCGAATATATTTTGCCAAGCTGCACCATTCTTCAAATTGAAACATGGAACAAAAAACGAAACTATCATTTATTACAAAAGCGTTGTCAAGAAAAAACAAGAAGGAATCAAATAGTGATAATAAGTTTGAACACGACACAACAAAGTAGTGTCTTATGCAACTCAAGCACTTACGTTGTTGAGAACAGAACGTGAGTTTCCCTTGGAAACATCTTGCGAATTAAAAAAGATTGGTTCATGTTCTAAAAGCCGCGTCCAAGCATATCATAGATTAACAATACCTCTAGGCAGATTTCCAATGGATGGTCTTGTAACGAGATGAAAGAAGTCACCAATAATGTAGGCCTTCAACAAGATCCCATCGTGGTTCTCGAAACTCTGCACCACGGAGCGACATTTAACCAGGCTCAGGTCATCCTCCTTAAAGAGCAGCATCATCTAAGCAAATAGTAACAGCTGTTTGTAAAGATGCATACTTTATGGGCCTCTGCTTTCCCGTGCGAGACAAGAGGCTTACAAACTAAAGGTGCCGCAAAAAGTTATATGTAAGATTTTATGGATAAGATAAAGTTGGGAAAAGCAAGGGCTTAGAGGGAGCCTCGATTACATTTGAACAGGACATAGGCAAAAGAACAGTCCTGGTCCTATTAACTGATATGAATTGGGCGAATTAATGTGCATCGTCTTATACGTAATGCTTTTGAACCAAACAATAACAAAGTAGTCAGTTAGCTACCTATTTAGCCGCTTACCAACTGGAAAAGTTACATTGGCATCTTGGAGGGAACGAATGTCAATTTCCAGATCACCAATGCACAAACAAAAAGATGGTATCAGAATCACATCACCTGCAAATAACCAAACATTACAACGGCCAACCGAACTACTGATGAAACACATTTTGGTGAAAATAACAGCAGAGGTTCTAAGCTCAGAAGACGCAATAATCCAAAGACATCTTCCAAACTTGAGAAGCACTTACATAGACCCGCAGCTCGAGCAGCGTGAGCAACACTTTTACATTGCATATAACGATTCAATATCAACGCGACGGCATCAAATTGATCAAGGAACTTAATAGAAGGATTTGACTGGATATATCTCTATAAAGAAAATAAGGTGCCACAAAACAAACTTGAAAAGCGAAATACTTCATTTTGTCCTTTTTTATGAGGTAGAACCCCTTATGAAGTATTAAGTCAAAAGTACCTTGACACTCAAAAGGCTCGTTTTCTAGTATCTACAGAACAGTCACTACTTTGTGAATAAATACCCTGAAATATCGGATTGGCTCATCAGATCTATCTGATTAACACTACACAGAATTCGCGTACCTCTTTATTTCAAGAAACTGCTTAAAACCGAGTTTCTCAAATTTCCTGTCTTCGACGAAAATACCAACACGCTTCATTCTACAAGAATGGCAGTCAAGTTTTATGTTACCCACAGGATATCAATTCAAACACTGTAAGGTCACACAATTCAAATAAGTCAAAAATATTTAGGTGTATTAGATATTCAAAATCCAAGTAGAATAGCCATTTCGAGGCGATTCCTTTTACCCACTCGAGACACGCGTTTTGTAAAGTAGTACGATCTGAACAGACAGTGGAATTACCAGAGCAAACGATGAATTGTTGCTGGTAAACACAGCAAACTGTTTATGCATTTTTAAGTTGTTATAAAGCCATGGATTAGTTGCTTTGATTCCTCCCTGGACTCGCCAGAATACCTTTTGCAATTTTGCCCAAAGCGCTGATAATCTTAGTAACATGGGTTGAGCGTGCAGTAATTTTGTCGTTTTCTTATTCTGCTTACTGAATTTTGTGGTTATTAAATAATTTCTTTAAGTTCCGGATAACTGCCACTGGATTTTTTAAAAGTCAGCTGTGTAGCTAAGACAAGTCTACAAAAATGAAAAATTATTGAGTTTCAAATGCGGATTTAAATGATGATGCCTGTTTTTATTTTAAATTACTTTGTGTATGTACGAAAAGTTTACTAAACCAATAGAAAGTCAGGGATGCTTGGGAGGCGCCCCAAATGTTGATTCACCTGGCCCCGTCGTACTTGTGTTCTCTTTGACGGTTTACCATTTGATTGCACGAGAAGAGCCCTTCCAAAGCACACGAAATCTGCTTCGCAATGGAGCCACCATATTTTTGTGATAATTTCAACCGAAGACAGTTTGTCGCATTGTCTCTTGTCTTCATGTTTATTGCCCTCTTGTCTTTGCGCCTTGACGATTTTATCTACTGGCCTTATTGGGTAGTGTTCTTCCCCCTGTGGCTTTGGGAGTTTGTTGTATTTGGCGGCTTCCTCTTTGAAGTTTTTGCATTTTGTCGGAGTCCGCGTTGTTACATTGAGATGCAATCACATTTTAAAAGTGTGTTTTTTGATGCATTCTTTCATACTAATCTTTTATTCTTTGGAGTTTTGACTTGCAACAGACTCGGAAACGCCCATCATAACTGGATGTCTGCTTATATTCCACTAATAATACTGAGCATTTTTGGGCTTTTCGTCAGTTGCTGGGCCATCAAAAATGACTTTGATGGGGACCTCCATTTCATTGTTTCCTCACACATTTTATTCTTCATTCTCGTTGCTCTTAAGGTGGAGCGTTTTATTACTTTGAGTTGGAGAATTGTTTTTATACCTAGCTGGGTTGCGTTTGCATTCTTTTTCATTCTTGAGTTTACCGAAATCGTCTTATCCATTTCCCGCTTTGCTTGTGTAAATAAGTTTCCGGATTATAGACGACAGTCTTTTTGCATCAGTGTTGGTTATTCCACTTCTCTTTTGTTGATCGCTACTTCGGGCGTTTTGCTGGCTCTCAGACTGGACGATGATTTGCATCTTCCTTTTGTAATCATTGCCTCTCCTCTCATGTCAGCCTTGACAGTCTTTATGAGTCTCTGTTTCTCTGGTCGTCCCCATTTTCAGTGGCGTCGATGCTTCCAGCTTTTTTATCGCCATATCATTGAAATGTGCCACCCGCTACAGGAATATGGCAATATTTCGTATAAATTAAGCAGTCTTCACAAATCCTCGATGTGTGATCGGTGAGTCTGATGTTAATGTTTTCTCCCGATACTTGTTTCTATCCTTTCTGTTATTACCATTCTATTACACTCAGCTCACTTGTGGTGTTCGTACTCTCACTAATCGCTAAAATACGTACACCATGCACTACACATTTTTATCGGATTGCATCGGCCTTTTTTGAATGCAAACAGAGTTTGTATTGTCTTACCTAGATTGGTTCCAAATTTATGCCCGTCGTTCAAGCATCAATAAAACTTTTCTACGGCAGTACAGAAAGGTTCTAAATCGTGTCAAACGTTAGGTCCCCAACCGGATGTTGTAGGATTTTGTAACTCTTATTTAATGTTGACTCGTCCTTAGCATTTACAGATGCTGCGCTCCTTGATTGAATATAGTTGCTAGTATTGAATTCCTTAATCTAACACCCACATTTGTGCAATGGGGGCCTCTGATTCCATTTTAAATGCTAGGTCTTTTGAATTCATATGTGGATAATTGCCTTTCTTCTAATGAATTTCTCTTTTCCTTTATCCATACTCTTTAGCACTACTCGAGGTGAAAACCAACAGTCCTTTCCCCGCAGTTTGGATTCCCATGTGGTGATGACTGATGCGCCCCCATCGGGGTTCGAGAGTCCCAAGTCTCCCTCTAAGTCGGTTTGCGTTGAGTCGCAAGAGGCAAACTGGCCGTTGGAAGCCCGATTGTTACTTGCGCCTCAGCATGGAGGCGACCAGGCGACCTCACAGGTGGCGGTGAGCGCCCTCTGCCCTGCTTCCACCCGGCTAGATGTACCGGACTAGTAGCATGATGCGTCTCATGTAGTTTACAAGAATTTTATTTTGATTATTTACTGCAAGGGTTACCCTCCCCAATTTATCTGTGTTTGCATAAAGTCGGACACTTCTCCATGCCACCATTTACCTGTAGTGTTTATCATGTAAAATTTCTGACTATGAATTATACACATGCAACTCATTTTCGAACCTGTCGTTTCCCATCATCATTTGGTTATTTAAAAAGAAGTTGAAACTCGCCTCTATTGCTTACACCCCTCCTGGCACTTTTAAAATCATGTGAGATTTCGGTTTGTGAGGGTGTTTCCTCGGTATTTAATTTTCGCACCCGTTTCTGATCTCATCAAAGTGGTTACGTAGAGGATTTCGTATTTGATATCAAATTATCCCTAATATGATTGACGTCCTTTGGAAAATAGCTGCAGACTATTGTAGTCCATGTTACACTGCTCATTGAACTGTTCCCTGAGATAATATCGAATCTTTGGTAGTTGACGCAGGCTTATAAGTTAATTATTTGTGAATATCGTAGTTACCAAGCCTGAATGGTGAAAAGTGTATTCATCCACGTATTGGAAATTGTATAAATGCTATAGAATGCACGGTTCATGTTTAACGATTCCTTCTAGGTTGGTGGATTTACATGAAGGGAATTTGCGTGTCTATGGAAGGCTGACATTCGCTTTAAAGTGCACTTTACAATAAAGTCACGTCCGTTTATGTCACAATTACTACGTTCTTTGCTAAACCACAAAATCTCGAAAACATGTGTTACTCAGTGGAATCAAAAAGTAATGAGGTATGTCTGCCCTCAGTAGGTGATAACTACTATTTGACTTTTCAGAAGCATGCGAGCTAATGCGCGACCACTTTTCTGGAATTTCTATGCACAATGTAGTGTTTTTTTTTGTTTGAGAGGCTGTCACTTGTCAAACTGTGTTTGAACACACACCAAGGGCTGCTTTTCGCCATTTAGAATAATCCCATTCTACTGCCGTAAGCCTCAGCCAAAGCTGTTTTCATTTTCTGAGCAGGGTTTATGGCCTTTTTCACAAAAGCATCAGGCAGGGCAGCGCGCTTTTTTTCGCAAATGCTTCTTCCAAAGCTTGAACAATGGTGAGACTCGCAGTGGCAGCCACCAGCAATCTCGGGCATCTCAGTTTATCACATATGCATGCAATCAACTTTCCTCCATGCGTGGTGAAACATCCGCACCTCCACTTTCTTTGGTGATAGATGGGCAGTACAGGACGAATTCTTTTCCACCGACTTAATTATTGATGGTACGCGTTGCAACCAATGGGTGGAGAAAGTAGCAGCGGTATTACTTTAAACAAAGTATTTTTGTCTGACAACAAACTTTGAAGGGTGGAGTCTTAGCCTCTTCATTTGCTTTAAAATGATCTTCGGTTTTGAGTCGATTGATGCTTCAACAGAAACTTCAAGGTACCCTCATTGCATATGCAATTGCTGCCAAATTTGAAATGGATACCGCAGCAGGAGATTGATCTTTAAAAGCGTTTGAATACGAGATTATAAATGAAAATCATGTGTTTAAATAGCTGTAGTGCTCGAGTCCTTTCTAAAGATGCAAAGTGTTTAGATATATGCTTAAAGATGCATAATTTTGGATAGAACTTCATTATGCATGTGTAGAGATCTAGTGGGGTGTTAATCAGGAGATATTATGGACGGAGCGCTCTGACATCCAGATTTTAGTGGAAGCCTGCTGTGCCTAAGGAACAGGTGTCGTTAGAATATGTCAATTTGCCACGCAACCATTTCCGGTGTTCTGACCTCAACAGCACGCTCAACTGCTTTGTTCTAGGCGAACTCTACTAAATACATGAAAGACCTTCAACATTTTTCCAATCCTCCAACGTCGTAGTAAGCAGTGAGTTAGGGGGTGCAGCAATCGACTCTGTCGGCCTTTGTACTGTTACTACTTCCTGGCGAATCAGCTGCTCCTTCTGGGAATGAACGTTACTGCCAAACTAGGGAAGCTATATCGAGGAGGGACCGTGTGCACTGTTTTTGTGATGAAGCCGGGTGCCTGTGGGTGGATCAAAAGGTTTGGAAACACCAGTGTTCTTACGAAAACTGCACGGATCCAGAAGTGAAAAGGGAAGGGAAATGAAAAAGGCAGGAAAAAGAAACAATTTTGCCGAAATGAATTTCATTTTTATTGTAGTAGGAAGTTCTTGTGTGTTATTAGCACTAGTTTCATTTTGTTGAATCTGCGAGTGAAATTGTGATGCCTAATGACTGACACATGCTCTTCAGCATTTTCAGTTGGTAGTGCGCACTCGAATTCACTTCACACCGATTCATCACTATGAAAGTTGAAGATTATTTTCCCACTAGTCACCTGAGATTGGCCTTGTGCGAGGATTCAGTCGAGCATTTGCAGGTGGCCTCTTCAACTTGATGAAGAGGTCTCCTGGGACAGAAGCTTCACCCAATTGCCTTATACAGTGGACGTTTATAGTTGACGAAAACCTCTTTTCCCCATCCTTTCCAACTTCCTCTCCGTATTGCGAAGACATTTGTGATACCCCGGGAGGTAAAAACGTACATTTCCTTACTTTTTTAGGGGCCACAATGTTCTAACAAACATTCCATCTTGGAAGTGGCTCTAAATCTCTTTCAGGTTTCGAGAGGTTCTTGCTACTGAGGTTTGTGGGCAAAGAGAAGACATTTGTTTTCATATTTCAATTTTCTGACTCGACTTTACGATTGCAGATTCGCACTAGAGGTATGTTTTACACACTAATTGAATTTCACAAGTAAATGGAGTTATGCCGAAATTTCATGCTGGCTTTGGTCACAAATGTTTAAGCTGGAGATAATTCACTTGATTTAGAGGCTGCTTATCCCACCACTAGCTCCGCTAGAAATCTCGTTTACGTGTGACCGACCTTGAAGGCAGATTTAGGGCTAATGACGATAATACGGTAGCAAAGGGGTGACCGACTGCTTACCCACGGCGGATCAGCTGCCTACACTTTCCCGCCCCCATAAGTCTGCCGGCCCTAACACCCAATATTCGCGATAGCCGTTTCAATCAACTCCCACGACTGTTGAGCAAAACAAGCTAATTAAGAGCTCCAACTGCTGCTTAATCATCCCATGTCTACACCTCACACCTTAATTCAGTTTAGATGTCAAATTTTCAGTGATTTTTCAGCTTGAACGACCCTCCCGTTGCAAGGATAACCGCACTTTCTTAGATATTTTAAATAAAAGCAAATATGCCCCTCCAGAAGTGTTTAACGTCTCAGATGGGAAACGGGATAGCACTATATGTTCGATATGATGATCAAAGAGGAGATATCTCCTTGGGATGCACGACCCTCGAATCTAGACGCCAAATAAAGCGCATAGGACCTCAATAAATCGCATATGAGGGCTTCTTACCCTAAAGTCGAGTGATTCCGTGGAAGTAGTATCATGCAATGTTCAAGAAAATACAAGGTCAGGCAAAAAACATGCCGTTAATTCTGTATTTTGTAGGAGAGCAGTAGAAAATCCATCGACGAGCCAACTTTTAGATCTGGAATATGACAATCCAAACGCGTAATTAAATGGTCGTGAATGAGAAAAAAAGCTTATTTCGCCTGCCATTTGATAAGGGAAGCAGATATACATGGTCCCGCCTCAAGGAAACAGATCTATCTCAATCATGGACTGTGCTAAACGAAATGATAACATTTTGGATCTGAAATAAAAACCTCTTTGCGAAATCAAATTGCTTTCGAGAAGTAATTTAACATTCCACTAAAAGATTTTCGGTCCGTCGCCGTCTTCATTCTAAAACAAGGGACAATTACGATGTGTATGAGCAGTATGACACATTCGTTCAATACGCACGACTCATGGTTTCTCTCTACCTTCCAGCAACATGCATAAGTTAGAGTTCAAATTGCAGTGCTGTCAAAACCCTTATTTATGATTATGTAAGATGCTGGTTACTTACTTACTTCTCGGCTTTGCTGAAAGGTTCAATTAAGTTCTCTGCCATTGTACCTTCGCCTGGTGGGATAGCCCCCGGGTCATATCAGCAGGCCTCAAGCCCTGCTGTTGGTTGAATACATATATTCTGCTCAAACATTATGTCTTTTTCGTCTTCAGGGAAGTGGTGGGGAGCCGCAGTGGTTCCAGTGGAATCCAAACCCTATCATTAGGCACAAATATCCTGATTTCTACTGCCAAGTGATAAACCTTACTGTAACGGAAGAAATTCCT
>NW_020170387.1:282853-285879 GCF_000524195.1 Echinococcus granulosus | reverse complement strand
ACACGTCGACAATACATTTTCTGCCCGAGCATTGTCTTTTCTCTTCTTCGGGAAAGTCTCGAGTGCTGCATTTCATAAATTAGGTTTGAATTAAAGTTAAGTTTAACGAAATGTGTCTCATAAACTAAGTCTTATACACAAGAAGCACTTCGTAAGTTTCCCAAATTTTAATTACTGGCTTGAGTAAAGTTATTTGTCTTTTTGATGTAGCCATGGGCATTCCCATGCTTATGTCTGTATCCATTTTTAATACCTTTTTGGCACACGTTTGTACTGACTAAAAATAAGTAGAATGTCGCATACCCCTTGTTATTTTTGGAAAAGTAAAGCGCGGCAACCAATCTGTCAATACCTATATTTGCATGTACATTCTAAGGGTCCTTAAAATGGAACCCATTACGTGTGCTTTAATTGTGTGATATCAAGGTAACAGCGCTTAATACTGTTGAAGGAGTAGTCAAGGCTAAAACCAAACTGTCCACCATTTTCAAAGATAAATTTTTAGGGTTGCATTATTTAATAATTTAAGATGAATACTTGCTATCAACAGACCAAAATAGGAGTCCAATGATTGTGTTATTTATAAATATAACGCTTAACCGTTCTTTAATTGAAGGATTCAAAGTATTGAAATGATCTTTTGGGAAACAAACCGTCGTGGAAACTTTAAATGACCTGTAATTTGTTTGCGAATTCATGACGTGAGGGTGGCGATTTTAAGTGCACATCACTTTGTGGGGACATCTTTAGCCCCGACCACCGCAAATATGGCCATTGCACAGGTGCGATGTTAATGCCCATACCCAAACCTATATGTAGGGCGTTCAAACTAAACCGAAACTTTTACTTGTGCAGGCATTAAGAGAGGTGTTATTGTGTTAATATCGCACACACCAACAAGTAACAAGGGTGCCAGTGGGGATGACCTCGTGCATGGAATAGCGTATATTGTTGAATTAAGGCGTTAAACTTGCACTAGTAGCTATTTGCTAGCGTAGAAAGCCTAAAGGATAGTACGATGCTTTTGGGGCTCTCAGCTGCTTATTGATGAGACATTTGGGTGGTGTAAACGTTTCATGAGCTTTAGCACTTCTCGCACTGAAAATCGCAGCCTTGGTGATTCACAGCACACAGTAGTCAATACTAGGTACCTTTCCTGAAATTACACAAGAGGCCTATTTTCTGCGGGACTGGTGAGTTTAATCTCTCACTAATTTTCGCTATTTTGAAAGGCTGGCTCATGCTAGGTACCAAAACGCCACGCTACTACTGACTAGTGCAGCTATTGTCCTAAGCTGGTACAGACGGAATGGAAAACTCCCCCCGGTCGAAGCCTTCTACACACTAGTTGAACACTTAAATGATTGCATAAACGTAGCAGCGACCTGTGAATTATGTCAAAAAATAAAATTTATTTTAACCATTTGTTCGGGCGTCTGATACAATTTCGCATTGCATTAATTGTGTATTTTTAAACTACTCGTAAAGATTCCTAAGCGTCTCCCTTTTACTTTTAGTATTCCAATGCTGAATCCTCCTGACGCCACAAGTGTAGTCAGTAACCGCACAAGTGCCACTGTTTAACAATGGTACTAGTCAACTACCAGGTGAACCGTATTCAATTGTAAGGGGTCAGGGAACGTTAATGTGACCTATTTCCGGAGGGTGATATCCTAATAAATAGCATTAATTCGGAGAACAAATAGGTGTACCATGAAAAGCATAAAATTTAACATACTGATATAGGAGATGTACTCGTGATTTACCACTGGATCAAAAGGGAGAAAGATATCATTGAACTCTTCAACACGCCGTTCTACTGGCATTTTTCCAAATTAATTGTTTATCGTATTAGTCAACTTTACGGTAGCCTGTAAAGCACGTCACTTTATTCCTTTTTAATTTCAATGGGAATGAATTGGATGTTTAAACGATAGGTCATGAAGCAAAATAATTCATTACAGTGTAAGAAGAATCTGCGATTTAAGACAAAGAGATATCTACAAACACCGATGCTGTATGAACTGCGTATAAAACTTTTTCCTAAGAAAAGTCAAAAGTGAGTTTCGAAAGTGAAGCAGTGTTTTAGGAATTACTCACTCATATTCACTTGATCTATGTTATCCCATAAACCTTTTAAAAATATTTCCTTCTTTCAAATACATAAGATCATGTTTGTACACAGGCTTGAACTTTATGCACGAGAGGGATTTAATTACCCCTGCCGGTTGTACTTTAATAAATCAAGACCTCAAGATTTACAAAATTAGCCCTGGGGATTTTACCGCCCAATGAACAAGAAATGAAGGAGTTAGAACCTTTGAATTACATCAAAAATGTTTCATATGAGTTGCTTTCTTCAAGCATTTACCCCAATTCATAAGATTAACTATGTACGGTTCACGATTTACACATAATCATCACCTTTCAGTGTGATTGGCTCCTCCTGAAGCAGAAAAAACTTGACGCTTTCCTCAATCCTGATTGGTCCGAGGTGGGTTGGCACAACAGTTTTAAGGGCTAGTAGAGGACTACTAGCATGATGAGATAAAAGATTACTGAGGCATTGGATAATTTTGTGGGTTTCTCTGTTTATTTTCATTTCTAATTGCACAGTTTTATACTTCCTAGCTCAAATGTGATAACTATGACTTGCCCTTTATCGTATCAATCTTTATCGCTGAACCGTTGCACTGTTGGTGATGCCTTAATTACTTATTTTGGCAAACTGTTAAAGTCCTCCATATTTTTATTTCGTTCACATGAATGCGACAAAGGATTGTAACTGTATCTTGTGACTGGCTGCTTACTCTTTAAAAGAAAGCGGCACACTAATTCCATAGTTTGTTAATCACAAAACGTAAGGCATACCGTCTTCAAAACCAAGGACAGGAATGATCTGCATCATCCACAACTTCGAATAATCACATGTGCAAGCGCATGTGCCGCGTCATGCTCATGACTCGATCACGGCATCAGATAAGTCAGGCAGTGCAGCCATTGGTCTCACGAAGGTCTGGCTTCTA
>NW_020170387.1:218799-282753 GCF_000524195.1 Echinococcus granulosus | reverse complement strand
CGTCACGCTTGAGATGCGAACTTGCAACTCAAAAGTGGTGCCTTGCCTTCTAACAGCGTAAAATTAGGCGAAAACTTTAATAGTGTTTCATTTGATCGGCACTTTCACTAGCATTAAGTAGGAGATTGGCTATCAACATTTAGCCCCTCTCCATGCCATTAATTTGACGAAAGTTTCGACAGTAAAATTCACAAATTGTGACATGAATCACCCTTGGAGGAATAAATAATTAGCCCCAGTTTAATGTAGCAGATCGCACAACAGCTCATCAAGATTTTTAATTTGGCCTCCCCAAAGCCCACCGATTTGTCATTTTAAGATATGGCTAGTGTATGCCATTATTTCATGTCCTTTTATAGTAGATTATTTTATCAAGAGAATCAATGAATGACTTCGCAGTACCGAAAACAAAGATCGAGAAATTCGACATTGACCATTTCAGAACGGAAAATGTGGGTCTCTCATGTTCTTATTGCCCCCCATGTATACCTTTATTTTGAATCAACCCAACCACGTTTTAAAGTTGACATTATTGTTTAATCGTAATACCATCTCCCCAAAACTAACTAATTTGATGCATAATTTAATGCCACTGATTGTGATTTTAAGTAGGACATTTTACTAGGCTCGAAGTGCAATGGTTTTAATGCCAATTGGGACGTATTAGATGGTCAAATGACATTCCTTCACCTTAAGATTGCGTTAGGGTGCCACAAGAGAGTCATGGTGTCTAGTCAGAATGCTTAGTCCCACGCAGATCATGCGTTTTAAATTCTTGCTTCGACTTAACAACGGCTGTTTTCGTTTTGCTTTGTTTGTAGGAGGCCGGTACAAGCCCATCGCATGTACAGCCCCCTATACCCAATGGCGACGTGGGTAAAGTAAGTGGTGAGGTGCTGAAATGCTTTTTTTTCAAGAAAATAAGTCGGTTATTTTGTATTTAGACGAGTTTAGAGAACGCCGGCTCCGCGGATACCTTAGTACGGCAGAGAAGCGAAGTCGACTGCATTCAACAAATGAGAGTTCTTCGTCAAAACTCCATGGAAGTTCGAAAACGTAAGGTAATTTTGCTCTTTGCACTGTAGATATTTTTACTAAGCAGTGAGAACATTACAACTTCAAAGCAAAATGACCGGAGCTGATAATTTGTCTTTAATTACATGTTTTTCTTCCGTCATCACAGCATGCTTGAACTTTGGTGTTGAAAGCATTAACAGCGCGTGAGTGTGTATCGAGCATTCAAACAATTATAAAGAGAAAGAAAAAATTTGCAAAGGAATATTAAGATGATTCGTATCATATCCATACGGATTACGGGAGCTCCGGTTTTTTCGCATTATTTCCTTAACAGTGAGTAATTGATAGTGCTTTGCTAATTCCGACAAACCGAAGGAGTACCAAATAAGCAAACTTTGAAACATCGCGTCTAAAGCAGTTACGGTTTTTATTTTCCTGTCAAAGCATATATCATACTGTGGCAGAAAGCTGCCTAAAAAAAGGCTTGGAAAGCTTTGCTAAGTTGGAGAAAAGAAGTGGTAGTGTGTATACGTTATCCGCCTAAAAACAAATTTTAGAGGGGAAATCAAATCTCTCCACCTCCTTTATAGACGCCTTTTACGCATTTGATTTAAGCAGCAGGAAATAATTCTGCCTTCCACTTTAAATAAACTTTTATGGAAACCACAATAAAAATTAAAGTAAATTGCCCATTTTTCTACCTTTATTATGAATTAGTGAATTTTTAAATAAAGTTCCCGCTTAAAGAGAGAGTGAAAAGATGGCCATCCAAAAACGTCAAATTACCTATGCCACACCTCGAATTCCCATGCGGCTGAGAAGGTACTCGACCACAACGTCACTGAATCCCTCTTGGCTATTCTACTGCATCTGCAATTTTGTCCCCTACAGCAACTGCATTCGGCGACCCGGCGATATGCTGGTCGTCACGCGCGTGTCCACCATTAGTGGTGGGAGCAATGGCCTCGAAGCAGAGTCAAATGACAAAGGATGAGATTTAGCATAGTTTTGTGTGGGTAGGATTTCGCGTCTGTTCCTCCTTGTCACGTAGTTTTGGCTTCATAGCTGCGCAGCCGCATCCATTTTGGCAGTATTCAGGTGGTGGGTAAGTGGAGGAGGAGGAGGCACCGCGTGCTCAATTGACTGATATGCTCATGCAGGTGCAGTTGGAGACTCCGTGGTAGACTTGTGAAAGTGGTTCATGGGTAGTGTGAATGTGGTTGTTAATAGCTTTTGGGGATAAGAGGAGCCTGTGGTAATTGGCGATGACAGACGTCATTTTCAGCCCATCTGTTAGGAGTCGTCACGGATTCTGCCATCCGTAGCATGTTCACTTCTTCTGCCAGGCTAGAGCTTATCATTTAGTGGTAGAAATCATGATAATTGTCCTTTTAGATCCAGTTCGCTATTCGCTGCTACCAATGTAGAGCTCGTGATTTTCTCTTAATGCAAAGGAAGACATAATGTTCGGGCAAAATATGGGTATAAGATAAACAAAAGTTTTTGGGAGGCATTGGCTTGGCGAGGGGTCAGGAGACTCGACTAGGTTACAACGGGGAACCTCACGTGGCTCTTTACCATAATCGGGAATTGAAACAAGAATTAAAGCATTGAAATAGCACTTTTGAGGTGTGATGCAATTTGCTCAGTCGTATTGAATTTGCCGAAAATATGTTTACTTCATAGCCTATATCAAAGTGAAGCCGGGGACGACTTTCACTGGTACTTAATGCTTGTTTTTTTTAAAGAATAACTGCTGCCTATAGAGAAGCGCAACATTGATGAACCATTCCCTTGTCACTAGGTGGGATGTCTCAGGATCATCGCACCTTCAAGGGATCATTAGTTAAATAGCCCATTAGCAGAATTGTAGAAGGCTAATTACCTAACCCTTTTTAGATGATAGCGCAGCTGATCTTTTTCCTAGTTAAATACCAGTAAGTGATAAGGTAAAAGTAAAAAGTCTTAGAAGTAGGCTTCATAAAATGACTAACGTGAAGGCTTGATGCTACAATTTGGGCAATTTGTGCAGGTGATGTCAGGCTTATTTCACCACAAAGAAGACGATTGCTATTAAAAACTCCAATTCAGATTTAAGCTAACAATTTCCAGACTCAGATTTGATCAGACAAACCGGGTTAGCTACTGCTGTTGACTACAGAGAACTGGGACAGCAGTTTACTTTGTTTGTAAATATAGTGTATAAAGGTTGACCTTCTTTGGAGTGAGATTACTCATTTTTCAGCAAATCGGTCCAGGACAGAAGTTTACAATCATTGCCGATTGGCCGCATCTCACAACTCGAGGATGGTACATCTGCAAACTGTGCAAAGTTTACGAGTGCCAGAGGGCGGAATTTCAGCGACACCTGCTTAGTGAAGACCACAAACTCCATCGAAGAAAGTGAGTGAGCGCACCTGTTGCACCAATGGGTGCGGCTGTTCTTTTACAATAATATGGCCTAATTCCTTCTTAAGGGAAGGAACTTGCGGCGTTGATGACCCGGAGGAATATTTCACGCTCGGAGAAGGATAACATTGTTTTAACCCTCTATTTGATTGAATCATTCTTTTTTTCAAACCAACTTGTGATCTCTATCCCTTTCTTATGTAAATACTCTCGTATACAGTTATTAAAGAGGTGACTTTAAAGTTTCGGAGGAACCGAATCGAATCACAATTCTGAGAGCAAGAGGATCACAGTAAAGTTTGTGTCCTTTGAAAATACTTGGTTTGCAAGTTGAAACATTTTTATCATCGTAAGTTCAAAGACCAATTTCTGTCCACCTCCCCCCAAAAAGCAGGCAGATCCATTGATGATTTATGGAATGAAGAATTATCTGATAAAATTAACAATTCTTGTGCCTCATATTGGTGTCTAAAAGAACTAAAATATGCCGAATCGGTCCGTCACCGAGTTATTTTTATGTTAGATACCTCACTAGTTCTCCCGGCGGTCCAGTTATCATTCAACTTTCACCTGAGCTATTATGATGCGGCCAACGAATGAATGCGGATTAGTCGTCCTTAACTTGAACCTTTTAACATCCCCGTCTGGACACAAACCAGTGGAATTCGACATCAAGGAATTGCTCTTTAACTACCACAGTTCTTAGTAGTTCCAATTCGTTAGTGATCCGTCTCCAAGTTCACCACTCGTTACAGTATGAATTCGTTTGCATACCTTAATGCGGCCATTTCTACATAAATTTGTATTTTCAAAAGTCCTGACGGTCGCATTGTTTGAAAGAGAGCTCAGTCCGGTTTGAATTATGACAGTTAATAAACTCTTCAAGTAGGGGCTTTAAATTCATGTAGCTCCCTTAAAGGTGGCAGTGTATCCTTTTTTTGGTGAGAATGGTGTAAATGTGTACGCAAACTTTCACTTGATGGGCTTCATGGGTAGGTAAGCATCCTCTTCCCGGGATTTAATTGTTTATGTGACCGTTGCAACGGAAGATCTTAGTTTCACTCCTGAGAAATTGACAAACTTTATTGAAGTAGATCGATGACCCAAAAGCTTGTCTAGTCTAGTGACAGCTACCGCGTCATCCTCAACTACGCATTTCCCATTTACTTAGTTTCTCCAATTGAACCGAGAATCCGAAATACCACGCGGGATTCTAGAGGCTTACAACCTATTCTCCTTCCTATTTGCTGATGGCCTTATCAACTGACCACCAATAAGCTGATAGGATATTCCAACCTCTCTCCCAGATAGCAATTCGGCGTAATCGCAACTGAAATGGGGCTATTCCCACGGACAGCAACGAATGATGAATGGAACCAATGCCAACTGTCAGTGGAGAGTCAAGATGATTAATAAGCATAAGTTTAGACCAATGTCTGGCTTTAGAATATATTTCCTCTAAAAAACATGCAGGAACATGTACTGGTCCTTCATTGTAGTTTGTTATCAGAGATGGGTCCCTCGATTTTAGAAATGGCATGTTGTTAAACAGGTCCTGAAACGGCATTACAACCCAACACCCAGAACATGTACTATCATCGTCCAAATTACTTTCCCGCCGACCCCCACATACCGAATAAACACGCATTGTCAAGTCATGAGTCAAATTACCCCTTCGGGCATCTGCAAGGTATAGGATGTACAAGCATTTCTTCAATCGTTTTGATGCGTTCATCTACTGATGGATTATTCACTGTAGCCACCCAAGCTCTCCTGAAGCCACATCAGGTCAATGTACTGTGAAGAGCATGTGTTATTGACGCGCAGACGCAGAAGGACCAGAAGGCAATGCAAAAGGGAGGACGTGCAACATACGAGGGCTCAAGGGCTGACGTGGTTAAACAAAGTAGTAAATCACTGCATCACATTCAGAAGTCAAAAGTAAATCATATTCATACTATCTAATAACTCAAAAGCAACTTTATTCGCCTTAAATTACCCATATAGTTATCTGAATTATTCTTAAGGGAAAAATGGGGACAATGTTAGCTACATCAAAAAAGGTCATAAGAAAACTATCAATGAAATTTTAAGGCACCACAGGATTGTAAAAACAGCAAAAAATTGACTCGTTGGCAAAAAGTTAATTTGTTTAAAACCCAGGGATATAATTGACGTCGCAAGTGTGTGTTTTGCATATATGAACATTCACTTAATATTCAAAACGGAAAAATAGCGTTAAAAATGGGGACATTGATTAAGACATGCAAGTCATTATTAAAAAAGACCACACAGTGCGATCAATCGATGTCGATCACCCGAATCTCAACTGAAGTCGCAAGAAGTCACAGTAGATACCATTATTACCAACGCACAGTAAAGCTGGGGGGCTAAAATTTCAAGTGGAAGTAAAATCTATGTTTACTTAATTGTCCACGTAGTCAAATACAAAGTCAAATAAAATAACAAATTACTGTACCAGAATACGGAAGAGTCCAGTACTGCGATCCCCCAAAGGCCGTGATTTTAAAGAAAGTTTTAACCTGAGGAGACTTGGGCACCCGACTAAACCAAAAGCGGAGACAACTAACCCATTAAAGCATTACAGAGGATTGTACAAGACTTTAACAGGTTTTTCCCTATATTTGGAAATGTGTGCTAAAATTTGCTATTACTTACTGCAAAGCTTTTTGCTCACATTAACATAAAAGTTATGTTTTCCAGTTGCAAAGGCCCTTGCAGTGCTTTGGCTTTCAGTATTTACTTTTTTGGCTTCCCACATATAACAGCACAAAAACGATTACAATTCCATTTTTTTGCCAGCTTATTTAGTCAATTGGCTAGTTTGGCTAAATAAAAATAACAAAATGTTATGTAAAATTTGTGCTTTTTATGCCACTTTATTTGTTTAAATGCTTAGCTGCTAAACCTTGCACATAAAAGCGGATTTATCTGTGTGGGCGCCGTGCTGCCTTCGCTTACCGGCGTGCCTGTCTTGCTAGGTAGTCCAGTTCCTTTCTGATAGAGCTGGTTTGATTTTAACCGGATTTCTATCTTGTTTTATTAATAAATCTTATTGGGTTGTGTAAGCTTTTTTATGGACACTGAGGTAATAATTATTTCGGCCTTTTGCGATAGTAAGCTGGCAAAATGTCATTCACTAACCGATCCATGCCTTTCCTAATTGTCATTGCTACTGTTTGTTGCTTGTTCGTTTGCATGTCATCACAAATCATGTCATTTGTCCATTTTGAGTGCATGTCAATTGAGACTACATGTTAAGGGTCACATTGATGCGTTCGTGATAAATGAGTTTTTTCGCCTTTTAAAGCATGTAATCGTACGGTCGCAAACGTATGCCTGTGCGGCTTTACATTCCTGATAATTTGTGTCGTGAATAACGCCGGACTTGTTTTGCGGATTTTTTGGTGCTGTTATTCGTAATTTCCTAAAAATTCAGTAGTATTACGCCTTCTGAACCGCACTTCTCGTTTTCACCGAGTTGAGTACCTTTGCACTGATTTTTAAGCAACCTTACTTGTTTGGGAATCGTACAAACAATTAAATTGTTTTATCGTGAAGGGTATTCAATTCGTTTGAAACATCTGGGTCGATGATATGTGACAGATGCTAACGCCGACGCTAACCTGTAACTCACGACTGCTTTACTTTCAGCCAACCGGCACTCAAGATGTTTGGCTGTCATTGTCTCAGACGAGCGTGCACTCCACTATCTGCTATCGCTTGCTTTTTTAATCCGGTAATTTCTACCTTTAAGTAGGCATTCTTTGTTCTTATGTGTGGCTGCGTGACTTGGGTGTTTCTGCAATGAAGATCGTCTGGGAACTAGATTTCTTCCGAATGTTCGTAGGATGTACCAGTCACTACACTGCCTCCTTACCGGCGTACCGTAGGTCCGCGATAAAACCAACTGCTAGTTGTTCTGACAATCGCTATATTAGCTACGCTATAGTGAATACTTCCCTTTTGACATCTGCAGTTTGCGGCTGTTTACGTGGTGTGGTCTTTAATCCTTTTTAGCGAAGAACCGCTATGGCTCCAATAGGTGGTTCTGCGGAGCAGGTTGAAAAACTTCGAAATAAGATCAATAATGCTGCCGTCCTAGTCTTTGCTAAAAGTTTCTGTCCGTACTGCAAAAAGGTATCGGCTTCGTTTTGGTTCGTTTACTGGTACTGAATAGGTTATGGAGCGGTTTAACAATTTGAAAATTCCGTTCGGATACCTTGATTTGGACTTAAAAAGTGCGTGCTTTTCCTATAGAGGACTTAATGTTTCATTAGAGAATGGATCTGATTATCAGAAGATGCTACAAGAAATCACTGGTCGAACTACAGTCCCTCAGGTTTTTTTCCGTGGTGAATTCATCGGTAAGCTTAATGGTTAAACCTTGATCTGGGTTCTTATTCATGCTGTTAATATTGCGCTAGGACGTGCTTTGCGCCAATCTGTGGTTACTGGAGAAATTTACGATGGTGAATGTTAATTCTGCTCCAGGTGGTTGCGACGATGTGATGGCGATTGACGATGATACCATTGTGAAGAAGGCAAATGAGATGAAATACGATTATGACATGGTGATCATCGGTGGTGGTTCCGGCGGATTAGCTCTGGCTAAGGTCAGCTAAGAATTTTCCATTTAAACGTTATCATTTGCCATGTAGGAATTGCTTAGATGCACAGGTAATTTCCATTATCGTGGCGGCTTCTGCTCTGTCACTCAGGTCTATCTGTCTGCAATGCCTGTGACAACATGACTCATACTGAGTAAAGACGGATCAGTTTTTTCATCGTGCCACAGCTAAATTTTTTGGGGCATAATTTGGCGGTGGGAGACTTTATTTATGGAGGCTTGTATGGCAATCTACTAAAATGAAATATTCCAATTGAATAGATGAGGTTGGATAAGTTTTTTACATTTTGATAGCACTTTCGCATAGATTGTTAAGATTTTATCAATACTTTTCTCGGTTTTTTGGAAACAGCGTAGTTTCTAATATCTGGCGTAAGTTCAGTGTCTTTTAGTGCTGAACTGATTATGGGAGATTCTTTGTGTAATTTGGTAGGTTTTTTTGTTGCCGTAGGTTGCGTAGCTCTTTGTCTGCTACCTCATCGCTATCCAAATGGCCCAGCGGCGCCTTTTCCGGCACATTTCCTTCGAGGAACCCACTCAGAACCATGTTTATAGAATTCCTCGTACTCCATCATGATTTATTTAGGTCGTCTAACAAAATTGAAGATCACAGGCTTCTCAATAATGCTAGCAGTCATAGTCTAAGCCCGTTATCAACTCAAAATGGGGTCTTTTTCAATAACCTGCAGGAATCGGCAAAGTCGGGCGCCAAAGTTGCTCTTCTCGACTTCGTCGTACCTACACCTATGGGCACCACCTGGGGTTTGGGTGGTACTTGCGTCAATGTTGGCTGCATCCCCAAAAAACTCATGCATCAAGCTGCTCTCTTAAGTGAGTCTTGGATTTTAGAAGCCTGATTACCGAGTCGGCTTTGGCACCTTCGTTTAGATTTGGCTTTTGAAGACCACCGAGAGTACATCGTTACTCTAATTTGATCCATGCGTTTTCACAAGGGGCTATTTATGACTGCTGTAAATTATTTGTTCATCTTACAGATCACTACATGGAGGATGCCAAATCCTTCGGTTGGGATGTAGATAAAGGTATGATTATTTGCTATTTACAAAATTGTAGTTAGTGACATTGCATTCTCCCTTTACTGCTCCTCCTCCAATAGGTCCTCACGATTGGGTCAAGATGGTGGAAGGCATTCAGGACCACATTCACGCCCTCAACTTTGGCTACCGTTCATCCATGATGAACGCCAATGTTAAGTATCTCAACGCCCTTGGTGAAATTGTAGACCCACATACCATCAAGGTGATTTATCTTTGAGAAAATGGTTTGTGTTAGGAAATATGTTACCCCAAGATTAATGTCTATCATATTGATATCCTATGTTATCACATCATATATTCTAACTCAAGTTTTCCGCAGAAGGGCGCACCGTCTACTTAACCGATCAAAGATATGCTACTTTCCTATTTTTCCTCGACTGCACCTTGTACGCTACAACCAAAGATATTTACTCAAAAGTTAATGCCCTTTTGTGCTGTAGTTTGCTTTTACGACGCTGGCTGCTCTTGATCCCGTTTAACCCTTGGCCGTCCTCGAAACTTGTAGACTACAAATAAACAGGGCATAGTAAAGAACATCACCACCAACACGATCATTGTGGCCACGGGTGAGCGCCCACGCTATCCCCCGATTCCAGGAGCCAAAGAGTATGGCATCACTAGGTTAGTACCCTCGGATGCATTAGTTGGGTTGATTTGAAAAATCCGCTTTCTTCGGTGCAGTTCAGCGGGAACAAGCGGAGGGGAGGGGGAGAGATGTCATCTGTTTTCTTACCCATTGCAGTGACGACCTCTTCTCATTGGACCATAATCCAGGCAAGACACTGTGTGTGGGAGCGAGCTACGTCTCCCTTGAGTGTGCCGGATTCTTGAGCAGCATTGGCTGTGATGTGACTGTGATGGTGCGCTCAATTTTCCTCCGCGGTTTCGATCAGCAGATGGCTGGGTTAGTCAGTGACTACATGGCGAAGTACGGCGTCAAATTTGTCCGTCCCTGTGTCCCCACTTCTGTAAGTTCAGGATACTCTTCCTCTATATACTCCAGTTCCATGAATTACACAAAGACTTTATGTGCATCTGCGCTTGAATAATGTGAGCGAATTCTTCTCTTAGAATACCGTTGGCCGAAACCGTGCCTCTATTTAGGCTCAAAACTTTGGCAAGCTGTAAATATGCGGAGTGTTTACCGACTTTACGCACCATCTAGGACACCGCGATCGTACAAGTTCATGACCCAAAGTTGTCCTTTTCTCCCCTTTCCTATGGTTGTTTCACCAGTCACGTGGAGTTGTGCTAAAAATTACCAGGAAAATGACGTAGGATGTCCCCATGCATGTACCATAAATCTACGTTGCCGAAGTATATTTTCACTCGAGAGGCAATCTAACTAATCCGGCTTGCTAAAGTGGTAGTCAACCAATGCCAAGCGAGTGAACGCATTGATGTCCACAAAGTCCACCCTTCGTTTGGTCTGATTGCGTTATTCTCACCAAGCTTATTAGTATTTAGAAACTACTGCATATCTCACGCGAATTACAAGTCATTAATGTGGTGTTCTTAAGTTCGGGCACTGAGTATCGCTTTTACACTAGTCAGCTTTAGTGGGGAATTTGTAGCATCTCTACCTTTGCATTACGAAAATGTGCTGGGTGTGGCCTTGGGCGTTTATCAAGTTTTAAGCCTTGGGGCTTATGCTTGTATAGTATGCACAAAACGTTATTACATACTTGAAATGTCAGTCTGTAAGCTATCTGCTAACCACTACCATTGTTTTTGTCCCAAGTCATTATTCTTTTCCATCGAAGAACTGGTGTTCAAGGTCCATAGTTTGTGTTCGGAGATCATAGAAATAGTTCCTCATCTATCAAAATTTGCCCCCTCTTCTGATTTACGTTTAAATATGTTATCCATTCACTTTTCAGGTTCGATGCCTGGAGGAGTATGATCCAGAATCGGGTAAGCTTGCCATCTATGAAGTTGAAGGCAAACACGAGGATGGGACGCCGTTTAAGGATACTTTCAACACGGTAAGCTCAAATGCGTTTACTTTCCACAAGACTCCCATCATTTGAAACTTTTTTAGAAATCCTCACCTGTAATTATTGGCAAATTTGTCGTTAGTTTCCGATTTTTGGGAAGTAACGCTAATTGGTTTTTAAATACAGTGATGCCTCTGCAAGGTCTATAATTTCACCAGAGAATCTGGGGACAAAGCCGATTGGGTCTTGAGTTTTTTTTAAATCGCTATAGGTCCTGTTTGCAGTGGGTCGTGATCCCTGCACCACCAACATTGGCCTACAGAATGTTGATGTCAAAACCACCAAGTGAGTCAACACTTATTACGCTTCCCTAGCAGGATGTGTGACGTATTTCACCCTGTTTTCTTCAAAAGTGGCCGCGTCGTTGTTGACGACGAGGAGCGCACAAATGTCCCCAACATCTATGCCATTGGCGACGTGAACAACGCTGGCTATCAGCTGACTCCTCTTGCCATCCAGGCAGGGAAAAACCTCGCTCGCCGTCTCTACACCGCAGATGACTGTCGGGTAAGCCCTTTTCCCCAGCTGTTTGCTGCCAGCGCTTACAACAAGGATGTGTTGGGTGGTTTGGCCAGTTATTGTAATAGCTTCCCTCCATTAGGCATTGGTTAAAGGTTCCTGTTTTCGTTTCTTCGTTTAGGATACTTGTGTTGTCTCAATATCAACTCATAGTGTTTTTTTGCAAACAGATTTGATTCTGCTTTTTCAGACGGATTATACCAATGTTCCTACAACAGTTTTCACTCCCCTCGAATATGGCTGCATTGGTCTTTCCGAGGAAAATGCTATTAGCAAATTCGGGGAAGACAATATCGAGGCGAGTAATTTCTCGCAAATCCGTCTAGCTGCATATATTTCTCCCCACATCATCTCTTTAATTTATTCTACCACCTTTTAGGTCTTCCATTCCTACTTTCAACCACTTGAGTGGACTGTTCCTCACCGTCCGGATAACACTTGTTACGCGAAACTCATTATTAATAAACAGGACGTGAGTTTTTTGCTTCTTGCTTTCTAATCAGAACTTGCGCATTAAGTTGCTAATGTCATTCATGCTTGGTAGAGTGGTCGGTTTAAGAAACCCTGTGTTTGGTTTCCTTAATGAAGTAGTTTGGTGTTTTATGCCCGTCATTGTTCCTCCTGGGGGCTGGTACATAGAGCCGCCGTGTTACGTTGAGAGAGCATCATCACCACACATGCCTGGTGATCTCAAAAATTTGTGTGCAAATTTCACCACATTAGGTATCTGTAAGCAGGTTTTGAAGGATAGCGCGTCTAACTCTGTCTCCTTCTCATACAGAAAGGGATATTCTTTGAACATTAATGTGATCTCTATCCTCGAGGACTAACAGGAACGGAGTTTTTCTTTATTTTCCTTAAACGTCATAAAGGGTTTTAGAACAGCGATTGTGGAGTATTGGACTCAGTTGTTCCCATGTTACATTTAAATGTAACATTTGAATTATGACGTGTGATCTGAATGTTTAAATTACTGTCAAAATCATTAGTTGATTCCTGCTGTCCGTTGTTTCACAACGGAATTACCTTCCTCCTAATATAGCGCATTTGGGTATTACGATAATTATTTTTTGGGTGTTAGATTGATGGAGGGGGTGTTGGGGAAGGGCGCATTAACGCATTTACTCAGGACCTTTATGCTTCTCCACAGGACAACCGCGTGGTAGGATTCCATGTGTTTGGTCCCAACGCCGGAGAGGTGACACAGGGCTACGCGGTTGCCATGCACCTGGGCGCGAGGAAGGAGGACTTCGATCGTACCATTGGTATCCATCCTACCTGTTCAGAGGTGAGTCGCCAGCTCACCACAAATTTTACCCTTTTGAACTAGTTATGTACTAGGCTTATTTTCAATGGAGTTAGCTATTTAGAGGTTTTGTCACAATAGTTGAACACTAACCAATTTGCAAACAATAAATGGTCACCTGAAATGACTAGAAGAAGCTGAGTAATCAAACTTATAAACTCAGCCGAGGTTCTACTTGAAGATCAAAAACCACTTGGCTGGGTTCAGATAACAGTTGAAAACCCTTAATGATCCAATCACCAATCCTAGGACATCAGAGCTCAATGATTGTTTTGTTTTTATTCCGTGAAGACTTTCACAACTCTGCGCGTAACGAAGAGCTCTGGCGCATCTGCTACCGTAACCGGCTGCTGAGGTTAAGTCCTGCCGGAGCACACACCTAGTCCTTGCCCCGTTGGTGGTAGTCTTCAATTATCGCGCTTTACGGGGAAAGTGGGATTTAGTGCTCCGGTGGGAATAAAATTCGTGACGCTTAGGGATGGTGGCTGCGAGGAGGCATAGGACGAAACCGTACTATGACTCGAGACCCGTCAACCGAGCTTTGCGGAGCGGATCTTGACGATGTAGGTCGTCTCTGTGCTCCCTCTCCCCTCCCGTCTGTGCATCCTTCTGACTATTTTCGGTACACATCCAAGAACACTTGCAGATTCCATGCCCTATCCTTGGACTTACCTCTTTCCGTGCTCTCATTTTTATGGCTTGTTTGACAGCCTTTCTCCAAGCTGACTGTTTGTGATTTGAAAATCGAACAAATAGTTTCTTTTCAAGGCGTTCATTTTTACGTTTTATGCCTTATAAGTCTTTGCATCATTAACCAAGTCCTGCCCTTTATGTTGGGGTCGCGTACTTAAGAGTACTGGGGTCGCGCTTTTTCTTAATGATGATGGGTTTGGGCCTGCTATGGTAGCATTGATAGAGGACTGAGATCATCGTCCCAAGGCGCTATGCGTGGCTGTGAATTTTGAAGAATCACAACTTCGTATTTGGTTACAGGTAATTACTGATGGCAAAAAATATACGACAGCAAACTGCCAACATAGATTCCGACTGCCTGTGATACCGGTTCCAATAGTAGTGTTCAAGTTTACGAGGTCGCTGAGAACAGAAATGCTGCATATAGCTTGGAACCCCGCAGTTGCAAACACGGATAACAGGATTCGCTCGATTCCTCCACTATTTACCCAGGCATTCTCCTACCTTTGAATTTTGTGCTCATTTGCCTTAACTATTCAGTTAAGCTTTGTTGGGGACATTAATTGGCAAAATCACTTATCCCATGATAAAGCATTCACCAATGGGGCCTTGCGCGTTACGTTTAGTACTTCAGCTATAGTACATTTGCTATTCCCCCACCTCTATCCCTGAAAGTATGGACTAACATGGGGTAGGGATGATCTGTATCATGGCTCCAGTAGCCTGGTAAACTTTTAATTTGTTTTCAAGGTCAGGCAGGTGACTACCTAATTGGTCAAGAAATGTAGGCTTCTATTAGCTTCAATTAACTAATAGTATTGTTTGCAGTAGCTACATATCACTCCCTACCCACACCAGGCGTTCCGACTTAACAACTTTAAGATTACGCTAAGCCACTGAAAACTGAACTGGCCATACTTTGTAACCGCCTCAAGCTTGTTGCTCCCCTCCTCAAAATGATTTGTGAATTGAACCGCAATAGTCGCGTACGTATGTCGCGGTCGTCCGTTACTGGTGGCAGGGGTTATATCGTGTGCCTCCATTACCACAAGAATGTTTGTAGATCGCGCATTAAAGCTCCCCACACTTTACCATTCATAACAGTTCACACCAGTTTTTAGCTGCGATTAAGAAACAAGATATTTAATACTTATCATCGCTTGAAACGGAATGCGAGAACTCGACCCTGACGCCATTTGGACTATCACTGCAATCTAAAAAGTTGTCTCGAACAAGGCAATACAAATGCAAGGCACCTATTGCGCCGTAGCAAATAATTGCAAGGTCCAAAATACAATAGTTTATGAGTTATTCGCATGGTGGGGGCCGTCGAACACAATTCCCTATTATTGGGTACAGGCTATAAAACACTCGGAAGACTAATTAATTGCAGTGAAGCGCCAGACAGAAGTCTATCCTCCTCAAGGAGGAATGATGGTGAGATTTGAGTGCATATGCAAGCTAAAGGTGATGAACCCGAGCGCGAATGAGTTTTCATGACACGGAAAATGTAGTGGCTAGATTTGATGGACATTTGCGATGGGAGAACTGGACTGCACACTTTCAGCCGAAGAACGACTGAGTAATGTGGAGAGATTCTGCTACCAGGCACCAGCTATTGTACAAAGCAAGCAGGAAGGTGTCACTATGACAGCTCTGTTTTGTGAGGCTGAAAGGCCAGCGATCATTGATGCGAACAACCAGATTACCAGTAAGTGTCGCTAAGTGAAGGATGATTGGGACCCCTCAAAACTCGGAAGCAAACAAAATTTGCTACCTCAGGGCACTATATGTATCAAAAACCTCAATTTACAACGTAAATTGTTTTTGGCACATAAAAGGTACCACCATTGAGTTGAAAATCATTGGATTTTTGTTAATCAGTAAGGCAAAATATGTGAGGCGCAACAACCGATCACAACGAACCAAAATGGATCGGTTCCTTTAAAGTAATGAAATCGGGAAAAATTTAACCAAGTTTTAAAATTCGAGATTACCCACGTGAGGAAAGCCTAATTATTGAAAAGTCCAACCCGGGATTGGCCATTTTAGACAGTAGATGGGAAAGTTGCCTGCATATATGGTAAATCACTGAGATCATTACGACTGAAAAATCGCTGCCTTTACCTTTAACATGAATGAATGAACCAAATGGGTGGAAAATACCACCTTCTATAAGAGTAATAGAATAAGCAAAAATGACGCTTCTGAAAAGCGCTCAAGTGTTTAATTCAAGCACTTTTTTCATAAGCAAATACACATGAAAAGTAAGCTAGTGTGTGGTCTGAGATGGTTGAGCAGGTACAGGATTTGGTGAGACCAAGGATTCACTGTCAAGCCGATCTCGTGTTTCAATCAAGTCCGACAGCTGTTTGGCCGAATGAAGTAGGGCTGCTCGACGAGTGGCCAGTTCAGCTACCAGGCGTAGACTACGTCGAAAACTGACCTGCGCTAGCCGCAACTGCGGGGGCACCAAAACCCCACAGAACCAGTTGATTGGGTCGGGCACCTTGCAGTCTGTAGACGCCCTGGTAGCATCAGCACTACCTACGTAATTATCAAAAGGAGACAGTTCATCCACCAGGTGAAATGATGAAGAATTATCCACTCGAATGCGTGCGGTGGCGCCATGCGACGCCATCTCAGCTGAGTTGTAAGAGGCATTGGATATTTTGGCCGATCCGCAGAGTGAGTTACATCTTGTTTTCGCTAGGGAAATACGACCTGTTTCTAGAGAAGTTATTGAGAAGAGGAAGCCATCTTTAAAAGCACTCGACTTTGACAAGTATGGTCGTAAATGAATTCGCAAGGAATGTGTCTCATGCATGAATGAGATTCGTGAAGCACAAAAACATACACAAACTTTAATAAAACATGAAAGCCTTTGCGAACATAAAAGTCACAGTGTTTATAAACAAAAATGCCCCGTTTTAAACATACCAAGTGCATTAAAGGAAAAACTTCATCATGCACATAAAGGCAAACGCACTGAGTGAGTTTTCAAGGTGGTGATAAATTTCTAGGTAAGCAGAAACGTTAGCCAAGTGCACCAACAGGACCCTATTAATATCATCATCAGTAGGCGGAGGGCAGCCCATTTGCAAAACGCGCGTCCTCTTTAAGCCGCTACAAACGAATTAATGCACTTTGACAGAAATAACAAGCGAGTAATTGCTTGTAAGCATACTTTTTTAAATATTTTTGCGGCTTTGACGGCGCTGACAAATTTGCACCTAAAAGTATACAATTACGTCAAGCATAAGTTAAGCAAAGTATCAAATCACTACATGTAAATGAAACTGAAGATCAAACTGCTTTATTTAGGTTAAAATAAAACAAACAATAAAATAAAGAAAAAATTGATTGTTAGACTGAGAAGGTAAATAACACTGAACTTCGTCTTATTATAATGGCTCAAAAGGTTTTTTATATCTCAATTTATTAATGTTTACTGAGGATAACACATCATTTATTCAAAAATGCTCCTATATAGTCTCGTTGGATCTACTAATCCAAAAGTATTACAGGGCGTCGAGACCTTCCCGATGACAGGATTTGACAATTCTGCTTCCCAATATGATTGTCGACATGCAGGTGGGCTAAGTGGCTACTGGCATGGCTCTTAGGTCATGTCATCTGGTGGAAGCACATTGACCGTGTCCTTTAGTAAGAATTTAACAAAAATCCGAAATCCCTCAGGATCTGCATTGCAGATTTGTTTGATAGCTGGGAAAATAATAGGGTAGCTCGGCACTGCCGCCGAATCACGTGGATCTGTGAAGAACCCACCGGTCAAAGTTAGTCTTAGAAAGTGGATTTCTACTACAACTGCAACACTTCGTAGTACTTACCGAACCAATTTATCGTACCGGTTTTTGCTGAGAAATTAGCGAGAGCAAATTAGTGGGCACTATCCAAACACGAAGTCAGTCGAATTCACCTTAAATTCTGTTTATTTATATTAGTAGAGGCTGCAAGACAGCTTCTAATTAATTAGTTAACTGTTTTGGTGGTTTACCTAATGCATTTACTTTTCAAATCCCAAACTACAGGCTTGGCTGATGTCGCTAAAGCTCATAAGGGAAATGGTGCAGTCAAAGACTCAACCCACTTTCAGGTAACACTCTGTGAGATTTTTTAAGGAATTTCAAATTGAACTGGCATTAAATAACCGAAATTTCCCTACCTCGAGTAAATAAAATTTCACCAGCTATTCATGTGGAGACCCGAAAAATCAAGAAGTTAATGAAATTCCTTTGAGCATCACAAAAAGTTTCCTTAGATTTTTTTCTGGCGCTAAAGCGGGAGGTTAATGACGATTCACGGTTTCCAAACGGCCTAGCAAAATATGCAACTGATAAAACTGAACTTGGAGGCGCTACAACTACTTTGTTTGGCACCACTAATAAGCACGGGCAGACTTTTCCGCTACTTTAAACAAATTGTTTGCTGCAAGAAAAACGCCCTAGCTCGAAGATTGGGCCCCTACTTTGCCACTGACAGAATATCACCATTACTGTGGAATCACGGAATGTCATCCTACTTACTACACAGTCCGTCTTTTCTTCTGGCCTTGATTCTGGAAATTACCATTTGTATGCAGTATATGTATCCCAAATCATTTTGTTCTTAATATAGGAGAGAATGGTTATCAGATTTAGAATCTCCGGTGTTAACGGGAAAGTATTTCATGCATAAAGAGACACCTTTCAAATGCTTAACGGATTGATCTCGATCTTTCTGCGGTGAATACAATAATTACTAGATATGATATATGATATGATATATCCCTGAAGACGGGTGAAGACATAATGCTAGAGTGAATAAAGTACTGTCGAAGTACAGATGGGCTGAGGGGCTACCACAATGTCTTAAAGGCCATGCTGCTGTGAGGAGGCACAGTGGCTGTGCCCTTCAATACCCTCGTAACCAAAACGAGGAGTTAAACGAACAGTCGGAGTGCTCAACAAGTACCCATAGGATTTGTATTCTTCATAATATAAGTGCATAAGAAAAGCACGGGGAATAATATTGATGAAAACGCGAAATTTCTGCTAGGCGAAATGTTCCATTGGTTATAAAGCATTGGTTATAAAGCGGATACTCGTTTGTGTTAATTACTTGTGATACTGATTCCTTAAGGGCGATTATTTAAGCAAACATAATATTCAGCTTTTGACTTAAAGAGTTCGTCAACTGTAGCAGTCACCAACATCTGTCACCGTCTCCAGAATGATAAGTGGCTGTCAAACGAAGTCTTGCTGTTTCCATTAATCAGTCCCGTTAACTCCAAAGTACTCGTTCCTC
Organism: Echinococcus granulosus; assembly: GCF_000524195.1. Classification (NCBI taxonomy): domain Eukaryota; kingdom Metazoa; phylum Platyhelminthes; class Cestoda; order Cyclophyllidea; family Taeniidae; genus Echinococcus; species Echinococcus granulosus. Next base: position 263,796 of record NW_020170387.1, on the reverse strand, counting down.
ATCCGACTAGGACTGAAATATGGTGTTATTGAAAGTAATTATGAATAAAGAGTGCAATAAAAGCAACTTTTAACGCAGCGCATTTGTGTCTGATTGCAAAAAGGTAAAGCTCAAGATACAAAGTCCTCCTATAATTAAGAGAGGGGTTCTTCGCCGAGAACATACATTTATTACAGGGAGAAGCGATTTTGTAGAATCCTAACGATATTAAGGAGAATTTTAAGTAAATCATCTACAAATTTGCATTAAGCCGTTATTAAATTATTCAATTTCGGTGTTTTAAGTATGGCTGGCACTTATTCTACACACATATAAGTGTGATGAACAGGACGTTTTATCTCTTATTCTGAAATCATCTCTGGTCTTCAAATTTTAGGTCACTTTAATTCAATCTTTTTTCATTCCACTTGCTTCTCTACATCTAAGCAACAAATGCACGTTTGGACACAGTTAAGTGATTTTCGGGGAAGGAGAGAGGCGGTGGCATTTGAATAAGGTCTATATTGTTGTGCAAAAAAGGAGGCCAGAAAGAGGCATGAATAGAGATAGCTTGCCGTTTTAGAAAAAGGGGTAAGAAGAAGAACAGAACTTCACACACCAGCGCGAGCACAAAAAAGTCGTGCCTTTGCCTCGCCTGTCTATTAGTCATAGTATGAAATTGGCGCTCCAAGGGGCGGCAGCGGTGGGTCTATCTCGTTCACACGATTCCAAGCGGCATCCACTATCATGGGTCGCTGGTGGCGCAGGGACTGATGGTGGGGCTGGTGAGGGGAGTTGGAGGAGGCCCAGTTCTCGGTGGGCGGCTCCACTGCCGCTGGTGGCAGGTTGGGCGCGGGACGACGATGCACCGGGTAGTGCAAGAACCGCTCTCCATTCACGGACCGGGAGAAGTGCGGATTGGTGCGCGGAAGAACAAGTGGCATATCGGCTGCCTGACTGGTAGAGGCTCGAGGCTGGAACCACCGCCAAGTGAATCGGCGACCGCGTGGTGGTCTGACGGACGGTTGCGGTTGTGGCGGTGAAGAAACGGACTCGCTCTCTCCGTCGGCATCGCGACCAACAAGACTGAGACACTTGCGCGGCTGGAAGCAGACTGCACAGACTACCATGTACACCACTAGGAGGGTGATGAGAATGTAGGCTACAAGGAGACCGACGAACCGACTGCTTCTTGGATTGACGGAAATGCCAAAGTCGGTGAGGGTCGGCTTTGGCGAAGGGATGTGAAAGATGTCCTCTTGTGCTATGTTGGCAGAATCTGCTAGAGCTATATTTCGCCCCTCCGGAACTGCAATAAAAGTAGTCTTTACCGTTCTCGGTCCTTTGTTGCGCGAATATGTGCCCCAACGAAAATGGGTTTACTAAAGAATGATGTTGATGATTTTAAAAGGATGGCGAGAGAAAGAATGCTCTGATCTAAAATTAAAATTCCGAGGGATTAGCCACTGGGTGAATAAAAATATTGTAATGGTTCAAATGCAAATCAAAAATTTTTTAAAATAATATTTAGAAAACCACAACTCAGTTGTAAGGTTTATGCTGGAATTACCTTATCTTTGTTAAAAAGGGAACTTAGCTAATTTATTTGTTATTCGAGCATCAAGGGCATATAAAAGTGGTTAGGAATGAAGGCCATCTTTAAGGCAGTCAGTAAAACTTTCGCAGTGTTTTTCAAACAAGTAATGCAAATGTGTGGCTAAAGTTGCCATAAAGTGTCGACTAATTTGCTTTCTGGCCACACTATCATTTACGCCAGTTCCTCCTCACACTCATTGTGCCGCCCCGTCATCGTCGGTTGCAAATAACTCACCGTTGGGTGCCTTTTTCTATAATTAAAACCTCTTCACCATGTAAATAAGCAGACATTCTGCCAAATGAGCGTTTTTCCGCATGCATCCACACACCCTAATGCGAATTTTTGTTATCTGCAAGCAATATAATTTTTAAAAACTTATGCAAGAGTAGGAATACGGGGAGGGTTTTTTTTACGAACCTTTCCTCTTCTATTTTGGAAACACACCGTTAATTCCAAGTAAATTTAACTATAACGCAATCACTTTTGTTTATTTAAGTGGATATTTATTCAAAACATGCCCCTCTTTAAAATTTAGCCAAATCTATTCGGCTGGATGCCTGCAACGATGGATAGCCCACGAGCATAACCTTGACTAAAATTGTCTTCATAAATACACAGGGCTGCTATTGAACATGTCGCCCAAAAGTACAGAATAATGTTTGTGGCGCCTTTAGAAAATGATTTGGCTTTAAATGTCAGTAAAATGAGGTATTGAGCTAAAAATAGCCAAAACCGGTGTACTGAGAAGGACAGAAAGTGGAAAGTTGGGTTATTTCTTAGTGGCAAAAATATATCCACAGCAGTCAATCGCTTGTTGCTGATGAAGCAAAAACATTACGGGCAACAGATTGCAGTATTTTATAAGTAAAGGCCTGCATATCAACCGGGATGTGAAGGAAAAGTGGGTCTTGTCATTAAAAAACATTGGAAATCGACTATGCCAAGTATCATAAACTCATTTCAAATATCCATTAAAATATGGCAAATGTCATTGTATATTCTTGATCTGATGAAGGCAGCAATAAAATTTCGGAGATTGATTGACGCTACAGTAGTACAAACTGGGTAATGTATTAGACTTTTCACTCACACTGCTTCGTGAACTGCTGATTTCCGCTTGCAACTGGTCTATTCCCACCAGCGTCAAGGAAAATAGGAACCACATCTCACGGCTGTTGCATCGTTACAAAGTCCACTATTACGACAGAGGCAGCTTTAATGGTGCTTTATCAAATTTCACGATTGCACTTGTAAACGAATGAAATCCTTTACCATTTCGATGGTAATTTGGGGTTCTATCAGTGTAATTTAAGAGAGTTAAACAAGTCAGGAACCTATTGCATACAGAAGCAGCTCTGAAGTCCCATCCAAAAGCCTCTCGTCAGGTGGGTAAAACTAGAAGATCCCGCAAGAAGTTTGCATGAAGGAGATGCACCAGTTATTCCAATGACGCAAGTCAATCAGCTTCCAACCGCTATAGCTATTCAGCGTAGGTGTAACCGGCATTCAGTACTTTTAAGTGAAGTAAATTTCAATAAGCAGAAGACGATACCGTACCCTTGTAGCATTGAATAATTTATGGAACCATGGCTAAGGGATGGGCATTATACTTCGTGTCGACACACTTGCTGAAGAGTCTACTTAGTAAACAGACATCCAGTCGACTTGATCAAACCATTCTCAGTTTTCAAGAAATAATGAAGACTCTCCTGAACCGTCTAGAAACAAACAAATCTCTGGTTATCATCAAAAGACGCCTATATAGCATGAAAGTACTAAGCATTAGTATCTTCATTTGTAATCCTACAGAGACCCAACATCACTCCATTATTTCCATTGGAAGCCTCAGATATCATGGCATTGTCTTTGGTTTAATTAAATTCTTTTAAAGTGAGTAGGTTTTTAGTTTTAATTGAAATATTTAAAGGAGAAGCAAGTAGGACCTGTTCTATACCATAGGAGAAACATGACAGATACTTTGATAATTGGATAGTGAAAATTGCTCCCTAGCAGGTTAATAACAGCTTAACTAACCTAAAAATACTGTGAAATAAAGGCATTAAAATAGACACCACATAAGTGTGCTTAAGCGCAACAGCTGATTTAGATGCATAAAAGATGTTGAACCCAGTCCTACTGGTGTTTGTTTTCACGTTATACGGTGCAACATGTGTCAAATTTGCATAAAAATTGAACGAAGCTATGAATAGGCACAAGCGAGGTATTTACCTGATTGTCTCCTTTCTGGAATGACGACAGTAACATTCATGTGCATATTTTTGAACTTGCAGAGTGCGGTCTCGGCTGAAAGGGAAGAGAGGAGGAAAAAGGTTTTAGGTATACCCACTAGCTTACTTATTCCATTCAGAGGAGAGAAAAGAGCAGACTATGAGGGGTGCAGGACTTCCAAATGACTGCTTTTACGAAGGTTGGTTAATTAGGCTGCTCCATTTCAAATCTACGGTTCAGTACTACTAGCGCAGCTAGCAAAGCTGAGCGAAATTCCACAGACAATAAAAATTACATGTACAAGCAGAGGGATCATTTGTTAATGATGCTTATGTCATTTCGACCCCAAATCGTCAACAAGATTGCGGCTATTAATATTCCAACCACTGGGCATGTCTAAATGGTTTGCTCACGAAATGTGCGCAGAAGTCCATCAAAACAGAAAATAAGATTATAAACTCTGCAGCGACAAACTTAAGGGTGGTAGATTTGACAAGCATCCACACCAAATGGATTTGCATCGGGGTTAAATGATGACGTTCAGTTTTAGGTGTTCAAATCCTCCATAGTAAATAGGAATCACTAGCCACAATATAGGAGAACCGCGTTTTAGTATCTCTTTCCACAACTGCTTTGGCATTTGTTCATGGGGTATAGGCATGGTTTCTCAAAAAATAATACTTGACTCTTAAATGTAATTACAGTTGTAAAAACAAAAAAATAAAGATACAAGTTGGTACGGAGATTACTATATTTCAAGTGGCATTAAAAGCTTCTGAGGGACGAAATTTAGATGGACTTGCCCATAAAGTAAATTTTAGTTTGCTCCACCACATCCGCAGGCGGCAGCTGGTTGATCAGCACAGAAATGTCAATCAGTAGGTGGTGCGCGGGTGGCTTCAGGGAGCAGTCGACGAGGAGGTGGATAAGACTGAGGTGGTCAATCGGCTGTTGGCATGTTTTGTAAAAACTCACGTCGGTTGTCTGCAAGGAAGTGCACAAACCACTTCAGAAGTCCCTCCAAGACGGTCAATTTTACCTTGGTGCATCACACTGGACGCTTTTTTGCTGTGTAGGAGAGTCACGAGGTTAATGACCTTTCGAGCTAGAATACGTCTGCTGTATTATCCTCCGAATATGTGACAATGTTTTATTAAAACGGTGCGCATTATATGTCCCGTGTTTGTACTTAAAACTTCTATTACGATATCTAAACATTCACGTGTTATTAGCAATCACAGCAGCCATGATAAGGGATGTTTTCTAATTAACTCCTGTTTAACATAAACAGGCACCTTAACTTTCCATTCATTTTAAGGCAAGCCTCCTTACTATTATTTCCGGATGTGCCTGCAGAAATTCATTTTTCATTCGAATCATTTAAAACAGAAGCGTACCCTCAGCAGTAGAAACGTAGACGAACGAACAACGATATTTGATGTCAAGGCAACCAACGGAAATACTTAATTCTGGTTGTTTCTGGAATATTGCAATCGGAACAAATTGGCATGCAGGCATTATTCGCAATCGCAGCCGCCGCGATAACAAATGCAATACAATTGCATCCAGCTTAACACAATTTGAAGCACGGATTCCCAACATTTTAAATCTGTTTCCTTTATTGGAACCATTCAGTTAACCTAAATATTTCCAGACATGCGTACAGATATCCGTTTTGTCGTTAGAATAATTCAAAACGGGAGTGCGTCTTCAACCGTCGAAACGTAGACGAATGAAGAAGGAATGGCACAAATAGATTCATGGACGGACAGTTGATTTAAAAGCAGATAGCAGAAAAGTCAATTCGGATCTCTTTAGGGGTATTGCAACGCAACCAAAAGGCATAGGCACGTTTAAAAATACTCTATTCAGGTGTAGTCCATATTCCTCGATAGGCACAGTGCTCAAGGGAATAGGTCTTTCCCAAACTGCTCTTATTTTCTTTACCATAGAAGCGCATTGTCATAATTGGGCAAAGGAAGTTTTCGCGATGGCATCTGTTGATTAAAATAGTATTTCTTAATCGCTAAAGGTATTTGGAGCTTTTTACCCGCCCAGATTCCAAGTGAATTGATAAATAGAAAGAAGGAACATCGAGGTATAGAGCTACATGTGACCCATTAAATTTACTTTATGTCTCCTTGCGACGCTTAGTCGCTTTGGGCTATTTATGGAAGTTGCATGCACAGAAGAGAGGGAGGGGCGGGAGAGGGGATTGTGTGAGCAAAAAGTGAGAATCGCAATAAATTCGGGCATATAAATAAAAGATTGCTCAAACAAATGTGGGAGAACACATCTTCAAAGTTACTTTATTCACATTATTTAACTTTAAAAGGCTTGTTACTAACTAGATGTGAGCATGAAAAGGATAATTTTTTGCAGTTGAAAACAAAAGACGCGCAGAACCGATGGTCTGTGTCAGCTATAGCCAAGCAAAGATAACTATGCACATAAGTTTGTTTTGTACTTACTTTAAAATACTCAACGTTCAATGAAGTCTGGACTTCATGTACTTACTCATTTGAATCAACAGTGTAGTCATGGACGATACCGCACTGTTGCCCATCCATCTACGCATACGCCATCACCATTTAAGCTAATGACTCACTCCTCTACTTCCTTGACTTATTTGTCCCCATAGTAGACACCTTTTAGTTAGAAGCCTACACAATGTAGGCAGAGATGCAATTATGAATAAAGAAGGCGGAAGTTGACGCCCTTTTTTCTTGAACTTTTTACCCATATTGTACACAAAACGGTGCACGCATCCCAAGGGCCATCATCAGTGAATAAATGTGGAGGTGAAGAAATAAAACAGTGAAGGGTGGTGAAGTCCCTGCTTGAGATCATTCTACCGTAAGCAAACTTACAAAATTAGACCTTTAAAAATTTCCCTTATGCATTCCTGCTATTGTTGTTTGCAGACCCAATTTAGGCCTCTGCATCCTGAAACTCGACCGCTGAATGGAACCCAAAATCTGCGCATATTTGCATGCAATTGCCACAAAGACGCACGTCAACCACTTTTTCCTTCTTAAAGGTTGAACATTGGTGCGGTGCATGTTTCAGCGCAAAGGTAAACAATGTAACTGATTCTAAATTCAGGCATCCTCCCCAAAATGCTGGCCCCTCAAGTGACTGACCTGCGCTTAAACGTGGGGTCGCGATGATGCACATTAATGTCTGCAGAACAGGAGGAATTACTTAAAAACTAAAACGAGTGCAATAAAATAGATATATTACACGTCATGAAAGTGGTTATTATTAGTAAAGGATTATCCTATCCGGTCCAACCGCTATTCATCTCGATCTAGATCATTTAGTCACTTCGGCAGCCACTGCAGTTTGCATTCATTCATTCAACTAAATAACAAAGCCATCATGGAGTAGGGTAACAAGGCGACCGCTCCCCATTAATGTAGAGTCGCATGATCGGAAAGACCGCAGGATAAGCGCGTGTTTTATGCGATTAAGACGTGATTCCGAGTACCGAATTCAGACGTCTCTTCCTATAACTAGTAAACAATTCCAAACATCAAAGCCCATCAAGCATTGTGGGAACGAGCAATCATTTGGAATAAATTTAAATTTCGGTTAGATAGCTGCCACCACCTGTCATTCGATCAGGAAACAAGCAGCGATTTAAAATGTGTACACAAATGTTGCTTAAAAAAGGGGTAGTACGAGAAACTTACCCAGTACACTTTATTAGTAGGAGGCACTCGATTTGGACAGATAAAGGCAATCTGGTCATCAACTGATACACGTAGATCTTTTGGAGTGTTTACTCGAAACCTGTTTTTAAAAAAAATTAGGATTCAATAAAGACAAGTTAACAGTAGAGTAGTTGATTAACGGCCGCCAAGTCATTCGTGTGAACAATGTCTCCCATGGCTCATTTAATCTTTAATATCTTAAACTACGATATTACGAATTTATGAAAAGCACAGTGGATGGGGATCACCGCAACCAAGATAAAAATGCGTTTTATGTTTAAAACGTTGAGTTTTATCAGAAGAAAGTGGTGGTTATCAGGGAGGAAATTCGTAGTGATGACAGTATATTCATCATGGTCAACCGCAGTCTACAGGGACTGGTCCGTAAGTTTTGACAGCGCAGCTCTTGCTGCTTGATGTGCGCGAGGTGTTTCCACCGTCTCAAATTAGTCCCATCTCCTCCATTGCACCAAATTCATTTACAAATAAACGTGCATCATCACTCTCCCAGACCCATCAGATTAACCTCAACGTTTCCAGCAATAAATACCTTGGCCGTTATTCCAATGATGACATGTAGTATTTAATGCTGTTTGCTTAAACTAAGACAGGTGTGCTTTAGCATCATAAGTAAGGCTTCATTTCTGGCATTTTGCGAGCTTCTCCAATCGTAAATCAGAGTAGGAAGTATTTTAACCAACTTTTATTGCCAATTTAAATGTCATTTCCCCTATTAAATCAGTCAGTATATTTCAAAATGCCTCACACTTGTTCCTTCAAAACAGATAAAAAGGGCTTTTAAGCACAACGACACAACCCGGGCAAGCACTGCATGTTTTGGACTTTCAGCACTGACTGCAACACAATTTAATGTAAATTTGTCGATGGAGTCAAACTTTTTGTAAAATAGAAATTCTACAACTGTTTTGTGTTTGCAATATCCAGATGACGGTCAGCACTACCCCTATCTTGTGGAGTGAAAATCGTTTGGAAGCGATTGCAGAATCTGAATGGTCCAGTCACGGATGCGAGGTTACACCAAGTAAGGCTCAATAAAGTTGCCTCATTTTTAAGCAAACGCTAAAATGCCAAATGCACCGGGGAGGATTAAGTGATTTTCCTCAAGGTGTCACCACATTGCACCCGCAAAAGTAACGAATTGCGAAGTAAGTCAAATAAATGCACCCTGACTGATGTAATTTCACTGTGAGACTGTAAAAATACACGTAAATTTAATAAAATTTGGTATTAAAGTTTGCAGCGAATGATTTATGCTGGAGCGATAGAAGCCTCCTCCAATTTTGCCGCAAGACGTAAAAAGTCACGCATTCACTAAATAGTCGTACATCCACATTTTCTTGGTTCACTACTTCTTTCAAATTACTTAAAGTATTCGTTACTATCGGGATCTTGTTTTACGAATTTGCTGAGAACATCGGAGGTGCAGCGGGTGCGTGAACTACCGACCTTCTGCTTTAATCGACTATTGTGTTTTAGAGATTACATAAAACCTTGATCACAAAAGTGGAAAAAAATACTTTCTTACCCGAACTTATTCGCAATTCCATCTGGTCATGCCCTATGACCTCAGTACTTCAAAAATAAACTCTACGTGGTATCTGAAGCCTATCGCCTAAGCAACAGTGATCGTCCTATGTAGAACCTGCTTGGTCTGACCCTAATCTGCCTCTAGTCGTTACTAAAAAAGTATATTAGGAGCATAAAAGGTGCTTTTCAGACATTTTATTAAGTAATTATAGAAAACAAACCATGCTCATTGCTGATCAGAATAATTTTTTGCTGATATTATCAAGAAACCTCCAGAATGGTTCACTCAAGTAAAACGATTTCGATAATTTTTAATTTAAAGAATTAAGTTTTTGTCTATTAATTTTGTTAAATTGCATTAAACTGGCAGAAAAGTGGGCAAAGCTGCAGTGACTTTGTTGTGTTGATGATTATCATTGGCTCCATTGTGTATGCCAACGATTTTAGGCCAGGCCGACGCGATGATGAAACGCGGTGCCCCCTTCGGCGTGTCTGTAATACCGAGACGTAACAAAAGCCTCGCTTTTTAACGCTTTACTAGATGATGTGGCTCAGAAGTTAACCCAAAATTTGTAGGTTAAAAATGATATACTAGTTTACTACTTTCCTATAAATTATGCTGCAGCAAAGTTCAAAGGGGATTGTAAAAAAAGGATTGGAGGTATTAAAGTGGAGCTACGCGCACATCTATAATCAGATCCATGAAAAGCTGGTATAATTCTTTTCAATAAAATTAACGAATTATCGAATAATAAATACTTTTGATAAAAGTGGTTGTTCTGCCCTACGAGTATTTCATCGTTTTACCAGCGTGGGGTTTGGCCGCACACTGGGAAGCAAAACAGCAGGACTAGAAAAGCTGCAAGTAAATGATTACGCTTGTGGGCGCAGTAAAATCTCACTTCACACATACATTTTCTTGGTAATAACTGGGGTTAGCAGAGTCACTAAAATATAAATGATTGCATTTCCTACCGTAGTTTCGTTTGTTTAAATCGCTTAACAAAGTGATACAAAACGCTTTTTTCCACTGTAGAATTTGACGCATATTTGGAGCTAATGATCCCGCATTTAACTTAGTACATAAATGACAGAACAAAGAAGGGGAAATCTAGGAGTGCGTGAATTTCTCGCGTGCCTGAGATGCGTGCACATTATCGTTTCAGCGTGGACCATCAGTCAAACGGCTTGACTTCGGTAGGGCTTCAGTGGAAGAAGCTGATTGCGAAGGCAGAGAATATACATATTTTTTGCCATCCTACTTCGACGGAAATCACAACCCTATTTCTAGTGATCGAAGCGACTGGGGTTGAGTTAAAGTGTTCACGAATTTAATGGAAAACCAGCTCAATTCAATGACCAATGAAAAAGCACAATTACCAACAAAAACGGCTGTTTTTTGTGTTAAAAGGCCTTTGTTGGAGCTAATAATTCATCATTACATGTATAATCTTTTCATTTCATGAATGATATATAAGTTTAGGGGTAGATACCCACGTTGCCATGATATCAGGCTTTTTTTGGTGACTTTGGATTTCGGTGGACAAACTATGACATTGACTACGGACAATTTGCCACAGAGCAGAGCTGATGTTTGACTGACGGATACTGGAGCCAGCGTTCACGACTGTCCATTAGGTATGTAACGAGGCCGCGGTAGCGCCTATCTCCTTACCCGGGTTAATTAATCAAGCACTCAAAGAAATAGGTAGCCACACAAATGCAACGAAACACTCTGAAAAAGCTTGAAGAAAACTGCCAAATTTTGTTATTTGCTATACCATAGGCTGAAATATAAAGGAGAACTATCTATATGTTCCTTGGGAGACCATCTGCATAGGTTTGACTTTGTTCACAGTAAGCTAATTAGTTTTTATAATGCGACCAGTTATTAAGTATCTAGTTGTGATCTCTGCGACTAGAAATTCGCGTATCTTTCACCCATTATTTGCTACAAATACTGGATACTATTTGAAAACTCTATGATTAATGCTTAGCTTAGAATCGCATTATGCTGAACAATCTGCAATGTCAATTTGTTTATGGCCAACTTATCCGGGCTTCAATATCCTAAGTGCAAGTTCTCGATGGAATACTTTTGCAGTGAAATGAATCGATTATGATGCATTGTATTCACTGGGAAAGGCATTGAGACGGACTGGAAAATCTTGTACTTACAACGGATTGGATGTATTCCAATAAACGAGATGCATTTTCCTAGCATCAGACAATATAAATCCCGGATTAATGAGGACGGCAGGCAGGAGAATAATCCCTACAGCAACAACTCCAAAATCCTGTGGGTGGTAAAGGATGTGCCTCCAGAGCATTCCGAGCATGAGATCAAAAGGTCAGAAGAGGTAGCAACGGCAGTAGCAGCAGCGGCGAGGGTAACGCCATGGCCACGTTGAAACACGCACACACAGAGAGGAGAGATACTGTTTACCGATTTTGCTGCCCAGCTGTGAAACAGCTGCCTGATGCACTTCTTGTGGAACGACAAAGAGGCGGAGGAGGCGTGCTGGCTCCTTCGTTTCTTTGCCTGCGCGCACGCCTGTGCGTATGGGCGGAAAAAATGCAGGAGTTACATAGCTGTCACGACTGGCCAATCACAGCGCAGCTGGGGATAGCTTGCAGTTTATTGGTTAATGGACTAGTGGGCGAAGTCAGACGGCCGGATTCACCGGGTGTTACTATTCAGCAGCGGGGGTTAAAAAGTCTCCCATAAATGAATTGTTGCAAATTCTCGGCCCGACTTTACTTCATATAAGACCACACATAGCATAGCCGGTGGATTTTATTGGAACGTGGTTTATCCCACAAATTAACGTAATTTGGATTAATATTGAAATTCCATGATCTATTGAAGCAAATCTTTAAAGAATTTCGAATGGCGTAGAGGATCGCTGCTGGAATAAATGGAATTAATAGAGGCTAGAGCAATTATTCTTAGTCCAACTTATGCAATTTTTATCGACACCATCTGGTCGAAATACCCCGGCTCTCGCGTAATTAATTATACCGAAATCGCCTTCATGGCCTTAAGTTATTACCACTTTTCGAGAAAAAGTCCACTTCCCCCTCATTTAATGGTTTCAACATTGCAACCACAGGTAATGGATTGAGATTTAATACCCCTTGTTGAATAATTAAAAAGGATTCAGTAGACCATTTACCATTTGAATGTAGTGAGGAGCCCACTAAAGAAATGTTATATCTTATTTTGTCACAAATAAGACACCATGGGGCCAAAAACATTTGTGAAAAGGTATACAGTAGAGTAATCACCTCTTCATTTAAAGGCTTGCTAGAGGTTTAGACTTTTTATCGCATTGCCGAATCTAATTAAAAACCTTTTAACCAGTGAGAAGTTGCAGATAGAAGCATTATCTTCAGAGGAGTGTGGAGCCTATATTAACGGATCCAAGATAAATTAGATGGATCATTCTTTCGGGATGCTGCTATTTTCAGCCTTCGTGTGTCTGGTTTTTCGCATGCATTTCATTCTGACCCCCTTATGGTAGAGTGACATTTTGAAGTTTGTTATTTGTTATTGTGATTATTTCTCGAAAAACCAAAAAAACATTTTACGTGCGCATTCATTTATTCATTCACGGTGTACGCCATCGTTCCGATTTAGAGAGCCTACTCGATCCGATGAGGTCCATGCTTTCGCCCTTAAACTTCCCCATTGCAAACTGAGTAATCTGCTTCGGACTAATAATTTTGCTGTTTTGAAAAAAAATGCTCAAAATGGCTTCTTTTGGTATAAATTTTTAATGTCATGAAGGAATTCAGATGTAAATTACGCCTCTAAATGCCAATTCACCGGAAAATCCCCTTTACTAAATACCTTTAAGTACATAAGAATTTGGATTAAATGAGCATGACGAGGACTAATATTTCTGGAGGACGAAATTTAACACAAATGCATTGTTTGTAGTAGATTTTGAGTTGCGAAGATGCAAGAACTAGTTCCAATAATTAAGTCAAATCATTTCGGTCATTCAAGCATTTGAAAGGCTCCGATAATTCAACTCTCGAATTCCATGGACGTTCTCCAGCCTACCGATGGCTTATAAACTGAACTACTTACACTCTTTAAAAATAATTACAACTCAACAATCTCACAGTTCCCACACTTCCTTTCCTTTGATATTTACGTAATACTTAAGGAAGTCGGGAAAGTAGTTTGCTTTCGTGGCTAAAAGTCGTTATATAAACCAATGGATGATATACCTAAAAGTGGGAACTTCTTTGTGCGTTTCTCGGACGCTGCGACCGCTCCATCACTTTGCTGGTTCTCAAATTGTAGCGCAAGATGAGACTGATATGTGGGTGTTCTCTCATAAGAAGACTTTTCCCAGAGCCTTGCCGCTTTGGAGCATAGTTATCTAAAACGTTAGCATCGGAGATTAGTGAAGGCGTAATCTTGGGGAATCGGAACAAAGCTAAGAAACTGGTAATAAAAATCTAAGAAGTCCTTTTGCCTCATTTTCTGCTGCAATGGGTGGAATCCCCATTTTATTAACTTGTGGGTTGTCATTTAAGAACGGATGACATTATAAGTACTCTAATGCTACATTCATCTCAAGTAAACAATGGAGAGAGATTGTTTAAATAGGAGTACTTTAGCTGTGCAATCGTAAGGCTAAGCAACCTTTCTTCAAAAGACATCACTTTGCCTCACCATAAATATTCATTAACCTGCACTACATCCATTTCTTGGCAAAACGAATTTCGTGAGGTAATGTGATTAACAAATATCCCTGTCCAACATATCCACCTGCACAGAACACAACCTGAAAGGTTTTAGTAGCAGAGAATTACATCGGGTTAGATTTTATGCAAAGATCTCACAAATTTTGTGCCAGAAAAACCGGTGACTTTCAGGGAAGGAGAAGTAACAATGCCATATCCTATGAACGACTGTTAAAAACAAAAAATAATGTTAACAATTGGACTGCTTTCTGATGCACCGGAAATTCGGCCAAGATAGAGATCATAACCCAATTCTCTCTAATACGGTCATTAAGGTGAAATACAAGTGCATCCAACATTTGTAAACCTCGTTTTATTAAGGATGAAAACTGCCTACTAACCTTTGTTCCAACCGCTAGAAGCGGGTTACTTTGAGGTGAGGATATGAAAAAGGCGGTGAGTTGACGACAGAAAGCATGGGGATGTGATTCGTTGGCGAGGTGTGATGAGCGTTCTGCCAGAGTTGAAGGTGAAACCCTAAACTCCTTCTTCTATTCCATCTCCAAACGAGCAGATGACTATCTCGGCTAGACATCCACGAGAAGGAATGCTCTGTGCTTACCAACTTCGTAAGTTGTTTGTAGTTAAGCAAAGCAGCAGTCTGCCGACTACATCTGATATTTTTTGAACTTCCAACTCAAAACATCTGAGTATAAGTCCGTATTGTGCAACCATAAAATAAGAACTGTGAACACGGTGTTTAATCAGACACCAAGAACAAAAGTTCTTTTTTAAGACCAGAAATTTGTCATCTACCATGTTCGCTTCCAATTGAATCTGGCCGAGTCAAAGCAGGGAACTTAATGAAATCCCCTTAGACATCAATCCTTCTTAAAGGTTTATTTCGTCCAGCGGAGGAATGCTCTTTATTATCTTAGGACTACAGACAATTACTTTAATGTAACCATCGCATTTTGATGAATTCTTATCATTCTTTCAATCCGAATGTAAAATAAAAAAAGGGTAACAGGTGACCCATTCTCTCAGTAGAGTTTACAAGACTATTTAGTGGCACACGTTGTGTAAATAATGCGAATGCCCACAGCACATGAGGATTTTTACTGGAAATTTGGAAGTACATTTGTTTTTTTTAATTATGCTACTAAAGAGTAAAAGACAGCTTACAATAAACCAATTTATATTGACCTTATCACCAGGTATGAGATTTGACACCTGTGCTAATAATGAATGTCTGTGGCAACAGAAAATTAGCATGTAGGCCAGAATCAGCTTGTGACTTGAAATGTCATGCTCAAGCTATGCTGCGGCTGACTGTACGGAAGTGGCTATGGTTGAAAATGGCATACCACTTTCCTCATCACACCTTAATCACCAAATGACCGCACTAAGTAGTGTATTCAGCTCCGCACCATGGTTTAGGTCATGAAATGTTCCCATAAAATGGTTTGTTTTTTAAAGTAATAAGGTGTACTGTCTGATAGGCGTAAAAGAATCCGTCACCTAACTTGCCTACGTGTTCTTTATGTAGGCTACCTAACCGCAGCTTCTGGATGTTGAGGGCGAAATCTAATTTGTTTAACCTAAGCAAGTGAATTTACCGACTAATTGAACAATGAGTGAGCATTTTTTAATAGCTGCTTTAGAGCACCGAGCCTTTGCTGAAGATGGAAGGAGACGCAAAACTTGACGCAACATGTATCGCCGAAGTGCAGAAGAGATGAAGCGGAGGGTGGGGGGGCGGCTGTTGGTATAGCTTGGAGGTTACGTCACTCAGCAAGGAGAGTAAAAGAGAAACCTTAAGGACCCTCGAACCAAACCATACACTTGTATAGCCAGCTGAAGCATTACACTTTTGGCTTGCCTGATGCTGAAACTCGAACTATTCCGAGTTATTTCCTTTTTACAGGAAAAACAGGCAAAATTATAAGGGAACTCTCCACAAAATTCTGTTATCAGGCATCATCAAACATTTTAGGCAGTTAATTCAAAAATTTTGTTTTGCTTTTTTGTGTGGACGAACAAAAACCCGTTTACTGCTGCGCCTACAAAGAAGCTGTGCCGATGCTTTGCGCCTGGAAGGGATGGAAAAGAAAAAGATACTCTCTGTTATGCAGCAAATCCGATGCATTTCCGTTTTTCATCCATGTTTTATGCTCTGCACTGATTACTGTGTTATCCGGTAATTAGAATAGCTGTGTATGGTCATATTTTTGTAAATTTCTTCCATAAATGAACGCAATTCATTTATTTGCTAGCAAAGAAACATCCTCAATGAATACGTGAGCCCTCACTTAAAGCTTTCTTACAACTTTAATAACTGCGCACTCAGAATTATTTTAAGTTTAATTGAAAGGTTATTTTTCAACCATTTCTTAGCAAGAGTGGATACTGTGGTTTCGCATCTTAGAATTATTTCCAAAAGATAGGCATCCGGGCAAGAAACCGATCTACTTCACCTGGGGAAAACGAGCATTTGCGCTTTGAGGAAAATTAGCTCAGAAGAAATAAATAACAACGCCTAACTAACTACTTACGTATCTTTTTTTCCCAGATTATCTCATGGCTTAACACCGCCATTTTCTGTTCCCTTCCTCGCATTCTCTGTCGGGAATTCCAAAAATTAAGTCGAGGAAACTTCAAATCAAGGTTTCAGTCATAGTTAGTGTGATTTTACCTTGCAAAATATCGTTGCCATTTCCCATTCTTATGATCACTAACAGTTTGATTAAAGTGTCTTAACGCTTCATTTTCTTGTCAGCGCTGTAATGAATTCTTCTAAATCTTACAATTAATTGATTGGGGAGACTCTATTGGTGAGTAAAGAAGTTTCGTCCCAAATAATATTGTACCAAATACCTAAAAAAGCAAAGATTAAGCATTCGTTTATCACGATATAGTCCTTTCGGGCAATGATAATGTTTTTTCCCGGTTTAAATAAGCAAACACGGATGCGCTGTGGTGTGGGCAAGCACGCAAACGATAGAGCGATAAGCCTCAAAACTCCAGTTTACGATTAACTGCACTAACCACTCGCCAAATGCAGTATGACGCAATCCTCATGCGCATTGTTGTCTTTCACATTTAGAGCGACATTTCTTAATGCATGAGGAAAGATGTACACTCCGCTTAGAGTTTGAGGGCAAACGGTTTTTGATGGAGTGACAGTGACAGTACCACGCGTTTTGTAAGTCGTGCGTTCTTTCCCCATCTGATAAGATTGAGCAACTATTCACGGATGTACTGTCTCCACCACTTTTGAATAGTTGAGCCTTGTCTGCCTAGGCGAGACTGAACATTGACGACATTGTAGGCCAAGCGAATTTTTGGCCTACAATTAATAAGATCTTCGAAACTGTAACTGAATTTGCTTTAACATTATTAGCCAAGTCATTTCTTAAACCACTACTTTAATGTCAGTGTAGCGGATTCGAAGGTCCAATAATAAACTTGTCTTTCTCTTCTAATTTGCGATAATAAAATCAGATCGTGAGAATCCAGCGAAACTTTAGCAACTTGCATATTCTGGTTGCATACTTACTTTTCCAAAATGCGATTTGACGGTGTACTTTTCTGGAGGCTGTGGGCTCGAGGCGAGGCGAGAGTAGGACCTCATTTAATTAAGCCGCAACAGAGCATAACACAATCGCTTTTATGGCATTCGCTTGGCTACGGTGTGCCAATCCGTTGAGCCTTCATTCGCACGGCCGAGGACTTACTTATGCAATTAATGTGGACGAATCTGTCTTTTTCGTAGCATTCGCCCATTCCATTAATGAAAACGCCCAGGCAATAGAAGCCCATCACGGTGAATAAGAAAGCGCTTTTTAGTTATAAGGATGCTAATTGGGTAATCCATTTTGCAGTTCAGGTGAAACCACCCATCTTCGATACGCAAATACTGTGTTAGGGAAAATTTGTGATGGACAATTTATTTGGAAAGTTAAACATTACCCATTTTCAAAAAGTTTAGAAAAGTACGGTTTAATTTTAATCCATCTTTTATTTTTAACTTCAAACGGAAGTGATTCATTGCGATTGATTGTGTATATGCGTCTCTAGTTGTGTTTTGCATGAGCGATCAGTTTCAACAATGAGGGTAAATCAGAAAAGTGGAAAAATAAAAATGGTTTAGAAACGCATTGCGGCTGAATTGGTTCATTGTAGCTTATACGCTAAGTAAGCAAAATAAACTATTGCTGGCTACTTTCTAGTCGGTATGCATGATAAACATTCCACGCACCGTAAAACAGGAAGCAAATTTTCAAAATTACACAAAACTGTGATTCGTTTTTATGCTCTACGAAAGTGGCGGAGATCGTGGTTGAGTTGTGCGCTACACCAGTCATTGAAGACACGTCAATATGAAAGGAGTTGCTTTGTGAGATTTTTACTTTTGAATACTATTATGCTGGTCTTAAAATCCCCTCTCTCCTTTTACTGCTTCCTACTATAAATGTGGATTTCGAGTGGGGAACAATTTTGAGTTACAATGAAGTTGGTGCTGCTAACTAAATAGGAATTTCTAGATTCGTTGCAAACATTTACATTACAGCAAAGGCAATACGCGTCGGATTGTAAGGAAATGATTAAGTTGAAATAAGAGAGAAAAACGTGATAACTTTGTATTTTTAATTTCTATTTTCTCCACATGGCTTCAATTCACTCCACCGCAGGCGCAAATCAGGGTTGCATCTTAATTTGGACATTGAGGAGTATATTTCTGCCGTTCCCAGCTGCCATATAATACAGGCGTGAGAATTCCTATTCTTTCCTTTTCAGTCTCCCTTCACGTATCGTTTTCCATTCCCGGTGGCACTACTATCGTTGAAGGATTCTGCTGTTGTTTACGTAAAGGTGCCTGCAGACTCCTGCCTCTGGGACATCTGCCAACAGCTGTTCCTATAGCAGCGGTCTAACTGGTAGTGCCTGGGCAACTAATAGTACCTTCACTTTTATACTCACCGGTGGCAATAAGAAATATTTTAATAATTACGAAATGCCCAACTTTTTAACTAACATCGTAAAATTTCACCAAACACTTCTGAATTATTTACTGCAGCAGACGGAAGTAGCAACAACAAGCGGATGGTGAAGTGCAAAAACTGCAAAAGCGCTTCCAAATTTAGTCAGAAATCACCTAAGCTTAAAATTAATGAATTCTCCGGAGCAGGAGGTCTGCACAACCAATAGCATTATAGAGCTTTAAAATCTGCGCTACCTTATTTAATTACTATATGAACAAAGTTAATCGCGCACCATTCCTAAAGTACACCTCTATGGCCGTTTTAACAATGCGCCGGACCAATTGAGCAAATAAGTATTTTAATTGCATGGTAAGCGGATTAGTTAGGTACCTTGCCTCACCACAACGTCCTGGCTACAAAGCGGCTCTCTGCAAAGCTAAATCAGGCAGTTTTTGCAGCATATTTCAAAAGGAGCTTACACTTCCCCTCTGCTACTACCGATGGTGACTTCTTTTTCTCTTCTTCTGGACGCGTAAGACCAACGGTGAGTGATGATCCGAAGCCTGTCCACGAACAAGGCAAGATGCGAGGCGGTAAGGTATAAAAGGTAAAAATAGCGCATCTTGTGCTTCATTTTTATTTTACGTAAAGGGGTAGCCAAAAAATCCACCTCACCTCCTAAAGTGTGATGAAAGCGAAAGATAAGAAATGCAAAAATAACACAAAGATGGTCCACCTATGAGAAACTCGACACCTTCAAGTATTATGCTTTCAAAGATTATTTATATTTTTTTGCAAGTTCTTCAGTGCCTAAATATATACAAGTACCTTAACTTTTTTCACCTAATTCTTCCCAACTCCATTTCAAGATGTCAGTTGGGCTTAATTAAAAGCAAATAAAATTAACTTCCCTTTGAACGATTCACTGTACTTGGAATGGCCAAGTAGGTAAGTACGAAGTTAGTAACAGTGGGATGAGTGGATAGGTCTTGCCAGGACTGTGTTTATTTATATAAATCCAAATGTAGAATGAAAATGTGGAAAAGTTTGGATAGAAAATTACAAATTCTGGCCATAATACTTATACAAAAAAGCCATTTTACAAAATTTTACCAAACCGGATCATTTGTGACATAAGTAAATGAGCAAACGTACTTCTTAAAAAATTCTGCGCTATTTGCGTTCCATCTTCGCCAAGACCTTATCTCGAGGGCTACTTATGTACTATAGGACAATCCTACATTGAAAAAGGGGTATCCTTTTGTTGGACTGAAGCGCCTTCTTTTTATCACACTAGAGGTGGGTGTACAGCCACTGAATATGAAATAAAATCCAAACTTCTTTTGCGTCATTATGTTGATGTACGGCATTAGAATACCCCGATTTTCGAGCCTAGCTAAGCACATTTTTAAATCATGGATTTCTTGAAAGAGGAGTTAATATCTAATTCATTCACAAATATGCACATTGCACTAATTCATTTGAAGCACCTTCCAATGGCTTCAAAAAGATTCGTCGACCATGGGGAAATTGCAGCCACTGCGCCATAAATGAACCAAATATTATTTCGAGAAGTAGCTGAATTAGAGTATTAAAAATACTGCCTTGAGAGGTGATATATATTCAGTGACTGCTGACGGGCAACACAGCGAAAGCCTTCGAAAATAAGTGAATCTCTCCTACGTTACTGATTGGCTAACTTGTGAGAGAGCCGACACGGGCATTGGTCGGTCGTTGTGTAACCTACTCGTAAAATGCATTTAACATAAAGAGGGTGATCAATTTAACCTCCACGGAAATAACGTTTATTCACGTCCTGACTATGAATTAGTAACTGATTTTCGTAATAATGAACACAACAGCTTTTGCATTAACCACCTACAATAGCAGTCATCAGGCCGTACACACCTCCTCGGCGTGCGAATTTACAACATTCGAATTTGTAGGCTATTTCTACATTCTCACAATAGTCTGCTTCATTGGATGCATTTTAAACCTTATAAATATCATCGTTTTTGCTCAGAAGTGCTTCCGTGCAACGGTTTATACGTACATGTTAGCCATCTCTCTAACGGATGCGATCGCTCTCTTAGTGAATCTGCCAACAGGTCTTGGAAGGTAAGCTTCGCCTCATCTATGTATTTATACCCAACTCTTTTTGGTGTGGTTTAACCCTACAAACATCAGGTTCGATTGCAGAGGTTGAGCCGCCTCCTTGTTCTTTCATCTAGCTTCTATTTACCTAAGAACACCAAAATCTCAGTTGAATGGTGCACCTAAATAGCTTACAATGCTTTCAGTGAACTTAAGGGTTTGGTCCGCGTTGCAGAGGGCATTTTTTGCCAAATTAAACCAAAACTTTCAACTATGATTGAAAATTTGTATACTTGGAGAGATTATGGAGTACATAGGCCAAGGGTAATAAAGGAGTGTTTCGGGTGGTCCTCATAACCTTAGTACTCCTGTCCACCTAAATTTGATTTCACTTGACATATTTGTTTCAGAGTACAAATGTCTGACAATAGGTAAATGTCAATAAAATTTTAAAAAAGAACTACTTCCTTCATCCTTTTTTTATCTAATTTGTAAGTGAAAAAGGTATTTTGTCCTTTTTCCCTTGTCATGATTTAAAAGAGTTTTTAGAGTCCTAAAAAATCTTTTATTGACCACTGAAGAAAGTAGCGTCTAAACTAAGAAAGTAGATTTCGTGGTACGAGGGCTTACTTTTGGCATTTCCTTCCTCCCTGATTGCTTCAATAAATCATCCCCAAGAGGAGAACGGACATTCCATTAATTAGGTTGAGAAACTACATCACAGCACCGAGGCTACAGGGATCAGAATTGCTCATGCTGACAAAATCGGCACAAATTCGGGAGTTGCGAATGAAGTTTCAGTGTACTTTAAGAATTCAAAAGGCGTTTTGTCGTGATGTACGTAACCAGGGAAGAAATAGCTAAAATAATTCATGAAAAAGCAAACTGCTTCAGAGTACTTTCCCCAAATACTTCTAAATGTTAACTTCTTTCAAAATAAGACTGTTTTCTAGCTAGTACGGTCACAGATACTAAACATTGCAGCTCTATCCCTCTCCCTCCCCCTAATTGTACCTAGGTGACCACGGTCTCCTCCTTGACCATTCATTAAACGAATTTAGAACATGCCGCAAATAAGTGGTATTTCTCTTTTACAAGAAAAGAAGCATCAATTAGACAGTTTTGTTACCATAGACTGGAAAATATCATAAACCACTTTTACATGCAAATCTTTCAACTGCCATTGATTAAAGCATCACCTTTTAACTCTTTTATGGGCCACTTTGCTAACTACCGTCTAGGGATTATGCAAGTATGCGAGAAGTCATGTGGAAAGTAAAGCCCTGTTTTTAAGCAAAAAAATGATGCATAAGTTTCTTACACTTAGGATTCCTTAGGATTCCAACTTTCAGCGGTTGAGCGTAAAGCTAGAATGAAGAGTGCGGAGTAGTATTTTCTGCCTTCTCCACATGTCAAGTGATAGTTGACCTAAGTCTGAGTAGTATGTAAAGGCACCTGCTACTGGCTATCCCATGATCATACCAACTTCGTTCGGTACAATGACGAAAGGCATTTGAAATGTTGAGTGAATGCAGCGCTGACCGGTCCTCTTTTTATTATTACCTGAAGTCTAATACCTTAAGCAGTCACGACATTTCTTGGTTCTTTTGACGACGTAAACGCATATATTTCACCTATGTACTGACTCAGAGCGCTTTCAAAGGATGCGAAGTAATGAGCTACGACAAACGTACCTCACAAACGCAGAGAATTCATGATTATGTCGAATGGTGTTATAGTGGCCGACTGTGCGGCAACAGTTGTTGTAAATATAGATAATAAAACCATCGCCTTTGACCCAGGAAGAGGGGGATGGACGAAGTAACTACAGCTTTCTGAGAAATGCACAGAAATTATTCAGGTATGAGCGAGCAACCACATGAAAGCTGCATCGCTTTAACGGCTATATTTTTTGGGTTTTGAGCAGACAAACCTTTGCCTACCTTTTCAACTTTTTCCAAAAATATCGCGTCTGAGGGAAACACTTATTCAGATGAGCATTTTAGAGAAAAATGTATGTAACAGTGCTTCTAAATTTACAATCATAAGTCATTATGAGTAACTACCACTTTCTACAATCGCGGTTTCTCTTAGAGCTGAAAAAGTATATTGCCATTGGGTCCTATTGCAGATTTTATCTTTTATTCGGCTTTTATATAGTTAATAAACCCAACAATACGTGTCTTTAATTATTCTTATTTAAGACTCAAGGAGGAAATTTGTGATGTAACAGAATTTTTGGTTGAAGTAATGTATGCCTCAACTATGCAATAACCTACCATTACTCACCAACTAACAGCAGCATATCAAATTTCAATCTCCTTGCCATTTTTTAATTTTTTTCCTCTGCCACACATGGTAGAGTACCGGTGGCAAGACTTACACTTTGCCTTAATCTTTTTTAATTGAGATTAATGCTTAAAATTTTGCCTGTTTAGTTACCCTTTACCCGAGGTGCGTCAAAATTTCAGGGCAAAATCTCCCTTTAAGTGACCTCCAGGCAAAACTCACAATTTGTATTTAAGGCCAAAATTTTGACTCCTTTAGTTGTGTGAACAATCGTCTGGGTTTTACTACGGTGATTTCCAGACAGATGCGTGTTTCTAAGACTAGAATATTCTCAAGCGATGTCCACAAGCGTATGCATGCTTCATTCTTAATTCATAACACATCTGAGTTCACTTAGCCAGTCTCTGTGTTTGTATGTGACAATTTCCGACCAAAGGGAAAAGACTTGTCCACATCTTTTGACTGCCCTCTCCAGCTTAGTCACATTGCATTCCCGAAGGTTGTTGTGTCGCTTTCTATTTGCATAGATAATGGTAGGCAACGTCTTTATAAAGAACTGTTGCTTGCATTATTCACCACGCTTCTGCATTAGCGCCTTCTTACATCACCTTAGTGACTTTAAACCTTATTGCAGCGAATATTTGCCAAAAACACTACTTTTATACATAAGTCTTGCATGGATGCCACTCAGTTATTCACTTTCTTTAAGCAAAATGTTAAAATAAATCATATAATTAATCTCAATTAATAAAGCAGACAACGACAGAACCCATAGGAGTGAAAATGTCCTTTTAAAACTTCGATACGTCAGGAAAGAGAAAGACAAATGCTGGATTACTGACACAGCCCCTAGCATTGGCCTTTCATCTGCACGGAGAGTGAAATGATATCTTTTAATAAAATAAAAAAGACCGAAATCTTTTTTTGTGCAAAGAATATGGGAAGTGGATGTGCAAATATTGAAGTTTTTAATATTCTGCAATAAATATACTCCATTAAAACTGCTGATCCCACATATATCCATTGTATGGTGAACAGCCGGATACAAGTGCTTAGTGAAGCATGTGCACATGCGTATTTTATGCATTAAATTAAAAAATTAATCATAGTAGGCTCGATGTTTAGCTCTTCCACCTCCGTCTCCATGCCCTTGGAACAAGTAGGCGGATTGGACGAGGACATGCTGCAATGGATTTCGATAATTAAAGGGGTACGGAGGTATCACCCTTTAAGCGTATTCAGGGACCGTTACGAGGTTCCTATTTAAGAAAACATGTATCACCTAATCACCGAAAACTAAGCATAGTTTTAGAATATAATACGCATTTTCCATGCGCCTAAACTTTATGTCCGGTTCAGGCGAAGTATGTTCCATGTTTGCTAGGCCACGAAATGTACGAGTCCCTGCCTAATAGACACTTATTTGAAGGAAGTGATTTATTTGCAAATGCTACGTTTTATGGTCAATGCTGCTCATGCTTTCACCTACTTTAAAAGGAATAGAGCTTTGTGACTTTATGTGTGCTTGTCAAAATGTGGCACAGGACCTTGATAACAAAGAAAAGGGTACCATCCAGAATGCAAACTTAAACGTGAGTCATTTTTGCAAGCAATCGTCCTATTATGCAATCCAAATTGTCACATCACCTCTATTTTTGCATCCGGGTGGTAAAGTAGTCCACACAATGCTAAGGTGGTATCATATTTCGTTCCACTATCAAAATTATTCGTCAAAAGACATGTTGATGATACCAGAGGCTGGCTAAATCTGTGGATACACCCGTTTACTTACCTTTCTTCTCTCCATGAGCCACTCGCTAAAAATTAATAGATTCGAACAGTACCTGCTTCTCACCAAATCACGGCCACTTTTCAATACATAACAATGACTTTTACAAAGTGCAATTTTAATTTTATCTTCCTGTATTTGGGACGAATAAAAGGCTCCTCAAATGACCTCATTTTATTCAGTAGTCTCCATCAGGCCAGAATATCTTTCCCCGGATCAAACTGCGTCAGTATGCACCTCGGAACAAAAGAATTTCGAAAGAATCATTTAAGAATTCATAAGCTGTCATTTCACATCCCAATTCGTGAATATTTTGATTAATCATTTCTAGTAGCCGCGATTACTCTGGGTGGATTTTCTTAACTAATTAATTGGTAATGCAGAACTTTTCAATGTAAAATAGGCCAATTAAAGGGGTTTAATGTTTGCAGTAAACTTTACGGTGTGGTTTTTTTCCTAATTATTGGTAAAAACTGCGGCGGCATGCCTGACTTCCTATTTTTCTCACAGGATCGGCACTTCCATTCTTGGGTACAATATGTTACATTCAGTTATTCACTGAAAAGTTTATTTTAGTTAAAAATCACTTCCGCATGACAAAACATAGCATACAACTCGTCATCTAATTACAATTTTGTTTGACGCCTTGCTTTCAACATTGCTTGTGTGGCTTCTGCATAACACGCATTATTCAACTTTTGCTACTAAAAAGTATGAGAAAATTGCCACATGTTCATCCAAACGTTACCGTGAATTGGTAAAGTTGAATAAAGCCGGCTGATCTATATCTATTTTGCTTTTTAGGATTGGTTTCGAATTCAGCCTCACAAACTGTTCACTTGATAGTTTTTACCAAAATATCGGAGCTCTTTGTGCTCCATTTCCACTTTATCGAAAGACAGTTTTGCATCCCATAATACTCGGACCTCAGTGAATATGCTAGATTAATCACAATGTCCGATTTCATTAAGGTGCTGGACAGTTTCTTAAGCTTCTCATTTTTTATTCGACATAAAATAAATATTCCTATTCCATACTTTGGGCAAATTTACAAATTCGAACCGCTTTGCATGTTATAAACAGCTTTGGTTATTGTTCTGCAGCAAGGAGGTGGTTGGAATACACCTAAGGCAATTGAACACTAGAGGCGGTCGGTTAACTCCATCCTCTCTAAATGTCTGGCTGTTTCGGAACGGCGGGAGTGAATAAGACCCGCTGACTTGCGGCATCACCGCCAAAAGACTTGAAACGTTGTGCTTGTGTGACTGATGGCAACAAAGTGTACCGTGTATCCATACGCTTGTTTTTGCAAACACTTTCTCTTATCGACAGAATGCATGCATGCGTGAATTACTGGTGCTTAAATAATTGTGATTGCTTCAAAATACATATTTGTTCAATAGAATGGTGGTGTGCAGGTGTAAATTCTCCCATACAATTAGCATATCTGCCTAAATAAAAGTGAAGCTTAGCTCATATTTGAGCTCCATAAGTCGCATGAGAGTGTTTTCTCATGGCTGGAGAGTTCTCTTTAAAATATTTACCTTCATTCAGACTGATTTTTGTCCTGCGATGTCAATGTTTAGACTACTATGGGAGTGGTGGGAAAACGAATGACCTGTGCAATGGATTTTGCTTAACCGATTTTACTCAAACTTGGAAATAAACGTACGATTTTTGTAGATGCGCTGGTCACTTGGAGTCCTGCACCCATCCCACATTTAAGCGATTTCGATTTCACATATCATACTTCACAGCCTACATAAGATTTGGCGTGGCAAACACAGCTGAAGCAGCCTCCGCGTGGTTAACGGTGCTGATTTCAGTGGAGCGCTACATGGCAATGAAGTTTCCAATGCTGGCGCTCACCTATTGTCGGCAGGGCTCAGGAAAAATGCACGTTTTTATTATTATTCTCATAGCCGTGGCTTTCAATTTTCCACTCTTTTTCATACTTCGAATTTCACCCAAAAATGTAACCTCGGAGAAAGGCGGGACCCGAACTGTTCTTGGCTCCCAATTGACAGCCTTTGGGGAATCAACAGATTACGATGTCTACACGTGGTTCCGTTTCGTCCTAGTCCAAATTATTCCCCTCATTGCACTGTGTATATTCAGTACCCTTCTTATCAATGTGGTGAGTGAGAGCTATCGCAAACCGCGTCGGAATGAGGTGGCTGGCGCGGTAACGGGGCACAAGAAAACGCAGGAACTGATGGAGATCACCAGTGCGCGGAAAACTGGCAACTGTTTAAAGCATCAGCGAGGCACAAAACCAATTCAACTGGACCGGAGGCAGCGGGCTCAAACAAAACTGACTATTATGCAGATTTGCGTCATCTTTCTCTTCCTTATTGGTCAAATTCCGCAGGCCTTCTCGTTTGAGAAGATCTCCAATGCGATAATGCCACCGTGGTGTGGACGCTGCTGTAAACTAAAAATCTACTATCGCATGTGCAGCATGATCCTCAGTCAGATAAGCTACTCTCTCTCCTTCTTTATTTACCTCAGCCTTAACAGGTACTTTCGAAAGACTCTCCTAACCTGCTGCAGGAACAAACCAGTGGAACAATATACCCGTGCATCACGTGTGGCCTAGCCCGAAACCACACATACTTCCTCTGAATTTTAACTACTTTCCTCTATGATGTCGACGAAATCAGAATATATTTTATTAAAAAACACTGCCTGCAAGTCACTCTGCTCCTTTCGTTTCTCTGCTACGAAATATTTTTGAATCATGAATGCTGGTGAATCACTAGCCCCCTCACAAACAAATGTGCAGTCCCTTAGCATTGTATCAAAAATGACGACAGTTCCCACTGCCACTGATGACAGGACAAAATAGAAATGCATTTAGTCATTAGCAGCTCTGAGACACTACTGCCAAGAAGTAGGATTTTGCTGAATGAAAATGTCAAATTTTATTAAGATTTATTAACCTGCGTTTTAGGGCAAAACCCGAGTTGGTCATTTCTTTCCCACCTTTGTTTCTCTCCCAAGAGCATGTTTAGCATAAAATGTTTAAGATTGAATAATTAGGTAGCAAGCAAAGTTTGCATTTACAATCAAAAATATTTGTTTTCAGTGGAAATCTATTTATGAACTAAAACTTCTTCCCAAGTTTAAGAGCTGATGCGTAGTTTTCTGCACTTGCGATTTTATGGGCTAAATACGTTCCAGATATACTTTAACCAAGGTTTTTGTTTTTTTTTGGGTTTTAGTTTTAAAAACTAAGTCATGACAGCGTCATCTAAACTGCAGACAGTTGCGAGTTTTGTTTATTAACTAAAATTTCTCCTTCTAATTTTCCCACACGGACTCATCGGGTTAAACTTAATTGCGCCGTGTTAACCAGTGTCGGAGAGAGCAACAACTCGAAATCAACTTACTTTTAGTAAAAAATTTAGGGAGGTAGTGACAATTGTACGTCCGAACCGACAGGAGAGGTAAGGTTAGGCTAGTAGTCAAATTTATTCCACCGTCCCTATTTCTTGCGCCTTAAGCTCAAAAATCAAATGAGCATTTAATTTTGACGCCCATTATAGCCATTAACTAGAGGGCGCTTTTTTCCAGGCTACTTGCTCTTTAAGTCCTTTGAGTTGTATCGCAGTACCAAAGCATGTGAGTTCTACACTGACAATTGAGCACAGGCCTCCAAACGTCTCATTTTCTAAAAAGAGTGATTTACTCTTAATCCCCAGGCCACTTTTGGATAATCGGGTTTTGTTTTGAAAGGATGTTTCTTAATCCTCAAAAATTTGAGCTATTAATTATCCTAGGTAGGCCAATAGCATCGCCTTTGGGGGCAAATATGACTCTCACATTTTATCTTCCTCCTCTTTCGAAAATTTTGTGTAAGATTTTACTCCCAGACAAAACTAATTAACTTCATAGTATCAATTGATATAAATGAATTATGCTCAATCTTCATTTAATTGAGGTTTCTTACTAATGTCTTGCTATTTGGTGCTCGCAAAGCACCTTTAGGGTGAGGGTTTCTTTTGATGCAAGCGGAAAAGCGGTCCTCCACACAGCAGATAGCGAGAGTTTTTGGATATCCAAAACCATCAGGTCACCGAAATTGTAGAAATCCAGTTCATCAAAGCCATTACCCTTTAATTATCGTTTAATAACTTCCTACTTAGTCTCACTACCAGCTGCAGTTAAAAGCGCACCAATTTGAGGAGTTACAAGGCGGCCAAATTGTCGTTGTTCTAATCCGAAGAAAAGAGGCATAAAATAAACTAAAAAACTGCAACTTTTGTGGGATTTTTAATGAGTTTAAGGGATTGTTTCTTGCATCTTAAACTATAACATTGTCTGACCAATACTTATCGTCCACAAAGTCTTAGAAATTCTTACACGTCAGGGTGAATTTGAAGATTTAAATTTGCACACACCCTTGCCTATTTCTGGATATCAACTCTAACCACTGAGTCAAATACGATGAAGTGGTATCTACTTAAAGTTTGATTTGACTTGCGGCTAATTTGATTTGGGAAATGTCAAATTTGTGTCAGGTGTATTATTTTCATAGTTGTGACCTCAATTAAGAAGTTATAAAAGAAACGACATCCACTCGCAGTTCCATTTTCTTTTGTATTAAGTGTGACGCGATTCTGTCAAGGATCACTCACTTAATTTTTAAGTGCCAAGATGTCGATCTAATGAATCGTCAAAGATCGCGAAAACAGTTTGGCCTTGAAGTTTGTAACATTCCCGATAAAGATAATGAATATTTTAAATCTGTGGCTCCTTCTAGTCCGTTACAAATGCCATCGCTTAATATTGACGTACATTTCTCGATTTTACCACTGAACTCTTAATCTGTTGCTAATGGCAGATGCGATTTAAGTAAGATAGTGACAAACAATTTGCAGTTCTTTATCAATTCATCTAGGTAAGAGACAGCTAGGGAAACAGGAGAAAACAGTGTTAGGAGAAAATTATTTATTACTTTTGATCAGATTATAGAGTATGCTATTTTGTCTATACTCTCTCCTAAGTGCGAGTAGTTATGCAGCCAGGAGAAAATACCATCAAATAAGTCTTTGTTCTTGTGTTTCTCACCAAAAGCGCTGTCATTCCACCTGACAAAAGAAAGTGTCTTGTTCAAGAACGCAAGCACATTTCCTTTGGGTGTTTTGTTATGGTGGTTAATATTTTATCACCATTCAGATGGCAGTCAACGAGTACGCTTCATGCTAACTTCATTCCGTTGTAAAATCCTTAGTTTGGGCTAAAAGGATGATTTGGATTTTACTGATATTTCAAATTTGATCTGGAAGGGAAGGTGAAAGGAAGTAAAATAAAGGATTTGTGACCCACACTATGCCAGTCTGATGTACCAGTATTGTCCCTTGTTGCCTCAAGTAGCAACACCACTGTGTTCATTCAAATTTGATTGTACCAGTTCTTGGGGTTTTGAGGAAGGCTACCCACTCATATTTTCAGGTTCAACTTAATTTTATGCAAAAATCCATTCATTAAAATTTTTGAAAAATTATGGAAGTGAATACTTTTGCCTCCAAAATAAATGTGGATTTCTTTAAATGAGCACTCTTAGAAATTAGAAAAAGAGCAGTGTTAAGCCGCCTATCTATTGCATTCAACCTGAAGGATGTTCCCAGTTGAGTTTCCCAAGATTTTAGTTTTACTTCTAAGGAAAATCCATTACGCTGCAATCAGACAGTATTTTTTGCTTCAAAGAGAGCTGTACTTTTTCATTTTGCCGCTTACCTTGAATTGAGTAGCACGATTCACCTCCCTACCTTCATCCTAAAAAGTATCTACTTTTGCCATTGCCAATGAGATAACTTTGCTCAAAGGCAAATTTGGGATGAAGTGTTATAACGTCCCAAGATTTCCATGAAGATGAAAGAAGACACAATACTTGAGCAGAATATGTACTGTCGAATTACGGAAGGGTTTGGAGCCTACTGACATGGTACAAAAAGCCAAGCAGCACGGCAAAGGTGAGATTACGCACCCCTCAGTAGTCCTTTATCAAAACTGGGATCAAAACAAACTATTAAAACGGTAGTGCTTTTCAATTGTGTAGCTTAAATGAAATTTTCCTCCAACAGATTCAATAGGGATAGCTTCGTGCAAAATATTTTAGTATCCTTACCGAGGACTTAGCTTTTAAAAGCCTTTCATTCAGTTTACCTACACATCTTGTAAACTAATTAAAATGTGTGCATCTTTAAATAATCTACAAAGCAAGTAATAAATGGTACGTAATGAAGTCCTAACACCGGTCAACCGCGTAAATCATTGCTTTATAACACATACTATACCCTCCGATGCAATTGAAATGAATCTGCGTTTCGGCAGAATTTACCAAGTGAGAAACATTTTGTATGCAGGTTGTTACGATCTGCATTTGGAGAAAGGTGATTAGGAGGAAGGTGAAAGAATGCTGAAGAGTTCCGGTAGAATGAACAGGTTTGCAGCAAATTCCAGTTAATTTGGCTGACACTTTGAAGGTGATACTAAATTCAAAGGCCGCCTTTCTGGATGCGGTGCACAAACAATGTCTGCATTTTCACTCGTCGTGTTTAAATCCAGTGCCTCCATGGAAGGGGGAATACCATAGCATGAAACATGCTTCCAGCGTGAATCGCGGCTACTGCACCGGAATGATTAGCTAAAGATAACTAAATAATTGCTAGAGTTTTTTGGAAGACAAATTAAATTACTACAGAAGCCTCTCCAATTACGTCGTTTGGTTAGGCACTTAATGTTAAATTCAGTAATATTTCCTTAACAAGGTATCAACTTACCGTAAATTCAACATTTGTAAAACGTTTTGTTTCCAGAAGCATAAAATTAAGCCTCTGTAATTTCCATTCGCATCTAACTGTTATTTTGCAACTGTCTATTCCATTTCCATTATGCCACCACAAAGAGAATGATAAGTATCACTTGCAGAAATTTCATTACAAAAATAAGGAGGACAAGATGAGACAAATCTTCTCAAGAGTAAGTCTAGAGGTATGAGGTCTTGCATCTTCTTTTAAGAATAGAATTTCTTTTTAAATGAATAAATAATTCTGGCTTTCTGTACAAGTTGTGCCCAGAATGTGGAGTTCCTTGCATCCCATTACACACACAAAGCGTAGTCTTCTGGGATTGGAGTGGTGCCTTCAAAGTGAATGCGTTAGGTGGAAGACGGATAGTTTGAAATATACAGCAATATGCCAGTTCATTTAACCATTTCTAAAAATTAGGCTTTTTATAATTGGAAGGAAGCAAAGAGCAAATTTATAGTCTGACGTTTATTGCCGTCCGTTAATGCATGCCTTGTGGGTGGGGCCCATTCGCTCAGTAGCTTTCACCAAATTGACGTAAATGTGAAGAAACTGCTTCATTACTTACCCTACCTAAAACAGCAAAGTTGATCTTGCCACATCAATTTCAAAAAAAACACGTCATAAGGAATCGAGTGTTATTACCAAAAGTGCTGTGCCAGTATCTGGTGATTCATATTTCCAAACCATTTCAGGGTGGTGCTTTCCGCTGTTGCAACTTTCTCAACTACTGAGAGAAATTTACACGAACCGGGTTTTATTTCGTAAAGTGAACAAGCTCGAATCACAGCCAATTCGAATGAAAAGCAGCTCCAGGTCACTAAAGGCTGCAAAGGTTAAGTGTACGCGAGTCTGCTTTATTCAAAAGTTTTTAAGATGGTGCCACATTTCAAATAAAAGGCCTTATTGCACTGGCCTTCAGAACTATTAGTACCAAGAGACAGACAGACAGATTTTGCTTTACACGCAGGAATAGATTATAAACATTCGTATTCCGAGGACGTTTACAGAACGCTAACTTTGAGCACCAGGGACACAACGCATCTGAGCTGCAATGGTCTATTTCCCTCAGGGCCTCGGGTGACCTTCGTGTTATACTATAAAACCTTACAAACGCAAACAAAACAATGCTTTTAGGCTTAAAGCCCATTTTTAGATCCCCGACATTCTGCAGTGCTATCTCTTGCTACAATGCTATAAGAAACACAGTGGCCACAGAGTTAGGACCTTCATAGTGTGGTATTACGGAGACAGTCTTAAATGTTAACATGATTGCATTTGCCAAAATGCTAGTTCAGAACGAAATCTTCTGATCAAATTTTGCCAGAGCGCGTGTATGTCTCAAGTCCTGTAATGCCTTTATGCAAAACTGGAGTTGCAATAGTTTCTTTTGGCTAGTGCAAAATAATTTGGGAAATGCGTATAACAGAAATGTAAAAGCGATGCAAAACCTCAGAGCTTGGCAAGGGTATTTTATTAAGTAAAATGGAAATGTACTCCAGAAACGTGTCTGTAAGTCTATTCAAAATGACGCAATTTGGTCTATCCGTTTAAAATACTCTTAAATAGCTTGTAATTACAAAACATGAGCATCATATGCAAGGATATTTCTAAATTATAAATATTTTTTTTAAAAAACGCATTTTTTTATGTAGCTTTGATAAATGTTGTACAAAATATGGTAGAGTGGTAAAGTCAGCCATCACTTTGATGGACAGTGAGTTGGATGGTGAGGGGGGCGTCTAAAACCCCAGAAGAACATCCCCACTTCGATGTTCTATAACATTTTTTGATTTACCCTCTAATGGAGCTGTTCCTATTGACCAACACTTCGCTAGGCCATTATATATTATACGGCAGATCAAAGCCATTCTACACAGCACAAATTCGAAAGAGTGGTGACCACCTGGCCGGCACTCCGACCAGCAGGCACGTAACTGCGCGCCATGTCGAGAATAAAGTCTTGTATATTTCAGCAGAGATGCATAGCCATAGCAGTTCAAAACGGCGAGTACATAACTAAATTTATTTCGCACTCTCCCCTAATCACTACCAAGCAGTAAGAATTTATCTTATGGATAAATTTGGTTCAAACCGTTTCCCCCCCCCCCCCCCCACTGCTTTTACCTCAATATCGTAGACCCTTTTCATCTCGAGTGAATTGCAAATGGTTTATTGAAAAACTAAGTGAAGAAAATGGAAATATAATAGAACTATATTTTATTTTATCTAACTTGCTAAATACCCTTCGCTTCGCAAAGCGTTCAAGTTCAACGCTACACATAGCTTTCCTCCACTTTGTCATAAAAACAGTTTGATGCATTTTAAACGGCCGGTTAATGGTTTGCCCATTTTGGGAGGAATTTTTTCAATTTCAGCCGCAGACTTTGAGGGCATGATTAATGTGGAGGGAAAGAGGGCAAATTCCCCCCAAATGTTCAATCGTAATATTAGACTTTTGCCCAGCCAGGAATGGCTGAGGCAATTAAGGTCAATGCTATCATTTAGATAGCTCTTCCACTTTTTTTTATTTATTTAGGAGACTAGATGTTTCTGATGTATCGCCTTGATGCACACGAATTTGTTGTTTTTTGTCCATTTTGTTTATCACTCCCCGCGACTGTTCCTTGAGCAGGCTGTTGTATGAGAGGTAATTTGCTATGATTCTCTTAAGAGAGGCTTGTTCGGGGGAAAATGAGTACCACGTACGTCGTTTTTAAGTTTCCTTGTTTTTAAACCACTTTATTTTTCATCAAAACTTCAACCTTAATCAACTCGGTCCCCAAGATATGGGTT
The DNA here is from genome assembly GCF_000524195.1 of Echinococcus granulosus. Classification (NCBI taxonomy): domain Eukaryota; kingdom Metazoa; phylum Platyhelminthes; class Cestoda; order Cyclophyllidea; family Taeniidae; genus Echinococcus; species Echinococcus granulosus. The sequence goes on along the minus strand of NW_020170387.1, from coordinate 229,258 downwards.
CCTCTCATATATTTGGGTAGTACAAAGGCTTCTAAACTGTAATCTGTGTAAATGATTTATTTCCAACATAAATTATTTCATAGAACACTCAGGCATGTTGATTAAATTGTCATTCGTGTGAATGAATTTACGAAATCACATGAATTTTAGTATTACTACGATGATGTACAATTCATCATAAGCAGATGGATGGAGAGATAGATAAACTGGCAAGACCACAAAGAATCCGCTGTCTCTTATAAATCACATACACAAGTGGTTAAATTCTAACTGTGCAACACTCAACCACAACTTTGACCCTTCGTTTAAATAAAGTTCCGATGACTCAGCAGCCAAGTGTGTGTCATCAAGTATGCTCCACCTCTGGTGCAGTCTGACCAACATCCTGATCCCGGTTTTAATACATACCGGCCTAAAGCCCCTTAAGTCCTTGTTCCTAATGTGAACACATGCAACTGAATTTTCCTACTTCACTTTGTTCTTGTCCAGTGGTAGGTCAGTATCCCAACAGTTGCCCGACGCACATGCCAAGTCTATCAATCTATGGCCTGGCAGGTTACCCTTCTTTTGGACGTTTATCATAACCAAAACATTAAATAAAATCTTTTCACCACAATTTAATGGACGGGAAACAAGTAGAGCAAACTCCATTTTTTAATTCTTCTTGTATTTTCCCCAGATAATTGCTGAGGAAAGTGGTTTTTGTTAAGTTCTTACATTTTTTCAGGTCAAACAAGTTCTTAAAAATTAGAGTCGTTTGCTAAAAGCCCTATTTTAGGCATAAGTCACAACATTGGTTTTATCAAAAGGTCGGTCAATTAAAACCCCCTTATTAGTTGATATGAGAGCTTGGCTCTTTTACAAACCAAAGAGTTTTTTGTTACAAAACACAGTCTAACAGGTCTAAAATTTAAAAAAGCTCTCAAGCGTGATTAATAAGAACTATCATGACACGTTTACTAATGTAACATGCCCAAATCCCTATCACATATGCGTGTATGCTTAGTACCTCTTTGGCATTTGTCATGAGACCTATTTTCCTCATTTTTTACAACCTCATCTGTAGCCAAGCTTACGTATCTTATTCACTCCTAAATTAAATTACGACAATAAAAATAAATCTAACCTGGAACACTGAGGCAACAATCTCACGGCCAAACTTTACTCGCAAGTGAAAACAAGGTCGTCGACAATGTACACAGCTGTAGTGACATTTCCACAACACTCCTCCACGCAAATGTGTCCAAAAGCGGTCCGCAAACGTAAAGGTGAAATCAGATGTTAAAATTTGGCTTCTTCTCACAAGCTAACTAACTTGGTTTTGTGCAAACCAGTCTCAGGATTTAAGACCTCTTCTTTTTACTCCTTCCCAAAAAATTGTTTTCCTGCATTATTGAAGCAGCTGCTATCACGCGAAGTCAAGTTGACTCCGGAGAACGCAAAAACCTCAAATAAGTAAAGACTATTTGTCACGCAGATAGGTTGTCAGTTTCTATAGCCTCCTCCATTAAATTTCAACGGTTTTGAACAGCTAAAGAAGTAATTTATGTTAAATGTGACTTGTTTTGAAATGGGCCCCCACTTCTAAGTGGGCAATTATTTCTATCGCGAATGGTTGTACATTAAGGTAGTCGTTGGTTTGGAAAAACATTGATATGTATCCTTGCAATTAAAGTTTAATTCTTTAAAGGTGGTGGGTAGCTAGTTAATCTGAGAAAATCTTGTTACGATGTCAAGCCTTGTGGAAAATGACAGGTGTCTCTTAAGTACTTTACAAGTAAACGTTGCTAGCAAACCTCCCTTGTTCCTGCTTACAGTTTGATGCATACATATCTGTTAGCACTTTTTTTCAGAAAGTTTGAAATTTGAATAATGTCTAGCGCTTCTGCTTGGACTTTCATCCTACTCAAAGTGTATTCAGCTGACAATGGATGTGACATATTGGTGAGGGGCACTTTCCACAGGTAAGTCAAAAAAGAAATCACACCGAAATCCCACAATTTTGAATTAAATTTACTAATTGGGTTTTACTCACAGAAAGGATTTTCTTTTTCCATTAAACAGGGGAGATTTTACTCTCTTGGGAGCAATTAGGTCAACTAGAAATTAACAGATCTCCATAAATCAAACCACGGCCTCGGCGAAATTGACATACACGTCTCTTTTAATACAGCAGTGGGAATAAACACCTTCCACCTTGGCTGTATAACTCAAAATTTTAAGCAATGATTCCTCTATTAATTGCATTACTATTTTGAAATCTCGGAGTTATTATTGTAATTATCACGTGATTTTTGTACGTCTGGAAACACTCTACATGCCTGCGTGGATTTAGATCTTTCCTCTTTAACAAAAAGGTAGTCTGATTTATGGCCCTTTTTATGTCAGTCTCCTATTTTACTGCCACTTTGGTTGCAGTAGCGAACATCACGTTCAGACCCAGACGTGATGTGGGAAAAGTTTTGGTGGACGGCTTGATAATCACAAGCTATCAACTAGGGGTTGTTACATCACATTCAGTTAGTTTTACACCTCTCGGCATTTTACATGCTCTTTAAGCTATATTTTATCTTGGGTAGACAGAACGAATTTTTTTAAGTAACTTTTGGAAGATCCGAGGGTTGCGATTCTCCCCACAAATGGGTCTTCTCAATTATCATTCTTCATCCATTGGTCGGATTTTTTTATAGGAGTTGAAGACGTTTGAAACCGAAATGGATTATTCATTTACAAAGTACGAACCCATGGCTTCCACAATTTGTGAATTACTATTGCCGTGGTCAGGTATAAAAATTAAACACACAAGAATAAATAAACGTGGCAAAGACTCGCTAGTTCATATTCAAATCAAATGTAGTTTTTCGGTTGGACAATAACCCTGTAATTGATTCGCTTTACCGACTGTTTCAGTATTTCAGGAATATACACACTTTAAAGCCTTTGAATCACGGTCATACACCTTAATGAGTTTACAATCTGCTAAAATTTTTCCATCTACTCGGGCTTTTTGAAGTTGGCAGTGGCCATGACGCGTGCGGTCAAGGGGTTACTCTCATTTACACTTACAGCTGGAAAGTTCTAGCCTCTGCAACAGGCATTTTTAAGAAGGGTCGCATGAACTCTTCTCAGACAATTGCCGAAAAAATACCTTGCATGAGATATGGAAGAAGCGGATTGAATAAGAAACAATTCAGCTAATTCGAAAAGAACATGCATTGAGGGGGAAGTTGCCTTTATAATAAGGAGTGAAGGGAAAAGCATGCCTGTATTACAACTTCATTAAATTTCCAATCATCCGTCATGAAATTCCATGGAAACTTCTCGAACCCACGCAGAGATATTCGGGATTGGACAGTAGCGTAGGAGGTTCTTATCGAACTTGTATGCATTACTGCTTATTGGCAAGTTGGTTTATTTATGATAAGCATATAGTTATATTGTTTGCTTGCATACATGGGCGCATGTGTAGCTCCCCCAATATTTCCTTAAGATGAAAGTGGTAGTAATACTAGGACGCAAATGAATTGATGACCTGCGGAGGCCTTGCCACCCAACGGAAGTACAAGGGCGGAGCCTTAAGTTACCGCTAGGCCAAAACGAAGGTTTTAACAAACTATCAAAGAATCACGTATAGATACTGTCAGATTGGATTTTAATGCAGTCAGGATAATTGAAGTGACGGGAGCTGGGCCGTAGTTCTACGACATGGGGCATAATGGACGCGATTTTTTAATAATGATCTTGGATGAACGCCTATGTGGGTAGCCTTTTGGTCTTACTTCTATACTATTAAGGTGAATAAGGGATAGGGTGGCCTAATTACGTGTTTTCTAAAAGACTACACAAAATTCAACCCAATATTTTGTGTTGCTTTAATTTTCTAAACTCCACTGCTGCATTACTAGTAGAGAGGGGTCTTTGTCACGTTTTTATATGTTAAAAATGGCAAAAGTTTATAAGCGAGAAACAATTCACAGGTATGTCATATACTTCTTTACCCTCATTAAGTGAGCAAATAGTTTACGTTGTGATCGGTGGCGTGTTTGGATGATGCGTATGTACATAGTTATGATGCATCTTGGGGATACCGCAGGACACTAAAATTCTCCCTGGGGATAGTAATTTATGATCATTTCAGTGGTCATCATAAAACGCTGATGGTGACACAGTCACCTAGAGTATAATGATCTGCAATTTATGTAAGACCGGTGAGTTTCCTTTGAAGTAAGCACCCCTCCATTGCTTTAGAACCTCATCATTCGTGTTTGAAATTGTTTGAGGTTTTACTAGACAGGGCAATAATAGAAAATTCAAGGTCTGCTTAAGACCAACAATAAAGTGGATAGGAAACTGTTCATTCCTCCGTTACCGAGGGATTGGGCGGGGGGAAAGCAAACCGATGACAGGAATAACTTTTGTGGAGGTTTTAGCAAGTGAGTGAAATGCCCGATTATTCCTAAATTTAAAAGAAATAAGAAATTAAATTCTCTTTAGCCAAGTTTCGACGGAACAAAGTGTCTGCCTCTTGCTTATTTTAAGACGGAGTGAGAAACTTTACACATGCTACATAACTTGCTGTCGGGTATTATTACTACAACTCATGTTCAAAGAGGCAGTGACAAAAGGTATTACGAGGCAGTAGCTTTTATGTCGATATCAAAAGAATCACTCTCAACTAAATTTGAAGCCTGTGTGGGAGGAAATTTTTCACGCAAGATGCTAATAATAGCATCGGAATATAAAATTGGGAGTGGATAATCAGGGAGAGCTAACTCATCCATGTAATGAGGGGTGAATAGGAGGATACTCTATTTGGGGTGCGAAAAAGCCATTTTCCAAAATTGAGGAAGGGTAAATAATAATCTGGTGGTTTGCAAAGGAAACCTGAGCAACTGACAGTGTACCATCACAAAAGCTATGTACATATCTTAGCAAGAAGCAGTAAGTACTAGTGCCTGTGCTGAAGACGACAAATTCATTAACCATTTTAATAATGCTTAGATGAATAAGGCAAAATGCGTCCAAATCACTTGTTAAGTTCAATTTTATAGAAATGGGATTTCTTTATTTGTTAAATGTCAACCCTATTATTTAAGGAACAAAATTAGGTTCACGTAACTACTTGCTTCTTAACTAGGAACTTCAGGAAATCACTAGATGGCTCAAAACAAAAAGTACCGCAGATTGAATTGCGCCTGTGTTATGATGAAACTTCGGACCCACTGGAATGACCTGAAGGTCAGGCCGTGCATGAAAGATATTATGGCGGAGCCTTTAGGTGGTCTGTTACTAGAACGGAGAGTTAAACAAAGGGTTTACCTATTGTATAGCCCCTCTCCCTTTAAATGTCGTCCTACGCACTCCCTCTTGTCAACCTGCCACGTCGCTCATCGCAATGTAGCCGGTGCTGTAAGGAAAATATCCACAAACCGACAGCACCAATCATCTAACTTCCACGCAATTTAAACGATATTTGACCGTAGCGTCACTGATCCCGCTTGGCAGTTCCACCGGATTTGGGATTTCGTCCTGTTTGGGAATTGTACAGGAGGACAGGAAAGTGTGCTGGCCATCATGTATGCCCATCGCCAGTCGCAGGAACACTGGCCTAAAAATAGGGTCATATAACAAAGCCGGAGTTCTACATATTTACTCTTTTCCTCCTTGCCACTTGGTTCTCACTTCAGTGCTGCCCAGCCATATCCGTCTGGGTTCCTTCCAGCTAGTAGAGAAGTGGAGGAGGGTATCGCCTGTTTACGTATTTCACATCTTCATATGGATACCATAAAGAGCTGCCAAGCAAACCTTTTCATATGGTACACGGCTGTTGATGCTTAAATTGTCAGCAGATTTCCCCCAGACCGCAGGACTGAGGTAGTTGTGTCGTTTTCAACCCTTCTGTTAGGAGTCGTTACAGATATTACCTTTCACATAATATGCATCCGGTAGTAAAAATCAGGAAAATTGTCCCTTAAGAACGGATATTTCCCTGAAGACGAATAGACATAGCACTAGGGTAGAATATACACTGTCACTGTACAGTAGGACTTGGGGCTACTAGCATGACTAGGAGGCCAGATTGCCCTATGGAGCCACAATGACAGACTCCCCAATTGACCCTTTACCAAAACCGAGAGTTAAATAAACAATTAAAAACTACCAATCCGCATTTTGTGTGAAAAAGGATCCATTTGTGTAAGTGTTTTCTATATTTGAGAGGAATTTCTTGTTCGCATTTTTTGTCTGAGGTGATACAATTTCATCTCCTTCATATACAGACCCATTCCACGTGGAGGAATCGTTATTGTAACCAAAGGTACGGCATTTGAAAAGAAAACACATTTATTCCCGTTAGTAAGTAAAACTGCTGCAGGCGATATGCTGCCTTAGGATAAAATAATTCAAAAATCCCAAAATTACTTTAAAACGGTGGCCTTCTTCCGCAGTAAAGCATAACAAGGAATAGTTATAGCAATCAAAAGTTACCAGTGGCCACAACTGCCTCTTTAATACTCCCTTGCGCAGCGCTGAGTGATAAAACACTAAACGGAATGATGACGCAAATCCATCATCCACTGCGTAACTCCAACATGGCAAGTCGACTAAATTAGCACGTTCATGCGCAAATGGAATCGGTTTACATTGTCCCCGCTGTTACTTTACAGTTTTTTGTAAAATTCGTTGATGGCCGTACTTTTTACATAAAAACGCTGACTTTCAGTGATGAGGAAGCGCTGCATTGATGGCAAATATTCACTCCATTCGCCATCGTTAAAAAAGCTAGGTAAAATAAGTGACTGCGCGTCTAGTCCGCCTGATAGATGAACTGACCGAAATGTGTATATGTAACAACCAATTAACTAGTGTCATTCACCATCTGGGTGGAATATTTCCTACTCTCTAATTTACTTTGCAGTGTAAACAGGATGGGAGTATGTTCAATGTGCTTTTCGTCACCGTGAGGCGGACTCAAGGGAAAAGCATGTGCGACTAACTGGCTCTTAACCGTCTTTAATGGCAGTTGTCTGCGTAAGGAGGACGACACGCCCATGTCTGGGCATTTCCGACGAATCCAAGCGATGATAAACAGACATGACACTAGTAGTACGCAGACGTGGACTGACTGACGGAAGCATTGTTTTATAGTTTACTTGCACTTTATTCAGGCATTTGTTACACAAAATGCCAATTATTTGAGAATTTAATGCTTCCTTGCAAAACACCTATTATAATATTCAATTTTTAGATGTTCTATGATTCTTCCACTTGCGTTAAGGAGGCAACAGCTCGCTCTCAAATTTGACGAGTTGTCACAAAATTGAAAGCCTTTTGGTAGAAGCGTTTCCTTTACTTTTCTGACCTGCCCCACGTTAGGCAACTGCCACCACAGGCTTTTCCCAAGCTCCATATGGCATGATGTTAACCCGACCAAAGGGCCAACCTATACGCTGTACTTTAGTCCCCCTAATGAAGGTATAAAGGGGTTTTAGAAAAAGGCAGTCCCGAATAGGAATAAGTAGTATCCGTCTAATAAATTATATAAATTGCAAAAATTGCAAACCAAACCTCAAAGCGGTTTGCAGCTTCAAGACAATTAGCGCTTAAGACAGGTCTAATAATGTTTGCATTGAATAAAGGACTTATGTAAACCATTCAAAGGTATCAAATGCACCACCACATGAACACAACAGAGTCAAAGGTTACAATGCTACCGGCTGTGGAATTTGACTCTAAATTCATCTATTCCTTCAAGTTTACCTTCAGTCGTGATCGCCTAAAGTAGGAAATAATCCAAGACACCTCACCACACTCTATCAGACACAGCACTATCATTGAGATCAGAAACATCTCCCCCGCCACTCTTGCCTCGACTGTCGTTGGAATGGCCAATGCAGTTGAGCAGTCTCTAAAATAGCTAAAATAGACATTTTGAAGGAGATGGAGATACACTATTCTCATAAAGGGGTTACATTTACATTAGAATAGGCGGATAATCACTCCGTCGCTTTACGACCTCCACATTGGCTTCACCCGACTATATTTATCTTTTGTGCCTCTTTATTGTTGTAACGAAGGGGCTTAGAGATGTGTGCACTTTGAAACAGTTCCACAAACACCAAGAAACTGATCCCTCAATTAAAATGCTTCTGCTTTGTCCTAACAATTCAATGTAATTTCACTCGATGTTTCACTGTTCACGGTTTATCGAATCCTCCATTGTGGAGGTAGAATAGGAGGCTACGCGTTTAATAAATTTTGTGTTGGCCAAGAGCATGATGCAATCTGGACAGAAAACGTGCACTTGACCTCGGCAGCACCCACGCGTCATACATATCAATCCGTCAAGATGTGTTCAAGTGTCAAACTAGTCCGCATAGTGGAAATATGTATTAGGTGGAGGAGTTTTCTCGCACCAAAAGCAAAAGATTTTTAAAGCTATTTTGTTTTAAAGTGTGAAAATTTCCCAGCACCGTTTTACCAGGGAAGCAAGACTAAAGTTGGGCATAATTGCCTGTCTGCATAGGAGAACAGTTGTTTGCACATTTATTATGGATGTTCAGATATCCAGTGGGAAAGTGGACCAGGTTGGACTGGATGAAACAGTGTTTTTAAAGCAAGCAAGTCCAAGTAGCAGGAAACCATCTCTCTTGAAAGACTGCTGCAGTTTAGTGGAGAAATTTGTACTTATGAAGTGAGAGACACTACGCTAGGACACACGCAATGTTCCCCACGTTTGAAAGCTATGATTGTGTGTGAATAAATCAATCTGAAGCACACCGGTCGCTTAAAAAGCCTACGCATGATATAGAATTTTCTCGCTCCTTAAGCCTTTGCAAGTAAGTACCACAACAAATGTAAAAACGGGTGGCACATCATCAAAATCGTGTGTCCTACCCCTGGTAGTAAGTAAAAAACGAAGCATTCAACCATAAATTCATAAGCGGGAAAGATTGAGTTTGTTTGGAACCAACTATATGGGGTGGGCTGATAAGAAGCAGGCAGGATTCAAATTTTGCAAAATGGGCTATCCATACTTTCCTTTCAAATATAACAGTTGGATTCTCATAAGGAAATAGGCAATTTATAATGAAGTCATTAGACCATAAAAAGTGTCCAAATCTGATGACTTGACCTGAAGTCTGCCACGAAGAGTATACAGAAAAGTGGACATGGCAAATTTGTTGCAATCACTTTCAAGGCAGAAAATTCAAGGGGAATTCCTTGATAAAATTGAGAAGAAAATAAAAATAATAAGCAAAACTGCATCACTCCTAAGCTGGCATTACCCTTCCGTCAGGTATATTAATACGTGCTCTCGTACGCTTCAGGCCATAATCCTTCTCTATCTGTTCATAAATCGCCTTCGGTTTAATGAATAACAATAATTCCGTTAAAATATCCCTATTTTGCAGTCGTTAATTTAAGGAAGGGAGAGGAGACAGTATTAGAAGGGGCAAAAGTTATATTTCAATCCACGGCCATCCATCCCCTTGGGTATTTCCCATTCAACAACGTGTTTGTTTTAATTAATTGAGCTCATATTTTCTATTTATAAGAAATGAGGTGGAAACCTTGGTGCGTAAGACCTCGAGCTACCTTATGCAGTTACATGCACAGCCAATCAAGGGAAGCTTGAATTCACTTTTGTGGAAATAATTTAGGATTATACCAACAATTAACAATTTACTCTCTGATTAAACTAATTGCATTTTTAGCGAGGAGCTGTAAAAGACGTCGCCGTTGTTTTATTTGTTAACACAGGAGTAATGGGCATCAGCTAAAACAAGCAGGCTGTGGCGAATTTGCCGATCATGGCTCAAGGGCCGTTGGCATGACTGACAAGACCATTGACTTTGCAGGTTACTTTGTGCACTATACAATAAAATGACTTTACATGGTCACAGATAGTTACCCAATAAATAAACACTCTTTCCTTGATTTATTAAAAGAAGCGTACTTTGAGCCCTGGGAATCATGATCATAGTAATCACCGATCAGTGAACCTATTTGGATAATTTCAAGGAATATTATCTACCGGCAATCATTTTGTGCTGCTAGAGCTTTTCGTATTGAAATTTTGCGAAATATTTAGATGGATTTTGTATGTAAAGTTTGGTCTTATGTGGTGATTTGGTATTTGTTTAACTGGCACCTTGGCCTATCACGACTTCAACGAAGACTTAGAATGCTACTTTGGTGGCAGTGACAAGCAAACCAAATTCAAAAGTACAACTCTTCTGATTTCTACGCCTAAATACTAAACCATAGCGTCCCAGTAAAGGGCACCCACCTTGAATGGATGAATCCGCGAAGACTACAATCCTAAAATATTTATTAAAAATGGCGTCTACTCTTAGCAATTTCTCCAATCCCATGTTCCAGCACCCTAAAATCATTTAAAAATGCATTATGGGGCTGCTATAGTACCTATATAACGATGCCAATCACGAGGAGAATT
>NW_020170387.1:212816-218699 GCF_000524195.1 Echinococcus granulosus | reverse complement strand
CGACCTCATTAAAACAATGAACTATCATATTATTTATGCTTTTCTCGACAAATTGAACATTTTCGTACATTCGTATGTAGCAATATGTGATTTAGTAGTTCATCAAAATCAACACTTTGATGAAAAGACTTATTTCTACCACCGCCTGGAAGTGATTTGTGATATCGTTAAAAAGAGATTAAACTAAATGTTCGTGCTGATGTTTGTCAAAAAGCTAATTGGCCATCTTCATGACTAGCAACCCTCAAGCTAGTCTGAACGTACGCATCTTAGAAACGAAATCTTTTAACATTGTTACTATGACATATAATCGGTGTAGGGTATTGAGCAACATTCCCCGCCTGCGTTTGTGATTTACATCTACGTTTATTTTAGGGCTCAGAATACAATTGCAGCTTTGGCTACAATCTTTTTTAACTGCGCTTTCCCTAAAACAGGAGAATAACTGCAGCTAAAGCTACGACGTCGCGGAATGAGTAGGTGCTCTAAGTCCCAGCTTTTCGATAAAAACTGAAAGCGTCTAAATTGTTTGTGAATGTCTTTGCCTCCGCAAGTTTACAAATCGTGTAGTCTAATCATTGCCGGAATTTCAGTACTAATTTTTTGACTTCTAAGCCAAAAAAGGTGGTAGATACATGTGGGTTTACATAACTGGCTTTTCGTATAGTAATTACTCGACTTTATGAGCGTGTATGAAGCTAAGTTCTAAAAATTTCTGAGTTTGGCTAGACATCTTGGAGATAGTGTTTAATAAAACTCGAGCATAGAAAATAGATAGGTCTTGCGAGTACGCTTCATGTTAACTCTCATGTATCGCATCGTTAAACTATCAATTCACAATTTAAGGATTTTTTTGCACATCGTTATGATTTTGCCGAATCCCTGCGTTGTCTACACTATTTGTGTAGTCAGTGTCTGATACTCTACTCAGATAGGAAAAAATTTCAAACTTTATCTAGGAACAGACGCTTTAAAGGACTATCTTCATTGAATATTGTTCAGTCATTTTTTAACGCGTTATTACAATGAGTCTCATTGCAAACTTTTCACTTTGTTAATCGATTAAGCTTTTGTAGTAAGTTTCCAGTTAACCGATGATTGCAAGGCAAACTCGTTTATTTGACACCGTGTTTGATTGCGCGAGCAGTTGGGGCTTTGCCGATTGTATTTCTGCTCTGCGGCATAGCTTCCGGGCCATGCCCGTAGCCTAGGCCCTTCTGTAAGTTAGTAAAATATTTTCTGCTATATTACTGTGACTTCTTACCACTGCATTGGTGTTTGGAAACAAGATAACTCAAAATTGATATAAAAGATTCAACAAACGGGTATTTTAACTTGAGTCCATTTGAAATGCCTTTTAACGGCTCTGAGCCTTGACGATTACAAGAGACCTTTCCACAGTCATTAAGTCTTAAGCCAGCACCATAAAGCTTTGCCTTCATTAAAAGCAGTGAGATGCAAAGATTTTGCAAACAGTCAAAACATATTTAATTGTGACAATCATCAAACCACGATCTATTAAAGTGTAGGACTATCAGTGGAAAATATAAAATTCATAAATTTAGGTGTTACTGAATATTTTCTGGCCAATTACTAACTTTACAATAAATTTGGCTTAAAAAGGCACAAGCGTTTGAATACACTTCTCAGTTAAATCCTCGACCGAAGATCGTACCTGCTCTTCGACCCGGCTATATTTGTGCAAAATGCAGGTGCTGCTTTTCATAATTTTTTGGCACAACTGTTGCCGTAGCTTTGAATCCGGTTTTTATTAACAAGTGGTGTTTATTAGCAAAGACGGCTTCATATATAGCAACATGTATTTCAATGGAATTTATTTATTGTAATATGAACTTTTTGTAGTGTTGCTTAATAAAACCGCTCAAACCTACCTTTACTTTTGTGTTCATACTAAGTTAGTGTTGAAATGGCGAACTTTGTTTAAAGACCTTCCAAACCTTTACTGCAGTTGATAGAAGCTACGGAACTGTGACTCATGGTGTTGTTGCATTAACTTTCTGCGATGGCTGCCTTATAGCCCAATTGTTCGAGATGGTTCATGGATGTTTTGTACATTATGTGCAATGGGTATGCTTTCGAAACAGCAGTAACCAGTCCCTGTATTTGGTCTCATGTACTTCTTAACTGAGTTTAAATAAAGAGCTCCGCTCTTCTATCCAACCTGGGTTAAACATCCATTTTGGCAATGTATTTGCCCCATTAGTATGCCCCGCATTCCTCTGAAAAATTAGTCATTCATAATAGTCACCAAAGTACACCAAGCTCATATTGAATTGTAGGTCACGTTTTAGTCGAGTTTTCCAATGGGTCAACTCATATCTGGCCCAGTAACATTTAAGGAAACCAAGGTATGGCGAAATTCCCAGTTCTCCGTAGCTGCGTCAAGCATGCAGGGTTGGCGTGTGCGGATGGAGGACGCCTACGCCTGTTTCCTCGATCTTTCCACCTCTGATATGTCCTCTCCTCCCACCGCCTATTTCGCTGTTTTTGACGGCCATGGTGGTAACAAAGTCTCCGAATACGCTGCTACCAACCTTCATGCGAAGATAATGGCTGAACCGGCTTATGGTAACAAGAATTCACGCTCGCAACCGATGGCAAGATGTTTCCTTACTATAAACCTGTTTAATTTACTTTCAGCTAAAGGCGATCTAGTTGAAGCGATGCGGTCGGGAGTTTTGAAGCTTGACGCCGAAATGCAAGTCAAATTCACTGGGCACTTGTTTAACTCCGGCACGGCAAAAGCCTCTTTTGATTCCTCTGAAATAGAGGTAGAGGGGAGATTGTCTTTTCCTTCCCCGAGTGATGGCGTGGACGTCGGAGGCTCCACGTGCATAGCATTGATGCTGCGTGGGAATCATGCATATTGTGCGAACTGTGGAGACAGTCGCGCGGTGCTTAGCCGGCAGGGTGTGGCTGAACCACTGTCCGTAGACCACAAGCCCACCATGGCTTCTGAGTGGAGCCGTATTGTTGCCGCTGGCGGCTGGGTGGCGGCAAATCGGGTAAACGGCAACCTAGCGCTCTCACGGGCTCTCGGCGACTTTGTGTACAAGCGAAACTCCACCCTCTCCGCTGAGGAACAAATCGTTTCAGCCGAGCCCGATATCACTCAATGCGAGTTGAAGGTCACCGAGACGGACGAATTCATTGTTCTTGGTTGTGATGGAATTTGGGATGTGATGACCAATCAGGAGGTCATCAGCTTTGTCCGTAGCCGCCTAGCCAATGGTCGTTCTCCTGATCTTGTAAGCTGCTCTTCCACTCTCAAATCTTTCTGCCCTTTTTTGCACTGCTTTCGGTTCTGAATTAGTGTCAGCCGAATCTTTGACTCCATTTAGCGAGGGACTGGGCCCTCTACTTCTGCCACCATAGTCTCAGAGAATGACTGATCACGACACCCCAGGCGCGACTCAAACTGTCACTAGTTACTGTATCGTTCATTCATAACATTCTGAATAAGCGATCCAAGTTATTTTACAAATTGGCGAGTTTTTTTACCATCTTAACCTCAACAAATTCACCTGCAACATGACCTATTGCATTTAGTAATCATAGAATAGTAGAGTATATGTCATGTACTTGTGATGCTGGGGTCTGACAAGGGAATTGGGACACTAAACATGTCAACGCATTCATCTTCAGGCAGTGAAATCCATTATTTGTACACGTCTTTGTCACCTTACCAACTTTTCCAACTTGGCTGGAATGAGTATCCCCAGGTGGATTAGATAGGGAACGCTTACGACTACGTGTGATGCCTCCCGTCTTTCATATCCTCATGTACGTGCATGACACTCACAATGGCGTCTCGTCTAACATTTGAGATCTGCGAGGAGTTGATGATGCATTGCTTGGCGCCCAATTGCAACCCCAATGGACTGGGTTGCGACAATATGACAGTCGTCATCATCTGCTTGCTCAACGGTGGTACCTATGAGGACCTGAAGCAGCGTTGCTCGCGGCTCTGCCCCGCTGGCCTAGCTGTCGATGTACTCTCGCCCTAGTCGGATGTCACCCCTACCAGACCTCATGCCTTTCATTAACTGTATTCCTTGACTTCTATCGCACTTCCTATCCTTCTTCTGTTATCTTTTTTACCTTTGAAATGCACTATTTCCTGAGTTAAAGGAGACACTGGTTCATCGCTTGGGTGTGATCCACGTTGCTGACAGCTACAGCTTCAGATATTGGGGCGTAGTTCTTCCCACTTAAAAGCGATCACGCTTGAGGAGTGCTGCTCGTGTTACATGACGGAAGGCGCGACCAAGCTTTGATTGAAAGAGGAACGTATCTGCTGGAAATGAAGAGCGTTATCTAATGCTATTCCTGGAGCATACTGTACAGTTCCACGAAAAGTATTGTAAAATCAAAGGATGGGGCGCCGATGTGTACACGCTTAAATGGAAAAACTTTCGCCGCAACCGCAGGTTCCCTTGACATTGGGGTTGTTAAAAACGAATTCACTGGAAATCAGAGTTTTTCGGAAGTGCATTTCTGAGCCGAGGAGGGTTAGTTGAGCCTTCCTGTCGATGAACACGCTGACGCCGTCCTGTACGACCACTTCATCGCCTTTCTGTTGCTCAGAGCAGAATGCGAGAGTGTAAGAAAGACCGTTGCAGCCACGCGTCCGGACGCCGATTCGCAGACCGATTGCATCAGGCTGTTGGGACAGAAGTTCTCTGGCGCGCTGGAGTGCACTGTCTGTGAGAGTGATAGCTTGGAAACGACCTTTCGGTAGTTTAGTCAGACGCCTAGGATTATTCGTGGTACGGACGGAACTCGATATCGTCCCTGCACGGCGATATAAAGCCAGTAATCTGGTGGGAAAGCGTAGTTCTGTAAGGGCTTGGAGAGTGCTGCGTGCGAAACCCGTCCATCCAAACATATCTGACAAAAAGGAAATCCAGGCAAATAATCAGAGCATTGACCATAGAATGTTTATAGGGATAATGGCCAGTAATAAAATGTCTTCCAAGGATGCAATAAAGTTCGAAAAACACCTCATGAAATAGATTGTAATAGACAAATGACGCCAATTACGCAAAAACTGAGCGTCACTCAGATAAAGGAGGTTTAATCTAGAATAACGATGGTTTACGCTTGTTTCAAGACGAGAATCGGAGGCACCGACACAACTAGAACATACGTAAGAAGCTCTATGAGTTCAACCACAGTCAAACAAAATCGACGAGGTGCAGTATGCAAATAATGTTTCAAAGTGTAAAAAGTAAAAACTGCAATCTACGCAATCTTAATTTTTAAATAAATATAATATTTTAAAAACAAGTTTGCTATGATGTATTGGGGGTCTATTTACTCTAATTTTTACATATATGCATGTACAGATACAACTTAAATTCCATTTTCCTTGAGAAGAAACGGCTTCTAAATTGATCTGTTTTACCTTATTTTTACTGCTTTTTTATGTCTTTTCAGTGTCTTTTTCATCTTGCGATTTATTCTGGCCTCAGTGTTTTGGATACAGGGTTAGCGGCAATAAATGTCAGATAGAATGCTCCCTTAAGATTTATAAAACTTCAAGATAGGATCAAAGCGTTACTGTCAAAGGCCTAGAGGGCATTGCTTTAGATTGCTTTTTAATTATTTAATCCGTGAATTCTAAATGTTTCTCTACTTTGTGCTCTACCGCATTGGAGAGAGTACTGTAGCGTCCCGAGACTCCCTGAAGACGAAAGAAGACAAAATACTCGGGCAGAATATATATATTCAGCACGGAGAAGGTGTCTGGGCTATTGGCATGGTCCAAAAGGCCAGCCCACCCAGCGAGGTACAAGGGGGCTAATTCTAAGTACAAAAGTGGCGCCTCACCAGAACCGAGGGATAAACCACTATCGTATT
>NW_020170387.1:204472-212716 GCF_000524195.1 Echinococcus granulosus | reverse complement strand
AAGGTGTCTGGGCTATTGGCATGGTCCAAAAGGCCAGCCCACCCAGCGAGGTACAAGGGGGCTAATTCTAAGTACAAAAGTGGCGCCTCACCAGAACCGAGGGATAAACCACTATCGTACTACAGTACTGTCTTACATTGCTTGCTTGGTGTCCAACGTAGCGTTTTCAAGAGCCTAAAATCCCCTCTCTACGATGGACGTCAAAGTAAGCTTCCCGATCTCATTAAGATAAGACTTCATTCATTGTCATTTTACATCCACTCCACAAGTTGCTGATGTGATCGAAGACGTTTGCGTCGACTGGGTCATTCGTCGCTCCTGCTGCAGCAAAACAGTCATTTTGGGGGACGACATCTATCAGTGTCCTCTAGACAGTCGTAACGATGTGGGAATGGCAAATATGTGTCGACAGCACCTCTTTGAGCTGGACTTCTTCCTCTCTCGAGATATCACCTTCGATTGCTTACTCTACTCTACGAGTAGGTTTTCAAAAGGTTTTGTCATCAGTGCTTAGCGTGTGCCACTTTTCGACAAGCCGGTGGCGGTATCACCGAATGGAAGACCTGATGTTGGTCAGTTACCTCTATAATCACCACCATCCACTGCAGTGGTGGCAGCGGAGACGAGGTAGTGGACAGTCTGAGTGCGTTATGTCTGCATGACGTGAGTAATATCATGCTTTTACTTTTAGGCCTGCCTTGCCGACCTTGAGGAACACTGCTCCCCACCAAATTGCTCTCCTGCTAACGTTAGTAGCGAAGAAGCTGAAGGGGAGTATGAACTTGAAAGGGATATGAGCTGTCTCGGAGACAATATGGATCGGCTTCAGTTTTGTCCACGCCATTACCTACACTAATCGCGGATATTACATTAACCTCTTGGTTTACTCAACACTGGAGTAACTACCTTTTGTGTTTATATTTTTTAGCTTATTTGTTAGGCAATTTATTAGCTCACATTATCACAGTTTTGAGTTCGGTTGCAGCCATTTGATACTTTTGTGTAGCTTCAGGTCGGTGGCACTCAACGAATCAATGATTTTTATACACAATGCAGCCCGAAACTAAAGTACACTTCAATCAGAGTCGATTTACCAAGTCTATCAAAAGACGAACTGATATTGCAATATTTTATTGAAATGTAGTTTGTATAAACCACCTCTGAAAGTGTTTCAAGAAAGTAGAACTTCATTTTAAGGTGTTTCATGTTTTAGCATTCTCACAAATTGTTGATGCGGTTGTATTTTGAAGGAAGGCAGTCAGCGTTTAGTTGACGGTTTTGTCTCCTCAGTGCCGTAAAACTATCTCTCCACATTCTTGTTTTTCGGATAAAGACTAATTGCTGCTGTAACTCAAGAAGATTAGAATTTTACTAGTATGGTACGACTTAACTCATGTTTTTTGCTTTCTTTCACTAATATTCCACAGATGCGAACGTATCCTCGAGTTAGCGCAGCAAATCTGCCTTTGAAAATAGTAACTAAGCTTGGAATTTATGGTAGCTAATGTGAAGGTATTGACGATTTTAAAGTCAATGTGAGAAAGCTCACTCCCATTTAGTGGTTTCAGGAATTAATGTATTGACATTCTATGGCAGATGCGACAGATACATTAAAAAATTTTGTCACATGTGGCTTATCAAAAGCGTAACAGTGTCAATTAAGCAAAACCATCGTCAATCTCAGTCACTGCCTTGGTGTGGCTTTTAAAACGCCCATACGCATTTCTCAAGAGACCTTTGTTTATGCCCAGAGTATTCTAGTCGATAGTTGTGGAGTCAGATACTTGCGGTCTAACGGTCGTCGCATTTTTATCTTGCTATTCCCAGTCTGTGCAAAATGTTTGAGGAGCGAAGTTCTGCTGAATCATTTAGAATCTTTTTTGTACGGCCCTCTCACTCCATTACTTGGCGTTCATCCCTAGTTTCTAGAAGTAGTTGCGACTTGATCCTAATATTTGGTGGGTGAAATTGAGAAGGCATTATGTAGCTAATTTGGACAGGCTCGGTGCTTTTGTCAGCTTAACTGTTTTGGATTTTTTTCTCTTTTCACCACTTAAGAGTTTATTTACGCCTCCAAAGTCAAGAATTACTGTAATTGGGACTTAGACGGCAAGATTGAGGGATTAAAAATTATTAATGACTGAACCAATTCGAAAAGTCATGTTTGCTCTTAAATGACTGATGCACGCTGCGTATCGGCATTGCATTGCGATGGGTTGAACAAGGGAGGGATAGGAGAGGCACCGGGACTTCTCGTAAATGTTTGCGTTCATTGATCAGTTCTCCATGTTCAGTCCCACCTGCAGCCATTGTACCGCAAGGAGCTGATGCGATACGTACGAGACGTGGAAGAAGAGCCTAACCTTGACCACGGTTTTGCGCGTCTTTGCTTGGCTGCCGAGAAGCGCTTCTGTCAGAGAGTACCCAGTAGCGTTCAGCAAATCCTCAGCCATTCTGACTATGATACCGTTCTTAATAAAGGAGTCACCCTCAATAGCCTAAAGCTTAAGTGCCTCGTGGAGCACAAGACCCATCCAGACCTGGAACCCTAATGAAGAGTAGCTATTGATCACTTCCAGATCCTTAGTAAGTCCAACTTGAATGCCAGTCATTCGTGCACTCTACCAATAGTTTCATTTAACAGCTGCGATTCTGGTTCTACTCGCATGGACCTAGCTTATGTGCTGAGTGGTCTATTCGCTTCGGTAGAATTTCTTATTGTAGCATCTGATTGTTTCGATCCCTCATTGTTTAGTTGAAATTTTGACCAATGCTGGCGACGTTGTGTGCTTTGTACTGATGAAGTTTCACCACTCTTGCTGAAGATTTTATTCATCTGCAAACACGTAAACAGACGGCATATCAATGTCGTCTCTACTTGCTTAGAAACATTGTCTATATTACTTGTCTTTGTGGGCATCGCGGCAGACCGCCAGCCAAGCGTCACCAAGAGCTTTTCGGTCGCGACCAGATGACAATGGCGGAGAGTCATTCAGATTTCAAGCTCATGAGCACCTGCATTGGAATGATCCACAGCCATCGTGGTGACATGTTTACTAGCAGTTCCGTCCTCCTAGAGTGTCTGAAAAAGGCCTCCAACTAAATGGGTGGAGTCTTCAATTCTGATTGTCGTCGTCTGTTGTACAAGTGACCTCAAATTCAACATCTCGAACATCCCTTGAACCCAGGACTCAGCTCCTCCAAATCCCTTTTCACTCCTTACCGTACTTTGAGTCTTTATCAGTTGTTTATTTTACTGCTAACATTTGGAATTCTCGACTCTGACCTCGAATTGCATTTTAACTAATAAACGCTTGATATTCATCTTACGGATTAATCTTGGTTTTCGAACCACACGTGGTTAATCTTGTCGTATTGAGTATATTAGAATGGTACCTATGAGGCTGTCGCATTTGAATTATCCTCGAAGACGTGGATTTAGAGTTACTGAGGGCTGATGTGCTAGCCTAGGCGCTACAGTACTGAACTTAAAAGTTAGGCAGTGAATGGTTATCAGTGTCTTATGAGCACCCTCCGCCTTCCCCCATTTTTTAAGATGGACATAAAACTGTCTTGTTCCGATGAGCTCAGAGTCGACAGCAACAAGCCTTTTAAACACAAGAACACAGTAGTTCGATGTCTTCAGAGCCAGTACATCCTAACCAGCACCAAACAGAGCAGGAAATCTCTCACGCACTCCTGTTCTAAGTATGTGCGTGAGGTGAGTCTCTTCGCTTGTGGTGGTTGGTGCCTATCACATCTTTTTGCTTAAGTACCCTTTGAAGGCACTGTGGGACGCTTGAGCTGTTAACGGAAATGATGTGCCACCAAGACGATGACCGATGTTTGTATACACCGAAGTGCCTGCTTAAACAGACAGTTTGAATAAATAGCCCTTTGTTATGCCATGCAAAAAAGACCCTCTGCATGTGGTTGTGTAGAGTCCGGTGAGGTCGTGCTGCTACCCTTGCTTGCATGGGTATCCTATTACCAGTACTTGCACCAGAACTCCATCAATAGCGTATTAGATACACCATTCAATAGTTTATTACTTCCCACGGGTAAAAAGGAGGAATCGTGACATATCAGGCTGCTCGTGTATTATCCTCTGCTTTATTTCCCTACCTTTTTGTGCGCCCCCCTATCACCGCTCATTAATACTTAATATGCTATAATCGTGTCTTACTGCCACTTTTCGGTGATTTGAGTTGCCATGGTTTGTATCCATCCTGCCAGAACCAACCCTTGACCAACCGAAATGTTGCACTCCTCCCTGACCAATGCACCTAGTACCGTGCAAATACACATCGGCAATGAAACCTTTTCGATTTTTCATTACAGTACTGCACCGCATAGACAATGGAACAACGCTTTTCGCTCCTACTGGTGATTAACAGCAAATTGAAAAGAAACCACAAATATAAATACCTGAGTACTACTTTTGCTTTAATTTCACAAGCAGCCAACGCATCACACCCGAATCTTCCTTCTTTCCCCTAGAGCTGCTAACTTCAACCACCCTGAATCACCACATGGATCCCTTGCTAGCGTTGATGTGTCGTGGCAACCTCATCAAGCACTGCTCAGAGAACCTGGCTCTCTCCGGTCTAGATGGGAGGAATAATGATGGCGTGCCGTTAGAGTACCTGCGCTGACACCCGGCCCAAAAAAGGGCAAAGAACGACTCCTACGTTTGGGAGGTGGCGCGTCTTGTTCTGGCCAGCAAGGCCGACATCGATGTGAACCTCACCTTGGCTCCTAACTGTGCCGGCACCCTGGAAACTCTGCAGTAAGGTTAGATTTCCTCCGAACGGCTATACTCTTTTAAGCACCTTTAGACCAATTAGGCACCCAACACACGACTTGTTATGGACGCCCTTCCTACAGCTCTCCATCGCGCGGATGGGATCTGTGTACACAACACCGGCGAAAAATATATTTTGTGCAATCTTAGGCTATTCATGGTGGAGGACGCCAAATGGAGTGTCCTTTGAATGATCTTAACTCGAACAATCCCGAGATAGAAGCTCCTTGTAAATGAAATCTCGAGTTGCGTCGTGAACTCTGGGTGGCGTCCGCAAAGCGACCGTTCCTACTTGATTGGCGGACGCTGTTAAAAGAGATCAACGCTATCATCACTGATTCGTGCTGTAGCCAGTGATCAAGGCACGTCGCTCGAATCGATATGAAAAAACAATAACCTTTACGCCTAATTTTTTCCCCATTTGTCCATGGTGTTGAGGTCGATTCAATAAAGTTCTCCTCAATGTAAGTTGCTCTTTATCAAATCTATTTTTGCGGCTCCCACTACCGCCGTTTCGAAACTGCTTATTCACACTCATATTCAGAAAGACTAGAAAAATTTTTAGTCTAGTTGCACTGACGGCCCAGTGACGTTTAATTCGCCCATCGGCAACGTCAATTTAGCCGAGAAGAATGGGACAGAAAAAAAGTCCGCATTTCAAACTTGATTTCACCTGCGGCTCATCCTTTTTCTCGAAGTGGAGGACATTCCAGCGAACCTTGTCCCAGCAGCACCGTTGGCGGTGCATATTGGACAATACCACCGGCCTTTTGGAGCTACAGTGAGGTTTACACACGGATAGTGAAACCACTCAATCGGACAGTTAGGAGCGTCACAGGCAATCATATCTCCGTAGCTGACATCTTTGCAGAAGCAGTACTTGCTCTCGTCCACAACAGCACCGGCAGTCGTCGTTGAGGCATGGGAGTCCTGCTGCTGTCGTTGCTGTTGCTGATCCTTCAACGGCCCGGCTGGTGACTGAGCGTAACGGTGGGAGTGAGGGAGGTGATGCGGTTCACTTGAGGACACGTAACCACCCGTCTCATCGTTGGTGTCGATAGTGGAGGAGCTCATTTGACTGGGGCGACGGGAGTGGACACCCACGCGACGATTCTTGTCAATAGTGGTAGCGGCAGCCACACCGCCAACCCAACGAGGACTCTCGCCGCATTTGAGGCTTGGAGACGCAGACGTAGTGGGGTTTGTCAGCAACTCGTCGATCGATTGGTCGGTGACAACAGCACTGCCTCCGGCACCAAGAGTTACTGCTTCAGTGTCCGATGTATTCACGAAGGGGGAATAGCATGATGATCCACCGTGGTGGATTCTGCGACAAAAGATCAAATGTTAGCTAAGCTTTTGGTTGAAATTTTAGGGAATAATGAGACATCCCGTCCCTTCACATCCAAAATTACTTCTACAAAAAACACCTATGATAAGGAAGACAGCAGACACCAACGAGTATTCCAGATTCAAATAACCCCAAACATGAAAACACGTCTGGAGTTAAGGTCATATGAAGTAAGGTAATGGTATAAAGGAGGACTTCCGAAGGGGAGCTTTGGAAGTGAATAAACAAACCTGTGATGATCCATTGAAATTCCTGTAGACCGTTGAGGGGTGCCAAGCGTACGAGATCGCTTAGTGGGATCGACTAGTAAGAAAAGGAATTCGGAACTAATCCCATATGGGCTACTTTTCCAGGAGTACAGGAAAGCAAAATTCGGTAAACGGTGCCAACACGATATTTTCAATATCAGAGGAACAAATATAAAATAACAGTAGCATAGTAAAGTGTATCCTTACAATTAAGTTGGAGATCGTCTTCATCGTCATCGCAGAAGTCCTGAGAATCTGCCTGAAAGGCACCAAAGTCTTGATCTGGCATATCGTGATCTATCGAATTGGGACTTCCGGTGCTTGGGATGTGACGTAATCCGTCGGAGGTTAGGAAACGACTGTTATTTTCTGACATGAGAAAACTTGAGGCTTCTTCAGCCATGAATGACGGCCCATTCCCGCTATAGGGAGAAGGTGGAAGCAAATTCATTGGGGTGTCGAAAGCTGCGAAACGCCGCTTAAGTACGTAAAACTGCTTCTCTGGTGTCTCAAGGGAGAAGGGCGTTCTCCTCTTTGGAAGAGCACGATTAGTGTTGAAAAAGTGGCCACTGCGAAATTTCGCACGACGCTCTACAGATGATTAGGATACAATTTGCGACGTACTCTCTAGCCTATTCGCTCCAGGCATATTACGCCCAAGAAGAGTGCGAATACCTGCAGGCAAAATAAATTCAAAATTCTGATTTATCTAACGATGTTCGATTTTTGAAGTGACTCCAGAATTATCCGCCTCCAACTCCAGTCGAAATTTTTCCAATTCTGAGTCCAATTTTTTCATAACTTTTTGATACTGTACGTAAAATGAAAAGGAACATAGACAAGCGTACCGTAATGTAAATATTTTTCACGATAGCCACCTTCTTCTTTGAGTAATCTGCAGCTCTAGCAAACTCCTGACAAAAATAGATGTACAATTTTACAACACACCTTAAGTATTTGCTCGTATTCAATTCCCTTTTCTCTTTCTGATAGTCGAGATGATTTGCAGCTGTCAAAAAAGGCACTGATCCTCAGATTCAGGGAATTCATTGCATCTATTGAAGGAGGGACGCATGCAAAAATCGGTTAATTACTGTGTGCCTGGTGATCTAGATGCCTGACCGTAGTGAGCTCCTCTCGAAGGTCTGACGGCAAACTTTCAATAGCTAAGGAGCATTCTACGGTTGTTAAATGTAAACCTGCCTTCCATGAAATCATCGAAATATAGCATAATGACGACCGTTAGGCCGCCAACAACCAGAGCTTTCACACAAACTAGTGATCAAGTGTTTCATTGTCATTGGGTGGTGGAATGATGATGTCATTACTGGGCGACTAAAATTTAATTGCGAAGAATGTATTGGAAGTTAGCCGGTTAAGCAGTGCAAGTAAGATAGAGTGTTTATGGCGGCTTATCTGATTTCATTGAACTTGACCAATTTTGACCATCATTGACAAATTTCCCACACCGCATTAGAAGTTTAATTAACTTGTAGCGATCGCTTTTTGAAATAGCCATTGTTTTAGACCTGCAGCATCATGGAAATAAAATTTAGATTTAAAACACTGCTAGTAAATCTGTTAAACGAATTGTAGCGTCCCGGGACTCCCTGAAGACGAAAGAAGACACAATACTCGGGCAGAATATATATTCAGCGCAGAGAAGATGTCTGGGCTATTGGCATGGCCCAAAAGGCCAGCCCACCCAGCGAGGTACAAGGAAGCTTATTCAAGGTACAAAAGTCGCGTCTCATTAATGCCGAGGGATAAGCCACTATCGTATTACATAATCAAGGCCGAGTTTATGCAGAGCCGAGCCTTTGTTGAAGTAGTTGCAAGTC
>NW_020170387.1:195675-204372 GCF_000524195.1 Echinococcus granulosus | reverse complement strand
TCCTGTTCACATAACTAACGTCATTGTTAATGTATTGCAACAGCTAAAGCTTTCATTTGTATTGTTTTCTTGTAATTATTTGTATCTCAACGCATTTTAAGAACCCAATTTATCTGCGGTTTTCACTTCAACTTTTCAGTACTTAAAGACATTTAAAAGACTTATCAATAACAGTGTCGTCGATTTCTCATGCAGTGAATTTAAAACATGCATTTATTTTGTTTCCCTCCATTTTTATATGGCATGGTATGTTTTAAAAAACTCTTGATTTGCTTTTTGCGCAAAACCACTGATTGGTTGGAATTACGTACTCGTTCTTCCTTTTGGTAGAATGCCGTTATAATTGCAGAGATCTCGTAATTTGGTCCTTCAAATAGGTACAGCACACGCTTTGGAAGCTAAGTTTGTGCTCCTGTAACCCAAGACTTCCTCGTCGTAGCTCTCTCATGTATATAAGCTTTTAAAATAAGCAAGCAGACACACCAACGAATGCTCTTATCAGGGAAAAATTAACCACTTTGGCAGCACAATTTCGATAGGAAACTAGATGGTAATCGGGGAGGACAGGACTTGCAACACTTTCAGAACGGTTAGGGAGGTCAGGGTTTTAAAACAACTGTCGTCAAAGGGACTGCAGGGGATGAGAGACTGGACGGGGTGTGAGTGTGTGTGGGATTTGATAGAACAAGGCTACTCGGGTGTGCTCAAAGAGTCATCAAGTGTTTGGCGCACAAACTCCCCGAACAGGGGTTTATGCTCTTTAATCTTGATATTCGCTATAAAGTCCAATCTGAGCAGCTCTGTGTAGTTGGGACGGTTTGCTTCGTTAACTTTGAGGCAAGAAGAGACGAAGGTACGCAGTTCAGGGGAGTACGGTCTATCCGTCGGCAGTTCAACGTCTGCATTCGCCGTAATGTAACTGTGATAATCGAATATGGTCGCGTTCTCGGGGAAGGGTATCGAAGACGTCACAATGTTGTAGACGCTAACTCCCAATGACCAGACGTCTGACTGAATTCGGAACCCCTCCTCCTGCCTTCCTCCCACCAGTCGCTCCGGCGCCAGGAATTTGTAAGTGCCTACATTCGTTTTTGTAACGTCACCTTCCATCTTCTGAGCCACTCCGTAGTCACATATCTAGGTACAATGAGATGCGTTTAAAGTTCTTTTTAACTCTATCATTTTTTCGGGTAGTCGTAAGTGGATTGAGATATCAAGATAAGTCAGACTGAATTGTCCACCATAATTTTGTCAAAATGAAGAGTGAAACAGGCTCACGGGTATAGTTAAGCTCTTAATTTTTTTGAGTTTGTTAATAGAACTTTAGGGAAAAATCCCAATATTTCCTCTGGAACGTAACCGGTTACCTGTAATGATTGTGGAATATTATCTTGGGCTTTAATATTTCCTTATGTTTTACTAGTATTTTCATTCGAAAAAAAGGAAATAGTGGTGGGTTATTATGTTGGTGAAACTCAAATTTTATCTGATTATTTAGGCCTTATAAACGGGTATTGTTATTATTACCTATGGAATTAAATTATAGCATTATTTAGTATAACTCGAAGAATTCTAAACTCCTGAAACCTCTGCTAAATAATATTTCCCTAAGTAGCATGCTAATGAGAGAAATGTGCTGAACCATCATCCAAACTTTGTTCAAATTTTTAGTCCAAAGTGGACACTGTGTTAGACAACAAGGGTAAAGGAACAACTTCCTGTGCGAGTTAGCGCTGTCGTCAGCTAGTGCGATGTGGACACAAGCTTCAAAACCAACAAGAGTTATTCAGACATCTCTTAAATTAACTTAATCCACTTGGATTAGGTAATAAAGCATTGATTACTTTTATTCATAATCGTACATTGAAGGGCTTTTTTTTATGTTACTTCACAGCTGCTATTTCAATCAATTCAACTATGATTATAAGAAAAACTTGATGTTGACTAATGATGTCTATTCTTCTCAGTGAATTTTTAAGTAAACCAGTTCAGTCGTTGTCGTCATCACACGCTTATTGCGTGGCGACTTTTTAGTCACAAATATGTGGTAAGTGTTCTTCATCACTCTAATAGCAACTGGCCACAAAAGTAGTAACTCAAGCGGAACGTTGGGGCCGAAAACAATGGAATAGGTGTAGGATATTTTAGGATTGGAGATAAATACAATTTAGGCATTGAGCGGCGGTTGAATTGGTCAAATCGATAGGCCAAGCTTCGATGTTATAAGAGAACAATAAAACGACCTAGTGGATCGTAGTGGTTGATCTGGCCCTAAGATCTGAGTGGGAATGAAGCTCTCTGTCTAAAGAAAATTGAAATGTTGCCACCATCCTAGGGTAGAACTAATGTGATAGCGCAGCAGTACACTTGCACATGTGGCACTTATGAAAGTAAACATTAGCTTCACTGACCTTCACAAAGCCACTGCGATTGACCAACATGTTGGTCGGCTTGACATCCCTGTGTTGGATATCGCGTTGACAGAGAAAGTCAAGGCCTTTGACTACACACTTTGTTATGAAGGCGACGTGCTCTTCTGGCATATCAAGCCAAGCTAGGTCCCTCTAATTGGGTCAAATGGATGAAACCAGAAAGAAGCCTCATAGTGCTGTCAGAAACTCTGTCACGTCTCAAATAACAAAATGGAATAAAAAAAATTGCTATTAATTAAAGCCTGACTTATATGTGCTTCAGTAGTGCTTTTACCTCAAGAGAGAGGCACTGTTGTGTTGAGGTTAAAATTGGCTATAATTCGTGCATATCTAGCAAGTGGAGCAAGGTGGAACTGTAAGCATAACACGGTTCACTTGCTTAGTTACAAACAAGTCCTATTGCATATCCAAAAGAGGTGCTCCTTTCTGATGCGTGGTAATTTGCCCTCATAAACTTACATTTACATGCTTCTTCAAGCATAGTACGGTACACACAGTCGCAGTCAGTCAGTCAGTCCGTGGGTTGATACCACAGTCTCGTAAATCATGTCAACAGTTTCTTTTCTTCTCATTAGCTTACTCAAGTAAGGTTGTCTGCTCTTATTGAAATGCAGGATTCAGATTTGGATCCTTCCTTTATTTAGAGTTAGTACAGCGCTTAGTGATTTTTGTCGAAGAGAAGTTAGGATATTTTAGTGCTGCTCATCAGCTTTTGCTCTCATTTTCTTAGAAAATCCAATGCTGCACCTTCTTTCAGCACAATTTCAACCTCTGTCGAGCGTAAAAACGTCCATGCCGCCAAAACGTGCCCAGCAGTCGTTAAATATCCCATTCGGATGTCACTCATACCTCCGATTCTCCAAAAATCTGAATAATAACCCAAAGATACGAAGACTTCCTTTATTGGTGCACAAATCATTGCAGCCAGAACGTGAATGAATAGCCAGGAAATCTTACCAAAGGTTTTAAAGTTAATAAAACTCGATTTCCAGTAATCCGTATGTTTGCGACGCTAGTGAAGTTGGGAAGATCCACACTTTGTTCAAATTCGTACACAGAGACTTTCAGCACTGCATGAACGACGCATACCCCGTACGAATTTCTGATGGCACCTTAACTTCAAAGCATTATGGTAGTTCCAACGGCTGACCTTCCCAATTATTATCATATTTTAGTTGTCCACGTTGGCCACTCTCGATTCTTGAAAGAAAACTACAAGAAGTGCGACTTAAAGAGCATTCGAATTAATTTTGTAGATCCGATGTTTAGTAACTGGACAGTCAGACCCAAGTTTTGACTTTAGTAAAAAGGTGATTCTGTTCAAAATTTACGACATTTCAATCCCAATTTCGAGCTTCAACGAAGTTTATGGGGTTTAATGTCTCTCAACGCTTTCAACTGAACCAAAATCCAAACAGACTTCCGACAAGTCTTCAAGACTGACCTTTCTAGAGCTCTGTGAAATATGGTTACAGTATTTTTACTTCTGAGGTTCTCTACCGGTTCCGGTCATGGATGAATGAAGTATATTTCGTAAGGAAATCTAGCGACAAGATCGTGCCCTCATGTGCAAGTATGAAAGCCTTTTTTTCGCCTAGACTTGGGCCGATGCGTTTATAAGATGGATAAAGGGACAGAGAGATAAATGTACTCACTTTGAAACAGAGATTGGTGACGGAGCTGTCCATGACCTCCATAAGGATGCGAACGTCGTCGCCGCGGCCCATTACCCCGTATGTGATGACCGCGAAGGGACACACAGACATACGAATACCAAATTCGGACTCCTGGCGGATGCGGCTCTTCAGCATCTCTGACCGACTAATCTTAATTTCCTTTACCGCGAAGTCGTATACCACATCGTTGCGCTTCACCCGCATGTGATGCACGGTTGCGAACTGACCCGAGCCTGACATACCGAAAAGGCACAATAACACTGCTGGGATAATTACCTAGTCGAAACGCTGTTTAAATACTGCCAAGCCTTTTAACCTTACAAAAGTATAATAGTGTGATACCAGGTCGGCACTCCATGTAGTTCGAAGTGCTAAATTCGCCCTGTTATGCGCTAAATACTCGGTGAAAACGTCTTGGTTGGGTCAGTCTAAACAGTGATAATTAAAATCGCGGGCAACGGTGACGGCGCGTGCATAGAAAAGCGTGTGGTTCCGAAGCTCCTTGTGAACGATTGTTTAGAATCCGCGATTATTCGTGTCTACGGAATACTTCAAGGATTGTGCGGTACAGTGATGAGGCATTTAACCACCCAGTAGTAAGACATTTGAAGAGTATAAATGGCCGTGGTGGCTTCGTTGCTAGCCCACAGCACAGCCGTCATTTCTGGAGGCAGTCTAATCACCCCGTGGATGCTTAATCCCGGGCCTATAATCGACATATGAACTGTCACAAAATCACACGAGAGTTGGAAACCTTCAATTTTGAAAAGTTGGCGCACGCTTGGTGTCAATAGAGGCCGACCGTAGCAGAATAGTTCACCCATGCTGATAGAATCTCTGTATCGAGGGTCTACTCTGCGATACGGATATAAATGTCAAAAAAAATACTTTTCATTCCTTTAAATCTGTTATTTTTATTAACCCGAAGGTCTCAATGAGAGACGAAGGCCTCCCGTACTTTTGTCAACTTGATACTGACACCTCGAAAAGTCTCGTGGTAAGTGGGATTGACTTGCAGAAATCAAAATTTTTTCCGATTATTTCAAAAAATTGGGCATTCTTAGCTTTTCTAAATTCTTTCAATCGCTTTTAACCTGCCAAGCGTGCTCCCCACAAAGCCAGGAATTTAGGTCAACTAATACCCCAAATCATACTCTCAGAACCGTTCCTTAATATTTTCGAAATGCCCTTCCTTGAACTTAGGTCCAATCTTATCAAAACACTAGATTTCTCCAACAAAACCCCAAATAAATGGAATACACAAGATTAGCTGTTGGAAAAGACGTTAAATTCACCACAATGAAACTGTATAGAGAGGGTTTTTGTGCTTTGCATGGATACGATATTTAAGGAAACTGGAACGTCTTTCTAAGGTGTGGATAAAATAAGATGTTGTATCTTAATTCACTTTCAGAATTTAATTTGGCATCACTTTAATTATTAGTAAACCACCGTGTCCTTGATGATAAAAGGCAAGGCTGTTGCAGTTAAGGCATGGCTTGTCAACTTCAGTGCTACACTTCAGTCAGCAAAATTAATGCCAGACAGATGAAAAAACTCCGGAACACAGCCCAAGCGGTGCACCCTCGAGACGGTGTATACCCGTAAGCACGAAGTGTCACCTCGACACCGCAGCGCACTTTTGCGAGTCTGACAAGGCGCCAACAGTAAATGCGTTGGCACTGTGACGCCGTGATATCGTAAAGTGGGGTGCAAAAGGCACCGCCAAAATGGCGAAAGATGGGCTTACAAAGGTGAATAGCTTGACCTCTATCCACTAAACTTCACAATTCGTTCGTGAATTTATAATCTGTAATAAGGCCGTGTTGCTTTTTAGATAAGATAATTCTGCACATCATACTTTAGTAAGATGATGTTTATTCCATCAATGTAATCCATTGTGTGGGTCTTTTCATTCTCCCTCAGATTCGGCCACAGCCTTGGTGGGGTGAAGTCTCACTCATATCACACCTGTTTTAACATATTTCCAGCTCTTTTACTCATTTATGGTAATGCAACTTTCAGACTTTTACTTGTTACAGGAATAACTCGGACAATAAACTGGTGTTGGCGCAGGTGGAATCAAAAAGAGAAGTAATCTTGCCTTTGGGTGGTTGAATGATGCGCTCAGATGTCAGAGGGGGAAGCTCACACAGCTTTAAGGTCTGCATTACAGGCATTGACGGATCAAAAACTGGAAAAAAATCCGATTCGTTCTTAGAGAACTACTAACAATATTGCCACGAAGTAAGCAATTTGTGATTATGATCCAAAAACGACATTTTTTTGCTTGCAGGTGAGTGTTCCTACAATTATATGTTGGCTGTGGGACGCTGGCCATCCCCCCATGGCAATTCTTTATAGATGAATTTTGCCGAGTAGAAGAATACAGACACAATCCATGGGATGCACTAAAAAAATAAGGAGCCTTTCTTCGGCGACCCAAATTCATCATATCTACCTTGGAGATTTGTAATCCTAGAAGGCGCCAGAAGGGACCCATAAGATGAGTGGAATAACATTTATTTTAGCTTCATATCTAAATCTGCAAGTCTTTTAGCTTCTCGCTATATGGCCACCACAGGGGCAGTATGGAGCTGGGACTATGTCATCTGAGCTGCTAGTCTCCCAAGACGGTGAGAGCTTACCCAGCTTCCGCACGTAGGTGAGGTCGTTGAATTTGAGTTGGAGCGCCGTGTTGTTCACCACCACGGTTGTCCTGTCGGAGAGGGTCGCACCGCTGGGATCCGAGCGCTGTTGTGCTCCACTCGCGTGACCATTCAATTTCAGTGGCTTATTCGGCCGCTTTGGATGCATTTCTGCGAGGAAAACACCAGTTTTTCAATTTCTAAAAACATTTACACAGGCACATTTTTCAGCATTCTTCTTGAATTCACAAGTATGCGATATGCTTCACTTTTCGTAGTTGAACACTGGAACCTCAACATAATCCGTCGTCTTAATCAACATTTATTAGAACCAAAAAATACATTTTGGTATAAAAAACGTTTAATTCACTGATTCATCTTTTTCCTTTTTTTGCAAGCGCTTATTTTTAAGGAGTTTCTGAAATCTTAATTTCACCATGATATTCAAAATGAAAAAAATAAACTGCTAATATTTTTCTGCAATTCAAAGTGAGCGTGGAAGGGTGCTCCTTGTGACACTATCAAGTAATTAATGAAGTCCTTTGTTTACTACATTTGATTTATCAAAGGCCAAATTTTATAATCAGGATGCAACTGTCAAGTTGACAAAAATTTCCACGCTAATTAGTGCATTAAACATCAAGTAATTGCTGCAAAGGCACGGCTGCCCCACTTCAACTTGAGACTAAACCATCTCCATGGATGTTGATTAAAGATGAAGTGTGTTTCTTGTAAAAACACGAATTGGATAATACTGTATTAACTTTCCTTTAAGTCAAATTTTAGCGAATAAATAAATGCAATTAATTATGCTGACGCCACCTACCGATCATGTATCAGCTAGATTTCTTCCGTTTTTAGAGATGGAAATTTTGAGAGTTTAGCGCAAGGTTGCACATATCAGCCCCGCTTTAAGATGGCTGAAGAACATCAATCTTCTAAGAGTTTGTGAATATACTCACACAATAGTCACTGGCTTAGATAGAGAAAACCGAAAACTGCGCCGCCTTCTTTGGTATGCTTAGCAAGCTAGTTGGCAAAAATTAATTCGGACTACGTAATAGAGAAACAGGAGAGTAGCCAGTCTTGAGCATATACTAAATACTTACAAGTAAGGCATATTTGCCGTCAGGTGAAAAGTCGCGGAGCCGTTGGATCCGCAGTAACCAGATAACTGGCAGGTGAGCGTGAGGCGGAGTGACTGTGATTAGACAACACGATTCTACAAGCAATATTCTTATTTTCTGTTTTTTCATCATTACCTTACCAAATTAATTCAGGAGGTGCTTTAAGAAAGCAATGCGCATTCGCTGTTGGTATTATTTAGCCTTGGTAATTTTCCATGCCGCAATTATCAGGAAAAAGGTGTTGAAAAAACCTTTTATTTAAAATACTATGCTTACTTTTGATTCAAAAATCATTCCTAACATGCTTATAGCACAGCATAACTAAAAAAATGAGGTAAAAAATTTTGGCACTAAAAGTAGTGCTCGAAAATCGAGGCTTGTAGGTAGAGCTATGCAGTAATCCCATCCGAAAGTAAGGAGAACAAGGCCTTAATTCTGTGAAACCTTTAAATATGTTTTGTCAAAGTTACTTTGTAAAGTAGGCTTCTTAGTACCCAACTCTAAAGTTATTTGTGAAAATCATCGTCGCATTTAAACACGTTTACTTTACTATGTCCGACATTAGAAGAACTAAACCATATTAAATGTGCGGCTAGTGAGATAATCCTGTTCAAAAGCCGCCAACTTATTTACTTTACTTGGAAATTGAAATAAATAACATTGAACGTGCTGACAAGTTTTACATCTATCAAGGATATGCTTTTCTTTCAAAAAAGTAAATATTTTGCTAGCTTTGCCAAAATTTATCGTACTTTTTAAGAACTTTTGCGTCATTTTTCCACGATAATTTATTGTCATACTCGTTAAAATAAGG
>NW_020170387.1:83104-195575 GCF_000524195.1 Echinococcus granulosus | reverse complement strand
CTGGATTGCTTGTCATACATATCATTCAAATTTTCGTGAGGTGCAAAATCAACCAGAAGGAACAGGTGCAATGGAAATGTGTACGGCATTCTACTAAAAGTGCAGTGTCAGTCACTGACATGATTTCATGCCCAAAAATTACATTTATGCGCCCGGACTGGCTCAGGCGTAAAACTAAAAGAAGCACCCTGAAATGTTTGAAAGAGAACAAACTTACTACTGAAAGCATGTTATTATCAGCTATACGCTTTAATGATGAAAAAAATTAACAGTCTGAAAATAAAAGCAAAAAGACTGAGCAAACAACCACTCAGTATTTGAACCGGGAGGGTCGTATGTTTACCCCTATTGAAATGAGTAAACCGAGAACACTTACAACTACACCCAACGTTCACTTCACTTTTCCTGAAATGCATAAGCTACATTGAATGCTCTATTGCACTATTAATCCTGATTACAGTAGTTACATCCTGCCAAATTTGTAATAAGAAAGCCAGAGCGTTGACGTTTATTACAAATTTCTTAGGTTAATTTTGAGTGTACGCGATCGCCTATATATGGTATTTACGCATAGTTCTATTTACTTATTATACTTATTGGTGGCCATTATCAAACAAGATTAGGGACATTTAAATAGAGAAATGTGATATTTTGCACTACTATTTAATATTTCAAGTCATATGGCAAATGGTTTAGGCTTTGAACATTCGATGAACACAGGCATTTGAAAGACTCCTTTTATTACGTGAATAGGAGTGGCTTTCGTCTGAAAAAATACTAATTGAAAGCAGCGTGCGGTAATACAAGGCATAGAAAAGGTGTTATTTAATTAAATCAAGCTACTAAGTTTTAAGATGCTAGAACTTTATAAGCACGCTGCTTAGATTAATTGGAAGGTGTTAACAGTTTACAGTGGTCGTATATGATTAAGTGAGGGAGATACTTATACGTATGAATTCTTGACCCAACTTGCCTGAAAGATGAAACCAATGCGCATAAAATATAATTAAAACCACTAAGCTATCACACAAATTACTGATTTTTTTGCTTCATAAAACCCTGTTGAATTCATCACCAAATAAGGATATCAAAATTAAACTGCAGGTCGTATTTTACATTCCACGCGATGACTTTGCACCTATTGTACCACATGTCTCGAAATCTATTTGCGTTACTAGGTAGTGCTAAAAACCTTGATTTATATTTTATTGAAAATAATTGAAACCAAATGAGGTACTCTAAAAAGTGCTTACAAACGTGCGATGTGGCGCTGCAAGTTATCCGAATAATATTACTAACGAGCTAGAAGCAACATCTCATTCACTTTAGAAAGTATATGGCTAGGGGAGCTGAGAGAAGGCATACGAGTGCATGGGTTGTAAAAATAGACACATCACGGGATCAACAGTTTAACTTCCTGATTCAAAACAGAGATATCTCTACCAAGAGCTTCGGCAGTAATACGCTGAATTCGATCTATAAAATTAGTTTTAGATACAAAGCTTTCGTGGCTACGTATATACTGATCAAATTAATTGCAGCGCTAAGATTTTTTAATTCTAAAAAGTCACAAATAGTGATAAAATCCGAAATAGGGAGAGCCATCGAATCTATAAACTGCATCGACTAATTAAAAAATATGAGCATATGCTGGGAATAGGTATGTTAATTTTTAAAATTTGGACAGGTCGGCAAAGCGGCCGTTTTGAATGATGCTAAATTTTAACTAATCGGTGTTTTAAAAACAAGCCTAAGGCCCTGTCAGATGATGGATAGAAGTTCGACATAATATCCTATTACAAACATCCATTAGCCCACAGACGGGGACAAAAGACATAATGTTAATAAGTCGCTTGCAACAAAATTATTTTTATTTATTTCATTTATTACTTTATTTATTAGAGAAGTAGGGTGTCAAAAGCTACTCAGTAAAAATGAATCTTGCCTATTCAGTCCTCAAAAAAAACTAAAAGTAAAACGAGATTCACCCAACAATTTTGTTTTCACGTAGCGTGCAAAAAAAGTTTGAAGGGCTAATTCAAACTGCACTGAGTAAAAATATTGCCTAATTTTGCCCATGTGCAAAAGACAACCCGTCTAGGCAGTAAACACATACCCCAGAAGCCGCCAACTCGAAAAAGTGCCTCTCAAAGTCAGTATGGTTAAAAAGACAAACAACGCAATCAAAAATTAGTTCAATTTTTATGGTGCAGTGTGAAATCAAAATACGTAAGCAGGACTAAAAAGGCCAAAATTGTGACTCGCTGGTAAATGCTTGCCTAATGTAATAATTATCTCATCACTACATAGCCTTTAAAAATAACCCTTACGTACTTGTAAAATTCAATCACTCAGAAGTGTTGGCCTCTATATTCATCCTGATGCTTGCGCATATTCATGTTGACTGAAAACTTCATAATGGGTAGTCTCCCCACTAATCCCCTATTTTTTCATTTCCAACAATTCTTTTTCTAATTTTAAGCTTTGGAATTTGTTTACCACGTTGTAAATGTGATCAAATGTTAGTGCAGGCAATATTATGGGGTAGTCTGAAGAATTTGTGCTGCCACGACAATGACCTTTACAGCACCGCTGCTTTCAACACAGTAGCGTTAAGTTCTGCTCTAAGTTTAGCGGTAGTTACGCCAATTCTAACTTATTTAGCCCCACAGAAACGGTTCCTGAAGCTCATGGCATACTTTAGGATTGCGTTATAGTCCGTAATTAGGGACTGACACATACACCTCTAAATATGATTCATGGTCTTGCGTATAATTAAAATTTTCAAAAAAAGCTGATGATTTAAGCTATCCGCTTCATTCTAAAAAGTGTAGGTCGCGTTATAAGAAGATTCTTAGAACTTTTAAGGTTTTACTCTTTAGGGGTATTATTTATCCTTCCTAAACTACTTCTTTTCTATCCACCTAGCGAAACTCTTATATGTTAGTTAAACTCTTGGTTTTGTTTGTCTCTTTGTATATTGGCAATAGTTTTCAAACAATCTTTATAGTCTTAATTGCTTATGACCTCACTGGTTTTTACGTTGCTAAGGTCATATCTTCCTCTTTAAGCCGCATGTAATTGATTAGCTCCCACATGTAGGCGGTGTCATTTGCTCTCTTTGCTTTTTTCGAAATTTTATGTCTGTTTTGAGTTCATAAATTTTAAATTTTTTGACAAATCAAAGGTTTGGCCTT
This sequence comes from Echinococcus granulosus, assembly GCF_000524195.1. Taxonomy (NCBI): domain Eukaryota; kingdom Metazoa; phylum Platyhelminthes; class Cestoda; order Cyclophyllidea; family Taeniidae; genus Echinococcus; species Echinococcus granulosus. The sequence continues at coordinate 192,378 of NW_020170387.1, read as the reverse complement.
TTTGCTGAATTCCATGTACTTTTTATAACGCTGAAAGATATTTTGAAAGATATTTTTAACTCTATAAATAGACACCATTCTTAATGACCCGCACTAACTGCTGCCACGAGTTTTCGTAAGCTATTATCTGGCTATCTTTTTATAGGTAGATTGGGGAGTTTTTTTGCCATCCAAAGTCACTTATAATCAAGAAGTTTGAAACTAAATGAAAAGTTTAATATTATTGTGTTTCTCCCTAGTGGATCTGATAGTAGTAAATTTCACAACTGTTTTTTTGTCAAATTAGTTGTATTTTAGGGTTTTCACAAATGAATGTTTTTTATATTTATTTATCTGATCTTAAGGATGACCTTTTTATTTCTGATTAATTGCTTGAAGAGTTGTGGTTATGGACACATATGAGAACATCTCCTCTCTTTACTTTCCAGTTTTCGTAAACATCTCCTTAATCAAACATTTTTTGCACAAAACTTGAACTTTTTTCGTCGTTTTAGTAATTTTGACAAATGCCAAGCAATGTGGAGCTTAAGTGCACCTCCCTTCCTCCACTTGTGGACTCTCCTGACATCGATCCGTACACTCAGAAGCCGCGCACCTACAAGGGTCTCAGAGACGGCACCCCCATCATTCCTCGCGACCGATACCGCAATGTATGTTTAACTTCTTCAATCTTCTCCACGCAGTCGTAGAATTGTAAAATTCAGTAATATTCTAATTGGTTAATAACCTTAATCAGGCCGGTTATGCGATGTGAGAGTTACTCTCATGCGTCTTTTGATGGTTTCGCTGCAGATGTGCAAAGTGTGCCAAGGTCCTTTAGCATATTTCCATCGTGAATGTTAGCATATATTTGCATCATTCAGCTAGAGTAAAGTTATGGCGTTACATTTTTTAACTTCTGCTTGTGTTATCGACTGTCCTCGAATCTTAGGCAAAATTTGTGGCTTTCTTAAACCATAGTATAACAAAGTGATTTTGTGCGGTTGCCCACAATAATAATTAACTAACTGTAGAAAGCTTCTAAAACATCTTACTTGCTGAAAGTTACACATTAGCACCGCAATTTTTTCACAGCGAGACGTTTGCTTGCTGTAATCCACACTTTAGCATTTGTTTCCCTAGAGGCAAGCAAAACAACGTTAGTCACCTTTTTTATCTCGCTTGTCTCTCCTGTTTGCCTAATCCGCATATGATTGTCTGATGTCAAGAAGAGGTGATGAGCATCACTTATAGCGATTTCATCGCGGAGACAGTACCGTTCGCTTGCCTGTTCTAAGATATAAAGCTTATCACATGTCATCCTTGCGACAGATGAGGTCATGCGTCTTTGTAATTATCGTACTTTCTTTCCACCAATTCATAGTCGTGACAGCTTCTCAAAACCATCATTTTCTTGATGGCTAAGTTGTGTTTCACCGACTAGATAGATCTCAGCCGTAACTGTTGGCCATAAGTAAGTGAATGATTGCGTCTGCGAGCCATCACGCACGAAGCAAGCAGTCCTCTGAAAATAGTGGATAAACTGATACGTGGCTTTAAAGTCTGAGGACAACCAATGACACTTTTCTTCGCTTAGTGTTCCAAGGCATAAGCCGTTTAAGATCAAACGTCAGCCAGTACTCTAACGCAAACTAAGCAAAGAGCAAACTGATAGTCTTTTAAGCTTATTGTTGTCTTTACTAATGTTAGGCATGTGATACTCATTCTCTCAGTAGGTTCCACCACTACTTTCCCTCTCCACTTAACGCAGCTTTAAAAAACGCTTATCATCACTTATGCTAGACTTAAAAAAAATTTGCAACGTATTTCTGGACTTATTTTGACCAATATTAATGCAAAACCCTACTATATTAATTCTATCCACTTGAACACAAGTAACTAACTTCAGAGCCACGCTGTTTAAATCATTTCTAATCAGCGCGTTCTACCATTATGCACTGCATCCTTCTCAAGTGCTATGTAGATTTAACAAAAAGCCTCTACAACTTTAGAACAGGGTTAAACCTAGTCGATTAAGTAGACAAGCTTGAATCATATGCTTCAGATTCAACCGATAACAACAGACAAACGGAAATATGTAAAATTGAATGCATTTGGTAAACCCCTACCAAATGTAATGAGTTATTGCAGCAAACTGTGTCCAAAATAGCAAGAAACGTTTTGAACCACCTTCTGTATTGGACGTGCAAAAGATGTCTCACATCCGGATGTTATTGGCGATAATACGAAGCATCATTGTCCTTTTGATGTTCTGACTGCTGTAGGACCCAAGGTCGTTCTTCAATGAGGTGAAGCCATTGAAGGATTTAGAAAAATTTCACCGTGTTTCGTACACCTACAAGGTGCCACGCAGCGTCCTCTACCACACCAACGGTCCCGACCTCATGTGCGTGGGACCGCGCTTTAGCCGACGCTCCGAGGCGCAGCACGATGGTGCGCCCTGCGGTGCCGCTGTCCAGTGGCCACCCTATTGCGCAGGTCACTGTCCTCTCCTCCCCTTTTCTCCACCTCTCCGTCCTTTCATTGATTTGCAGTACGTATGCCACTAGTGTCACAGGCGCGTGAGGCCTCCATTTTCGTACCCAAGATATGCTTCATACATAGTAGATGTGTTGTTTGTTAGTTTAGAACTGCTGGTTGAGCTTTATCGAGCCTCAAACATGTTGTACTTAAAAAAGTAAAACTTTTTGTACAATTGTCTGTAAACACTTTCTCGTCCCCTAACTGTTAAATTAAGTCATACGCCTCTGAAATTCTAAAAAGGCCAATTTCAGGATAATTAGGGAGGAAATAAGTCCCAGGAGAAGAAGTTAAATTAACACCCAATCTATATCCTCCTTCCTTTTAAACCACTGACAACACTCAATCTCACCCACATAATTCAACAAAACATTTTTAGTGCAGTACAAGGGAGAATCTTCTCACATCCTAGTTGCAGGCTCTGTTACATAAAAATTTTGACACAGAGTTATGTCAACGATAGATTGTTCACTATCGCCTTCACTGCTAAATCACGCCTTGATCGCTCCACATGACTGTCTGTATGCGATCGTGATTTTTTCAGGCATGACGTTTAAAAATCAAATCCCCAGCTATTGCAGTCCGAAGATGCTTCCAAACGCTGGATGCCAATGATGTACTTCTGTATATTTTTCCTTCTTGTTCCCATTTTACGTCAAATTCCAAGTCATAGCTAGTGTGGTTTCTTATAAAACTGGTTTACAGTCATAAATGAAGTACGCTGTGCGGTGGCTTTCTCCTGTTTGCATAGGTAGCTGCTTTCTGTAGATCTTCTCCTCTCCTTACTCGCTACTTCCTAGCCGCTAGCACCACTGACTACTGGCACCCTTTGCTAGGCACCCACTAAATTTTGTTGCGATGCACGGAAGATCCCTCTCTGTTGCCAACTCCAAACGACGTTTAATTAATTAATTCATATTAAAATACGGGTTTTTCAACGCATATCTAGTTTTAGTCTCAAGTAGTTTGTATGATGCCTGGGTGTACCCCTCTTGATCCCTCACTGTTGATGGCATCAAATCAAATTATAGAGACTCCAAACTCTGTAAAAAACTTCAAATTAATTATGATGAATTGCTCGAGATTTTGACTTGCAAGAAAGGAAGCTTAATCACATCTTTGCTACGTTTATTTGAGTGATCATGGGGCACCTTGTAGAGTGAAGATTTTCGATCTAATTCATAGTTATCACAAACTCGTGCATGACCACAGTCACGGGATACGTATCATTTGTTTACCTGTACTTTCTCCGCCATTTTTACCTCCTTTTTTGATTCAACCAAATCTTTAACCATCACAGCATCCAACTTCTTGCCAAGGGAATTTACGGCTACAACTGATTTGTGCCTCACATTTCCAACCGCTCCCTTTGTATGAATCAATTTGAAGCTCGCTTATTTGTCATTTGAGAATGGGTGGCTTTCGTCAAACAGTAACATAAAATTACAAAAAGCAGTTGAAACATTCCCCACAAATAATTTTCTTCAATCAAAGGAGTGCTCTTTTTAACCTTTTTTAAAACAAAACTATCGTCACATTTCAGGCACAGTTGTCAAGATCGTAAATGAAGAAGGATGCAACCGCTTGTCAGAAATCGAGATTATCTATATTTCTTGTAAATGTGCACCATGTTGATGGTATTAATTGTGGAAACTTTACTTTATGCATAAGCCTCAGATTTTAAATGCTTAATTGTTTTAAAGGTCTTCAAACCCACCAGGATTTCTATCTGAACTGATAGGCTTTAGTGACCTACCAATTTATAAAGTCATCTTCCTCTCAGGTAAGGGTTAAGTATACGTGATGTGCTCCCGACCTTTGGAAACCCAGCTCTGTCGAAATCTCCCCTTGTACTTTTCGCCCATTTTTATCATCACCCTTTAACTTGGTGCAGTAAGTCATCGCTATGAATGTAAGCCAAGGTTTTGGCGACTCTAATGAAATTGCATCTTTTATAGGGACCAGAATTTCAAGATGTTTACAAAGCTGTTGCGATTCGCATCTCTGCGGAGGCTACCCGTGTTGGCCACTCGTTAGACCTTGCGCGGCTATGCTAGATGAACCGAAACTCTGCACCACGTCCAGCAAATTCGTTTGTAAGTCTTCCTTATCCAACACTGTTGCTCAACTTTAAAAATAAGAAAAAGCAAAGTAAATCGGAAAAGTGAAGCCCAAAAGTAATCGTAATGTGCTCTACTCATGTCATTTTCAAGTGTCAGAGAGCACAAATCGCTGCATTCTACAGAGTATTGGTGCTCCATAATTGCTTGTTTGTTTTCAAAATAAACAGAAATCCCGCAATTCAGTGATGTTAAACTTACATTTTAATAGTTATAACAGCGCACAACGCACCGACGTCCTTCCGGGGCATCCTGTCTTTCCACGCAGCCAAAGTGGAGTTGTGCTAATTGTGAGCAATGGCAGGATCTAGCATTTGGAAGATGACTTTATCTTTCCCTAACAAAATATCAATTAGGTGGAGTAATAAAACAAATGTGGGGCCACCAAACTGCTCTGTGGGACCTCGGCATAACTTCACTGACAACCCGCCAAACAAGTCTCCACGTGAGAGCAAAAGACTATCACCCATTATCCACTTCATATCTAAGGTCCCGAATACTGGGAGTCCTCGATGTTGCCAATCAACCACCATGGACTCCTCGTCTTCCCGTCTCCTTCGAAGACGTTTCGCGAGTATCAGGAGGAGGACGCGAGAACCGTTGCCTACGTAAAGCAGCTGAAGAGACCCACTGAGTATCAGGAGCGCTACATTGGCCGAATACCCGTTCCCCACAGAAGGTGGGACTAGTGCCTGAAAAACCTGATTTTACATTCAAATATTGAGTTGTACTGAGAGCACTCATTAAAGAGATGACGATGGTGTAAAGAGTGCCGCATCCTCGCCATCAGATATTGATATTATGTAGCCTCCAATTTGCCGCTGAGTAATTCACACTTCGGTCAAAAAAATGCTAATTGGGACAGCACCTACGTCGTAAATATGACTATGACCATACTTCCGCTCAAAAAGTATAACCAAAGGCATAAGGACTGCGTTGAAGAATAGTCAACCAAGGCAGAAGTTGTATGAGCCTATCCTGCAACCTAGGAGGTAGTTGTGAAGGCTCAAAAAACAGGATGTTATCCAAGATTCTTGGCAATATCGTTTCCGTAAGTTGGAGAGATCTAGAGACTACGAAATCATAATCGCCATAAGTTTGCAATTAATTGATTTATCGTCAATACATTCTCGAACAAAGCAAATAAAATACTTGCTTTTCCATCAGACTGGCGACAAAATAAAGCATAAACCAGGACTGTCTTCATCAGGGGGAGGAATAAAGTGATTGTGGACGCAACGAAAAGGAGTGGATATCACAATAGCTATTGCAGAGGGATAATCTGATGCTCCAACTCCGGTAGAAGCCGGATGGCTATTGCTTGGGCAGTCACCGATTTCACCCCAAGGGTGAGAATGGCGCTGGGGGCCAGACCGAGGTCCACGAGGCTCGCTGTAGGCTCGCAGTCGTCCAGCAGGACTCGCGCTGTCGCTGGGCGACTTCCACTGCCCGCTGTGATCGAGGAAATTTGTCCCGGCGGTGCCCATAGGCTGTACTCAAGGCCCTGATCCGCCAGGCAACTGCTCACCCAAAATCGGACATCATTAACCGTCTCCGTCGACATAAATGTACCCTAAAATGGTCCAGCACGACGTCCAATGCTTACAACTTGCCCGCAGTTATGATTACCAGAATTGTGAAATTCGCGAATCATGACAATTTTTCATTTCATCAGATGAAGTGAAACAGAAGTTGTAGTCAAATAAATGTCGGTAAAACTGGTGCAATGCAGCAGAACGAAGAACTAGTTAAGTGCCAAATCGTGTTAGATTTGCAAATCGCCGGTTTGGGTTCCAATCATTCGCCATTTTTCAAGTAACCAATACAAAAAGTTTTACTAACTGTGATGCACAAATTTAACGGGACTAGATTCCAAAATATATTGTTATCCGGGAATGGTAGTTTCATACTTTTGCGTAGCAAGCGTAACATGCCGCCATGACGTTTAAAATTACAAAACGCCTTTTGACAGTTTCAATCGGATCAGTGCATTACTTAAGAATGACCTCATCTACGGATAAGACACTCAGCTATCTATTCACTTACACCTTCAAAGCGTTCCATAAATCTACGAGTAACCGCACCATTATGCTTGCAATGTAGGACATGAAACAAGCCCATTTGCATGAGAGCGGATCCGGTGCAGTGCGATTCGCAAAACTGTATATTTAAATCGAATTCGATACGTTTATATCACAAAATGTGGTCACAGTGGAGAATGATATGTACACTGCCATTCCTCAATACTGATGTAGTAAGAGGCAACATTACCCCTAGGCAGAGCGCGCAGCCTACCCCGTAACAACTGATGTGCTCTTAGCTACTATTAAACCCGGATCCATGAAACAATTCCCTCGCATTAAGCCCCTCTAGCCAATCGCATAGTGCCCCTATCGATGTCGCGTGATTGGTTCAATTCACTTGATACCCGCATCGAGGGGAGTGGGGTTCAGACACACCTGAATCATGATGTTGTTGTGAGGCAGTCGGACGCGGATGAGGGCATAGCGGTAGAGACGGCGGTCGCGCGACTTGAGGCGCTCGCGCATAGCCTTGGTGAGAAGTACTTTTTCCTTCTCCATGCGCTGCAGCTCCTCATTCCACCGTCGCAGGTCGTCGCGCGAGACAAGGAAGAATTCTGCTGGCAGTTCCTCCTTCGCCAGGTCGCGCACCTCGTTCTCGCTCGCCTGCTCACAGGGCGAGTAATTACGTAGTCAAACATCCTTTAGCACTAGGACGCTTATTGTACAAAATAGCACCAATAGTCTGAAACTCCTTTGGTCTTTTCACTTAAATGGTCAGAGGGGATGCATACTTCGTGAGTTGCATACACCCTAAGCGAACTCAAAGACAGCAGAACACCTAGTACTAGGAAGTTCTGTGAATTTATAACGTGAAAAAGGATGACACTGACTTGCTTCTGGGTTACTTGGACAATTTTGTCATAGAATGGGCTAGGAAATGCAAATAGGTAGTGAAACATGTGATGGACTTATTAGGTATGAGTCATTTTAGAAAACCACAAGGCATTGAAAGAGAAATATCAGATATGAAAGGATTAGCTCTATGTTTTGAAATTACCCGGTAGCGCTCAGAATCACAACATGAGTAAACTACGAAAGGGGATCTGACGCAAACTGATTTGCCTCTATATAACGGTGTCCAATACTGTAGGGATCACCATATCACTACCTAACATTGCTCATTAGCATCGTGAATCCAATTACATTAAAAATGTTGGCAAATATTATGCAGGTTTACGTAATATTTGGCCTGAAATCAAATAACTTTGTTCAGATCACATTTGCATCAAAGTTTGCATCGCAAATAAGTAACAACGCGTAAGTTACCTGAAGAATAGTTGTATCACGGTTAATCCTCGGTGCAATAAGTTCGCCAGACTCAAGGAGACTAAGCATACTTTTTAAGTGGTACAATTGCTCTTCAGTCGGTGCTGCCGGGAAGACTAAGTACCTCTCCATTGGTGCATCCGCCTCGGAATTAGTTGGTTGCTCCCTTTGTATAAACCCGCAGGTCTAAAGCATTGGCGGTGTCAATGCGAAGATTCCTCGCTTACCTCAAAGAAGTTGACCGCAAACTTCAGCTCCAGAAGATCCGCTATTGACTTGTTACCCATTCGTAGTCGGCGAAAATTCTCCTTTTCGGGGTTCTCAATTAAATTGCGAATTATGGTGATAAAGTTCTGCTTTCGCTTATCGCGAAAAGTCTGAATACTGGGGACAGATGTATCGTTTGCATCGACACCAGTCGGATATTGGCTAGACTCGATGCTTCGAATAATGAGCAAAGTGTAGGCGCCAGCTGGATCATGCTCGGATTCTTCAAGAAGCTCTTGCTCAATCAAGGTGTCTACCTCGGCATAAGTGCCTCGAACGCTGTCACCAAGGAGTCTAGGGCACGAGAATGTGACCTCTAGAAATGAAAAATAAGCTTTGGTTTTGAAGATAATCAATTCGAGAAAACACTACAGGTATCAGAAACGACTAATAGACAACAAGAATAACGTGAAAAAACGAGGCTAACTTTTTAATGGACCCCCAGCATCGCAAGTGACCGCACTTTTGCTGAACCGACTGGCTAAGGCCTCAGCCTCCTCCATCTGTTTCTTCATACGGGCACTTTCAGCTTCCACCCTGCGCTGTATAGGCGTTTCTATAAAATTTTCATCTGATGAGCTTGGGATTACTTGACGGAACTTGCTTCGCTGCGATTCGACTAAGTGCTGCGTCAGCAGCCCTCATTGCCCCTTCGGATGGTGGTCCACGGGGTATTGATGGTGGTGATTCCTTACGTGTCTGTTTAGAGTTATTTTCGGGTCGAACTTCATTGAGACGGCGTCCCTGACTTTCTTTTGGGAACTTATCCACCGAAAATCTACTAAAGAACTTCGCCAGCTTTCCCATTATAACCAACTACGTGCCCCTGCCCCAAAATACATACAGACTACCTTGCGCTTAGCATTTTGATTGGTTATGCGGTTAATAATTAAAAATACTTCTATTTTCTGTGGACTCACAAGGAGCATTTTACCATAATTTTTCATTTAACTGGATTTTTTAACTTCTGTCTAAAAACAACGGGGATAATTCTTGGAAATTTATCGATCATAAGCATTTGTATTTTTGTTTGGCATTTCTGATTTTGCTTAAAATACGAGAACTTTCCTGACGTTTATTTTATTTTTAGCTATTAGCTAAGCTTTAAAATACATTAGCTTGTATTTGTAGCCTCTAAAAACACAGTATTGTCGTAATGCCTGTTTAAAAATACAGATCTTAATAAATGAAATGGAAACGCTGCTTTCGTGTTTCCATGGCCTTTACGTAGCAAGATGTGTATTACTTCAGCCTCGAGAAGTTCGGCCTCGTCCCCTTTTAGGCTGTGATCACCGATCCCCATCGGCTAAAATACGCCGAAATACATGTAACTTCCCAAGACTTCCCTGAGGACGAAAGAAGGCATTATGCTTGGGTAGAATATGTATATTGGGCACAGAGAAGGTATTTGGGCTACTGGAATGGCCCAAAGGCCGGCCCACCCACCGTGGTACAATGGTCAAGATAAAGTGGCCCTTTACCAAAACGGACCGTTAAATTAACAACCAACGCACCACATTACAACTTTACAGTTTCCTCAACCAAAGAACTTGGATCTTTCATTTGCTCGTGATGCATTGATCCCCGGACGTCAGAGACCGCGCCGTGCCCGGAATGGCTGTGGTTTCAGACCACATTTTAAACATTCATGATACGCTTTAGTTTATGTATAACTCAGACATCCAAACCCTGACATGACCTTCGCCTACCCTAGGCTAGTATTTAGAAGAAATCCATGTTGAATCCTCGTGTGCAACTAATTTGTGGACAAATTCCCACGCTCCCACCGCCTGCGTGTGGAATTTTAGTAAGGGCGACCTCTCAACACACTCACCGACTAAAGTGTCGCCTATGAAAATGGGGACTTTTATTTTTGCTCGAAATTGAAGTAGTGGTATTAAATGCGCGATGGGCCTCCTCAAGCGACAGACGTCAAATTCATCATTACCGAATGTTCCTGTGCATACTCTTAGCATAGAAACAAGCCTGCGAATACAGATATTGCGAGAGGGGTGAGAGCAGGAGCCGGATAAAGGAAATGGGGTACAGACTGGGAGTATTGGGCATAATAGTGGATTCATGACGGTGTGCTCCGTCATCTCTCCTCCTCCACGCTCTCCAGTGCACGCTTACGAGAAGTAGAAAATATCGAAATAATCCAATAATACGATTACAGGGAGCAGGAGAAGGCAAATGGCAGGAGCAGGAAGAAAGAGATGCAGGAACAGTGGTGTGTATTTATGGAAACATAAGTTCACTCGGTTTTTCAGTCCAAATCTTGGTGAAGAGGGGCTGGGAGGGCATATCAAAAGTCTGCAGCTGAGAAGGAGTGGGTGCCCTTCAACGGGGATGGCAGAGAGTGACCGAGTCTGCACCCTTCACCGGCACTTGGGTCTGCTCGTAGTGGGAGATCATGTGTGGAATGCTAGGATAGGGCTGGCTGTACTCACCTAGCACAAACTGGCCCTGCGCGTCTCGCGTAATCCTCATGTGCAGGAACCCATTGTGTCTGCAATGCAAAAGAGGGTAAAAGTGGTATTCATTCCTTTCGGTCCAAAGCTATCCACCTCCCCCTTTCCTGCTTGTGTTACGACCATCCCAGCACTTTTTATGCTGATAATAAAGTTGCTTCAACACTCGCGTAGCTTTTAACGGTTTTGGGCATAACCTGGGCGCTACAATAGTTTCTGCTGCCCCCTCCCTGCCATCTTCAAGAGCCAAAAATAAATTCAAAACCTCTACTTTATTTTAATCTGCGCTCGCCCATTCGATGCTGCAAGGCACCCGAGTTTGAATGACTTATGCGGTGCTTGAGCCATGTTTTTTATTAAAAAATTAGTGCCCAGATCCACGTGAGTGGATCTCGGTAAACAAAAACACACGTTCCACAGCCGTTGTATGGCCAAAGTTCACTATGATTTTGCGAAGTTGTAGAACAAAAAATCACGGGACACTGCATACATGTACTTCAATTACCCTAGAAAATGTTACCACTGATATAGGATCGTCCCACTCTCCCGCACACAAGCAAGATGCCTTGATGGATGACTTGCTCTCAGAAATGTGCCAACTACTAACCGCAAGATGGCAACCCTGTTTCCTAGCTGCAGCTAATAATTTTGGTACCTGCTTGGGAAATAAAACAGTGGCTCACAGACTACTTTTTTGATGTATGGTCCTAAAAAGCTGAAACAACACAATCCTTCGGAGAGGATACAGTAGCTTTACAAGTATTTGCAAAACTGCATTGGCATTGTAATCCCGTAGTCTTGTTCGCGCCTCTGAATTGCCTCCATTGCCCGCACTTTTTATCGCAATTCAACAACGAGAATGCCGCAAACGTAGCAACTTACTTGACCGTGAGAGAGTACTCATTCTTTAGAGTTTCGCTGTTGCGCACCAGGAAACTACCCTCAGGCTCGGATCGCAGCCGCTTCTCTGCTCCGAACCGCGTGAGATTGGGATGAAACCACCTAGAGAAGAGGAAAGCACCAATAAGACCATACCCCTGGGTTTCCTTTACTTATGGATGCTCCCAAAGACCCCGCAACACAATTAAAAAAAAAACAACGATTTCACCTTAATTTATTTGTCAAATCACGTGCATCAAAGCATCTTTCTGGCCAAGGGCTCCTACGCTGGAAGAATACAAACCTGTTCTTTCAGTGACACGGGCTATCTTAAAACTGCTAAGATGAACATTTAGCAGCATACTTGTAGTCTCAGGTGTCAATGCCTATTTAAACTTTGTTGATTCGTAAACATTGATACCAGTCTCTGAAAAATTGTATGATTGAAAACATCATCTATTTTTCTACTCGATTACGGTCACTTTATTTGATAACAAATGTTGGCGATCCACCAAATGCTGTAGTGATAGAGGAAAGCAACTCAGCCTTCTTAATGCCTCAAGGAGTCGTAAAATTGACGGCCATCTCACTCTCTGGTGTCAAAGCGAATAACACGCAAAAGTGACTGCACGCAAATTTGAATCCCTTTCTTGAGGCCAAAATGATGAATGAAAGCAGTATCCCCTCACAGTGTGAACTGAAGCTTTAAAGACGGGTGCATCATTGTCTCTGATCGCCCAAAATTTGCTTCAAGATATGCATTGATGATGTCTAAACTGGTACGCCTTACCTGCATTTTATCTGCTAAAAATGCCTCACCTGAAAGTCCCCTACGAGATTTTACAGACTCTACAGACACACTGCCGATTGTGATAACTCAAATTTCCTAAAGAGGGGTTTATACTTTATGTGTATGAAAAAGTTAGAGGTCTTAGGTGTGTGGCTCACGGTTGTTCATTGAGAGGTTTGAGGCAGTTCTGCGTCTTGACATCGGAGGGACTGCGAGCGAGGGGCGAGGGGGAAGAGATGGGCTGGGAGATATTCGAAGAAGGCGACATTGGTACTGCACCCTCCCCATCCATCACCAACCCCGCGGCAACCCGACCCTCCGAGTGCCCGTTAGAGACGCCCCCACCACTGGCGCCAGTGGATGCCCCATTGTGGTTCCCGTTGGCCACCGCCGAGAGTACCTCCGAGGGGTCGATGAAACGAGAGCCTGACATCAAAGTAAAGCCGGAGGGACCGATCAACAGCGATGAAAGAGGAGTATAGAACCTAGTGACAACTAAATCGCTTACAAAATCAAAAAGTATTCTGCCTAGACCAATCAACATCCAGGCATCTGAATTCGGTTAAGTTTAACAAGAGGGCTTCCTAAACTTGTTTGTTAATATTTGCAGCTTTTACTTGCCTCAGAATGTACTGAAAGTCGCCTAAAATTTGGTACACTTCTTTAAAGTCTTCCTTATATATATAGTTTCCCCAAAAAGTGAGAGTATAACATTTCATAACAGTATATCCACCAATATCTTAATTGTAAGGTTTTAATACAAACCAACTAGAAGCCAGGATTCAATCGACATTTTCGAGCGAAGAAATTATTTATTTAAAGTTTAAAATCGCTCTAATTTTTTTCGGAAATTCTATTCGTGATAAAATAAGCCATAATAAGGGAACTTCTGTTACGGAATAATGCCGATTGCTAGAGTAAAACCGTTTCAAATCACATTTGACCGACTATAGCGGCCAAGAAACAGAGATAGGACAACGCACGATTGGTGTAATGCCACCAGACGGAAAAGAAAGAATCGATCCCCAGACGACGAAGGAGCATATTCATTCTCTTAATTTTTGACGGCTTGAAAGTTATTGTTCCTAAGGCTAAAAAATAGTCAAGTCATAGCACTAGAGATCAAGGATAATAGGACAAGTAGCACTCACTAGTGAGTTGAGAGATGACTTTGCCGTGTCGAACATCCCATGGTTCCTCACAGCTGTCCGTGGACATGTTGTCCCAGTCAGCAAGGAGGCGCGACATATGCGGCAGGAGGCCAGGCACAGCAACTGTAGCGGCGGTGGAGGCAGCGCCGGAGGTATCGCCTCTCATCGTGGAAGAGGACTCCTCTGAGGGTGGCGAGGAGGGTGTGAGGGGTATTGGCACTCCTGAGGCCAGAGGATTATGCACACCACGGGCCCGCGAACTCGGTGGAGACATCCCGACACCGACATCGGCAGTGACATGAGGTATCGCGCACTGACGTCGCATCGGCGTGGGTGACTGTGGTGGACTGAACTGTGTCGTAGTGGGCGTCATTATTGAAGCCGATCGATGGGGCGGCGGTGGTGGCGGCGATGAGGTGCCTGAAATCGACAATACCGGCTTCTCACCCACCTCGCCTGCCATCGGTCCCACTCTCTGGTCCGCAGAACCGTCCGTGTTGGAGGCCAGATTGAGTGATAGGTTCAACTACGTTGAAAAAAACCACTTCCCATTCTACTAGGTTCTGATAAAGAATGAAGCCTCATTCATAAGTATGAAAAGCAAGATTGCACATACCAGACATATTATCAGCTTTAAAAGCTATGCCAAGAACCAAATGTTTATTACAATTTGTTCAACGGGAATATGGATTATAACAATTCTGCCACCACCCTTTAGGTCAAACAACGCAGTGGTGAAAGGTACAAGCAAGACCAGTCGTGGATTTAACTTTCAAGTGAATTTTTCAAAGTCTATTTCTCACTCTGGGGAGTGATGAAAAAAGCCCCCCACGAGGCACTTCGCTTAGTTGGGTGACACTCCGATTGCAGTGCGAGAACAGAGAGCAACCCGCAAATCATCATCAAAAGCACTGTCCTCCTCCCGAGGACGCCCGCGCTTGAATGTGCTACGCCTGCACACGTAGGTGTGCAGTAGCCTGGCTTGTTCTGGCCCTATCCTACACTGAAAGGGGGAGTGGAAAACTTTTACTGCCTTTGGAGTGGCTCAAATACTTCAAACACCGGGGTAACGACACGAATTTTAGACTTCGCACCTTCCTCATTCCCGTTGCGATTGCCCCAATATACCGTGGCACCTTCGCCTGCTTTGGAAATAGACACAGTGCCTCAACTTCAATCCATGTTTTGTATTTCCACAAAGCCTTCAGACAAGTATGTAGCAGTAGTTAAGAATATTTTGAGCCACTTATTGCTTCGGAGCACTTGACTAGCAGCCAATCACTTGCCGCTAACTAGTAGAAATGCATGCTAATGTTCATGAACTCGAAGTTGTTAGGCTAAAACAATCGTAATCGATGCAACATGCATTGCTTTGTATAAAAAAACCATAGCTATTTCTATTCGATTGGCGATTTTGGAGTGGGCAAAAGTGGAACGTTTATCAGGAAAGGTGTAGCCAAAGTTAAATAGTGACCAAATGGACAGACATTTCAAGGCGTAAAGTGCAGCGAGGCTTTGGTCTTGCACAATGGAGGTGGTTTTATGACGGAAATCATGAGATTCACAATGCAAAGTACTAATGCAGTGTTCATTGGAATGCGGTGACGAAGCGACCATATACTTAAAACCAGCTTTGCTTTGGGCAGTGCAGTGCTATAGAGCACAAAATCGGATAAGAGAGAAGTGTAAGGAGTGCTTCTCGTGCTGCCGTCGCTGATAATGAAGGGATCGGAACATGCTTTGGCTTAGATTTTCTACCTACCGGCTGGGCATTTGCAGAGCTTCGTTGTTTGCGTTAAGTGGTGGCGGTCAATACCACTCAGGTATACTTTGTTCTGCTAAACAATATCGTTCAAGGCAGCAGTCAAAATGAAGTGATGTGAAAAACAAGAGCCTCAATTCCCATCTGCATTGAAGTAAAATCCCCATCAGGAAAAATCGCGCATATAATTCAAAGCAATTATTGAAACATCACAAAAACTTGACCTCCAAATTGATGACCGGTGCATCTACTATCATGCAATCATAGCAAAAGAAATGTATCAGTGGAAAAGAAGCTTCAACGTCAGAAAATGGCTTCACAGCACAATTGAGCAGCTCATAGGATCGATTAGGTGTTGCAGTGCCCATTGCAATTTACCTACTCAACGAGACTGCAAAATCTTTGACAAGCGAATTGAATCGCCTTTCATTTACTTGATGTGGAACTGAAAGGAAAGTAATTCCGTGCTTAGAAGGAGGGAGGGACTCACCTGAACTCCCATTGACCAGGAGCGATTGTACGCGTAGTCGTAGTCGGTGACGGGCGCCGCCGAAGCAGAGGGCGAGGCAGGGCCCTCCTTGACGCTTGGAGAAATTGACAAATTCATCGTCGGACTGGCGACCTGAGGTGATGCGAAAAGGAAAGGGGGAACTACTCGATCATGGCTCACTCCTCTTACCACTTCATACAAAAATCGTCGATTTTAAACAGATTGATAAGAATCCTTGAGGTTCAGCTCACGTTTTTCAAGGTAAATATGCCGAATATCAAAGTGAAACGTACTTTGCTAATAAAAACCTTAAAAAGGCAAGCCAAAATTCTCATCTACACTTGAATGCCAAAATGGGGTTTAAAAAGACTAGGTGGTGAATTCGTGTACTGGATTTTAAATACTTTAAGTTGACTACCTTCCAGAAAGCGTTGAATTCATCCTGTGGGGACTAAATACTGGTTTGGAATCCAAGAAATGAGATTAGAGTAGTGCAGGATAGAGGAAACAATGTGACCACTTATCAGTACCAATTTCATTAACGTACCCAATCCGCGTAACTTACATCACTGACAAATCAGAGAGGCGGTTGGACGAATGGCATATTCATACTTAATCTCAAGGATGTACACGTAGGCATATTGCCGTATTGGCAACCAAACAGAGGCTCCTGAGCATAGGAAAAAAGTGGCCATATCTACCACCAAGCAGATCAGCTGAAGACTGTCAAAATGAACGGTTAAATTTATTGAGGTCAGAAGGGTAGCACAGTGCAGTGATCAACAAAAGAGAACACACAAAATGGCATTCTGTAAACGACCCAGGGGCCAGGAGGCCACTTGACTCAATAAACGAATCTTGGGCTATTTCAAAGGGAAGAGTGGGTGTCAAGACGTAGAGAGAAGAGTATAATTTGTGTGGAAAAAACAGCTTTATGCACATACACAAACACTGAGAAAAAAACTGGGTGTGATCGCGGGCGAAGAGAACATTGGGGGTACGAGCATGATCGAATGAGTTTTGGTAAGACAAAAGTAGCCTGTACAGCACTTTGCAATCCTCGGAGGGAAGCAAACAACTCGTATCTTTGGCGCAGATTTACACACCAGTTACGACAAAACTGACCGACTTGATTAAGCTTTCCACTAAAGCCCCTAATCCTGTAGCAGTAATGAGAATCTCCATCAGAAGAATATTATCAGAAAGTATCCGAAATAGCTTATCTGTAAAATTTGATTCCATTAATGAAATGTCATTTCCTTCCTTGCCCACGCTGATTGCAAAGCAAAAATGTTAGTCTGCCATAGCATTTTAATGCAAACAGAAGTG
Source organism: Echinococcus granulosus (assembly GCF_000524195.1). NCBI lineage: Eukaryota > Metazoa > Platyhelminthes > Cestoda > Cyclophyllidea > Taeniidae > Echinococcus > Echinococcus granulosus. The sequence goes on along the minus strand of NW_020170387.1, from coordinate 175,249 downwards.
AATTAGAATTGCTAAATTGCCCCTCAAATCCTCATCCATAGTAAAGGTATTATACTTGTCTGAGTACTTTACGAATTGCATCATTGCAACAAAAAAATCTTATGAGGTCAGCCTCACGAAAATGGAACAAAAGTTGCCATCAAAAAATTCCTAACGCACAATAACAAGACCTCAGATGTGTCGCGGAACAACATTGGTTTCTTCAAGAAATTGTTGCATGATAGTTTCTAGAAATAAGAAAACATCGCAATCGAGTTTTTATTCTGGCAACGCTACGCACTTCTATCATGCTATCAGAGGAAGGTTAATAGCATTTCAACTTTTGAAAGCCCTATTGAGATCTTTTCAATCTTACCTCGCCTTTCCAATTTTGCCCTATTCCAACACAAAAAGAGCAGACCTGATTCCCCAAAAATATCCAAGTAACACCAAAATGCATTCACCAAAAGCCAGGAATCTAGGAAGGTATAAGTTCTTTAATAGCTGAATCCCGGTTTTTGCAGTTTAAATCTATCCTCATCAGATTATGTAAAATGAGGGAATCGGACTAAAGCAAAACGAAAAATGCATGTTTCCAAGCAATAAAAGATAATTATGCATAGAGATTGCATCTAGGTTTAATGAAAGTCATAGTTAAGCAAAGGGGACAACAGAGCCACCTTTAATAACAGTACTAGATCGTGGTAACGTTTCCTTTTGGAATCAAAGTAACACAATAAAAATGGCATAGGAGTACAGAACAAAGACCTACGTTTACTGTGCCCCTGAACACAACGCTTTATATGCTACTCTGTAGAGACGATACTTTTCTTCTTAGGCATTGTTATAAAAAGCGATTGGTACACAGACTGTGCCCACTGTCTTTCGAAATGATTCTCTCCAATATTTTACAAAAACGGGATATTCAGGATTTCAACTAAATCCAAAGCATGTATACTACAACGAATGGGCAGGGTTTGCCCTAGGGTGAGAATACATCATATCACCTTCGCTTAATTAAAATTCACGGAAAGATTCGTTACGACCAAAGCAGAAGGTTGAACAGACGGAACTCGGGAGGTGACGCTCAAAACCACAGGACTGCATAATGACCTGAAGATTGTTCTAACGGTATACGTAATAACACAAGATTTTGAATCTCCGCGGTTTCGATTATCATCTTGGTGTTGTGGCGTTCTGTTCAAGTCTATGGCCTCTCAGCCCTCCCGTACGCTAATGATAAATCTTCGCCCATACTAATTAACCTATTGCTCATCCAGGGATGACTCGAAGTACTACAGATACATGGATTACTGCTGATGCCGAGGTTAAAGTTCTGTTGGCCTAGACGATGAAGTGACAGTTGCAGTATGTAGAATAGAGAACACTTACCCGATTCTGCTTGAGCCGAAATGGAGAAGGCATCGTCTCACGGTTAATGACAGTATCGGTGGAAGAGTTTCTGAAGCTAGCTCGAGGTGCAGGTCGGGGCTGGCGCATGACAATGCCCTCGGTAGAGGTAAGGACAGGAGAGAGCGAAGGAGAGCGCACCACGGGAGCAGGGGTGGCAGGGGAGCGCAGCGGCCGATCAGAGGCGCGAAAAAGATCGTAGCGCTTGAAGTTGCTATTGGGCAATGCCTCAGCTAGTCGACTCACGTCCATACCACCCAGCCGGCGCGACATCTTTACATCCCAAGCCTCCTCGTAGGTCGCCGCAAGATCCTTTCGACGCCGCGAAGGCTGTAGACCCCCTGACGTTGATTGAACTCCATCTGATTCCCCTGGAACACTCAGAAGTAACCAATTAATGAATCTGCATTGTCCACAAGACCGAGTCCTCCATATTAGATGTACGTGATTCTAAATATGCTTCTAGCTAGATTCCAATACTGTCTGGTCAAGTATAAGGCATGCAACGTTACAAATTAATGAAAATATACATTTTTGATGACAGTGATAAAACAACGCTTATGGTATTTGTGACTACGTAAGCCTCTTCAATTTTTCGTAATTCACCTGCCATGCCGGCGGAACGAAAGTGAATTCCTAACCCTCTATTCTTATTAGACTTCCAGTCATTCCTTACGTCTACAATGAAGCTAATCGTACGCATTATAACGGCTAAATTTGTAGGATTGTTAGTAGATTCACCCTAAAGGAGGGATAATCTTCCATTTTACTGATGGCATGCTACATTACAGATTAACACCTATTGGCCTAGACAAGGAGGGTTGACCGTAAAGAGCGCAAGGGAAGACAATCAGGACAGGCAGAGGGCCAGGCAGTATGAGGACACTTGTTTTACGTGCACATTTGGTTATGCGGCCCTTTTCAGTCTTCTACGATTCAACCATGTTAATGTAACCTACGCTGCTAGTCTTCCAGCCCTTCTGTGTGATTATAGTAAATCTTTTTTCCAGACTACCGCCCCTCTTACCATCTGTGGGAGTGCTTTATACCCTACAGTATATTTTATGCATAGGGTTTTTATCTAACTCATGTCTACGAGTGTTGATGAATGAAAAACCGAAGATTCGTCGTATTTAGAGCTGAATTCAACCACCAAATCTATTTCTTATCTGATCCATGATAGAAAGGACGTGAAAGAACGTCAATCGACCCACCATCGTCGGGTATCTGACGAACAGCAGAGCTATTGCTGGCACTGGCACAGGGGCTACAGATAGCCCGTTGGTGTTCGGGCGGAGGTGAGACTGCGGGTCGGTGGTAGGACTGAGCGCAGGGACGGGTGGGCGCGGTAACGTCGCTGTTGCTACGCAACGACGAAGCTGTCGCAGCGGCCGCAGAGGCAGCGGACGGGGAGGTGCGACTGCCACAGGAGGTAGTGCGGGCAATCGGTGCGAAAGGACTGGCAGGGTGGTGGCTGATCTGGGTATTGCCTTGCAGCACCACTGGATGATTTGAAAAACCTACAGGGAGGAAAGTAACCGGCTAATTGTAAGCGCTCTTAGGCCTCACAGACACTAGTTGCCATCAAGTGTGTTCATGGAACCAGACGCTATCACAGAGTGCAATAACTTGACAATAAATCACCTTCACCGGCTAGTTGAACATCCCGGGAATTAGGAACAGGCGATCACTGTTTTCGCACCAATTCCATAAGCGTTGAGTCGGAGGTCATATCCCGAGTGATCTTCCTTAAAGTATCCTCGAAGAGTAGACCAATGATCAGAGAAGTTAATATAATTGGAAGAGTGGCGCTAACATAACTGTCACACCATCGACACGTGAGGGACACGGCATAGCAGACCTTGCATCTCATAAACAAGACTAGGACTCCCTTCTAGACTTTTTTCTGGTGCTTTTTGAAAGGAGTAGACCATTACACCAAAATCCGCAAATAGTAATAGAAAGTTAGATAAAAATACTGTTACCGAGGCAGTTGGTGGACCAAAATTCAGATAGTATAACACTAAATCTAAATTGCTTGCCAAATTTTTCGTCAACATGAGAAAATTTACACGGAACAGTCTGCTTCCTTTTATATAAAGGGGATCCTCCACCTTTCAACTCACTTTGATTGAAACAAGAGCGAAAACTAATCTGCAGATTAAGCTGTCATCAAATTACTTAGTAGTCACCCGCCTTACCCATTTGAGGTCGTTTCTAACCCACATTCAATGGAAGTTTCGCACACTTAAACTAGATGGTACCCAATTTCCAGATAAGTAACTAAGTCAATGGTAAAGTTATATCAAAATAATGGGAATGACTTTTGTCGCTTCGACATCTTGGTGATGTGACCACGAAACGGCGGAGCTTAAGAGTGGTAGGTAACTTATTAATTTATTTCGTGACCTCATCTGTACCCCTAGCTTCTTCCTCTGACACTGCTTTCCAGAAGTCTTTCAATTGACAGTTTAGTGATTCATCTTTCAATTAGTCAGGAAACACCAATCTAACATTTTACGAGCCCAATCCCATGCAGTTTTTCATTTTTACCTAGTCTTCTAGTCCCAAGTCAGGCTACCAATTCGGCCAGCTGCCCACAAATACAGTGGCACACACGCGTCAATTGAATACAAGCGGTGCCATGATGAAAGTCTACATAACCGTGTTGGCGGAGCAGCGTCACCATGGCAATGACTACGACTCAACGTATATATCATACCTCGGCCCAAATGTAGGTCATGAGTAGTAGGTCCATAAATGTGTTGTGAAAACATCCCCCCGGGCCTGGTACGGGACTCTTACGCTTCCCACTACTAGCGCAATCATAAGTTAGTGTGATCTGGATTTCGGAAACGGAGGTAATTGTGCTAGATGGTCACACACGCACACACACGTGAGCTTATCGAATAGGACTAGAAAAGCACAATAATGAGCCAAGATGAAACGTCGAAAGAGACATTTCTAGTCGGCTGTGCAATTACATTGGGGGCGAGAGCTGCAAATAACGAGACCCAAGTCCAAGGAAGAGCTTTTTTTGAAAAGAGACCAATCAACTCTTATTTTACATTTCAATTTGAATGTGACCACGTTTGCTGCCAGCTTTGCTTGTATTATCTGAGCTCGGCGTAATAACTGTGACGTGTGTGCGAGATTATGGTAACTATATGCGCCAAATCGTGTCACAAACGGATATGTTTAGTTTAACAACAAAAGATATACAGAATGCCCCACCTCTTGCAAAACCCCAAACCGGGGACAAAGACCTCAATTCCTCACCATTGATGTAGAATGAGGGCATGCTCACGAAGGATAAAGCAAGATAATTTTGCAGAAACGCTACAACAGGTGCCGCCAGGAGCCCGGGAGCGATCACAAACACTTACTACCCATCAGCGAGGGGCAACTCTGGGTTCAGTTATCAAAGTTGTGTGCGAAGATAAATGAACGGGAGTTGGCATGTCAATCTGCTACGTAGGGGAGTAGCAACATCACTTTTTATTACAGCGATGTAGGGTAGAAAGGGGAGAGAGGAGGGAGCATATGACTCATACGATTTAGGTAGGGCCACACGAGCAACAAACGACTCGCCGTTTCCGCGCCATTCCTCCCTCCCCCACCCGCCTCCGCTTTGCCAAAAGTCCCCGATGTGGACCCACAAGGGGGTCGTGTGTGCGTTGTGTAGATGTTGATGGTGCGGGCTAGACCTGAACGCTACTCGTCAGCCCGCCCCTCCTTCCCTTCCTCTCTCTCCAGCGGCATCGACACCAACACCACACTTACTAAAAATAACTAATCCATGATTCATGCCTGTAAAAGATGACCCAAAGGAAATGCACCAGGGTGTGCATGTGTGTGTGTGTGAGGGAGGAGGGGCGAAGGAAGACTGAAACCAGGCCACGCCATCTGTGAGGCGCATGGTAAACCCGCTCTGCGTGTCCTGGCCACAATACACGTCAAATATCATCTAGCCAGGTTAATCAGGCGGTAGTGATTCGGTCTCCAACGTCTTTGAGGATGTTTAAGAAGTAACACTAGCTACAGCTAAGAAGTCACAAACTGAACCTCAATGTTGGATTGCTCCTATTCTACCTGTCTTTACCAATTAGACGGTAAAATAGTAACAATTCTCTAAAGTGAAAAATAAGTTGCCTGGTAATAGACTGAAATGTGATCAGCCTCCAAAGCGCCATGAGAAGGAATTTTGATAAGTACTTTATCTTCACGGCGGTCAGACCAAACGTAGCCCCAATAATTCACTTACACAGCAAACAAAAGTGATAATCGGAGAAGATTGGGGGAGATTAGTCACTCGAATTTGCTAGCCCCTCCGTCCGTTCGTCAACACGACGACACTGCAGCCCGAATACGAGGCAAGTGTGCACGCATGTGCGTTGAAAAGTTACCGTGTGGAGAACGCTGGCATTTTCGTGGCGGTTTCTGAACGCTCGTGCAGACAGATACACACGCCTACATTTGTACACCCGAAGGGTGTGACTAAGACCCATTTCTGTAACAAAATAACGCTGATTACCTGCTTACCATCTCCACTTCCCAGATCTCGTTTTGCCTTACCCCTTCGCTCGATCGTACAAAATCAAGACCAATCCATTGGAAGCAATCAAGGTTGAAAAAAAGGAAGTCTTAATCCTGTGAGTGGCTCAAAGAGGAAGCTTCTAGGACAGCAGTTTGGGTTTCTTTTTATTCGCCCGCATCCCCTTTCGTTAGTGAGTATGAACGACGACAAGGGGGTGTTTATGAGCGGTGTGCAAGATCCCCATCAGGCAAAAATTCCTATAAAATGAAAGTTGCAGGAGGTATGCTTAAAAATAAAAAAGGGGGCCATAAAAAATCCACATTGTGGCCACAATTAAACAGAAATAAGGAAAAGTGAGTTCGCCAGGACCCACCCTTTTGATCGCATGCCCGTGTGTGTTCCCCGTAAATCTTACCGCGTAAAGTACCATGACTGCTTCATAATGCAAGGTGAGGCATTAATCAGGCGTAATGCCAATGGGAAATGGCAGAACAATGGAAACAATTGGTGCTCTAGATAACTTAGAGCACCAGATTAAAGAGAACCAAGGACGTTGTTTGGATTGTAGAGATATTTTCTAATGGAGGTTATTGGGATTCATGCAGGGAAACCCCGAAAATCATGAGACATTGCTTCATCTACTTAAATGCTATGTATGTAGTGTAGGTAGGTTTCAATGAGGTCAATCGTAAATCCTGATGGCTTTTGTAATGAAAGGCAAAATGAACATAGACAACTAAAATATGATTTAAGAAAGTACATTCGCCGCAAGAAAATGGTCCTCGGAGTTCTGCATCATCAAAGCAAACTACCTAACTACCTTGCAGGTATAAATCAGTTGAATTAAGGACACAGGACCCGAATTAAGTCTAGCCATATTCCCAGATCTTCTACTAAATTTCGCCTTTCAAAATCACCAAAACGCAAAGCTAGTCCCTTCAAATCTATTTTGTAGAAAACAGGGGAGTGAGGATTAGTATATAAGAAAGTTGAAACAAGTTTATCCAGAAACGGATTATGCAACATGTTAGCAAGTGATAAGTGAACAATCTGAAACTCGTCGGTAGTGTTGAACGCTGAGTATGCGCACACTAGCCATTTATGCAGGAAAGTAGTTTTGATGTAGCATACTGTTTGGGTTTATTTGTGTGTAACCTTGGAGATTGGGATGCAACTCAAAGACAGAACTCTTTTACAGAGAAAAATCTGTACCTACCAAGATCCACACATGGCCGGGTAGCAACATAGTTGACTGTTGACGGAGAACACCTATTTGCAAGTCGAATGGAATGTGTAGGATGCACGTACAAACATGTTGCTATCGCCTAGCTTGTTGTTACAAAGTAGTCAGGTAATTGCAGGAAAAAACCATTTTCACGGGTTGAGCAAGGTATTTTCAAGTTATGGAGATAAACCTTCAATCGGAGTGAACATTTGCTTTAGTAGAGACAGTTAATGCAGGTTAACACACTCGTGCAAATGTTTATTCGATAACCACCTTAACTAAGCACTGATTCGCGTCCTCAAAAAGGTCCTAAAATAAGTTGTATGCAAAAGTATAGGCGAAAATTTGTGAAAACTAGATAAGATAAAGTAAGGACTCAAGCTAGATTCATCACACAGTACCAATCTCCAGTTATTTTCAGTCGATATGTCTTATCAGTTAATAGGGTAACGCACACATGAATTTGCACCATCAGTTCGTTTAGAAGAAAAAAAAAGGCAAGGAGTAGCAAACTATGCCAGCAAATATCTAATCTATTCAAGTATTTGGCAAATTAAAAAGTACAAAATACAAATACAAATACAAATAATACATTAACATTGCAATCCGATACAATTGGCGTAGTAGCAATGACGTCAGAGAATTGCGCCGAAGCTAGTAGAAGCCTCACACTGCATTCAAGAAGAACCGCTACTCAATGCACTGTGCACGAATCGGTACATGAACTGGACCACTTGATACAAAATTGTTTGTCGTTTATTTAACCAATGTAACATCATTCATTGTTAATCCTGTCCCAATTAAACAAGGGGAGCATTCACAATCAGATGGGATGAGATTTTTTGTGGGAAAGCAGACTGAAGGGTGAGAAGTGATTTGAAGTTGGGAGTTGAACACTTCTGCAAAAGGTTAAACTGGTCGCCGTAAATGGTCGAGGTGCTAGTCCGTCGAAATCATACTCTCACGAAGATAAAAGCCCACACGTCTGTACAATACTTATTAATTACCATTCTATCCAAGGTTAGCTTTAATCGCATGAAATATTACCCTATTTCCAGGAAGGCTACCAGATTTCACCACATATTAAAAGGTGTTTCAAGTCAATTTCCCAAAATTAAATTGTTCTAAGCGCTGCAGTGTAAACAGAAGGCATGTGACGGGTAGAAACAAAGAAGAGAAGAAAGGGAGGAGGCATTCACGACGAAAATTTCATACCAATGCCGGTGCCAAATCGCAATCACATTACCAGTGAATCGCACACCAGCAGTGCGAAATCATTCACTAATCAGGGGGTTTTACCAGGCACTGTCAAGATAGGTGGTAGTCAAAAGGTACCCACAAACCTATCCTTCAAGTTATCCATTTCAGAAGAGCGAAAACAGGGTAAGAATGGCAGCTAGATCGACGGCAAAAGTCCGCTTTTGGTGCACAAAGAATGGCGGAAAAATAAAAGACATGTAAAGAAGGGTCGATCTGCCAGTTTTGTGCACCACGTTAGCATTCTGACAGGAGGTAGCATTGCAAAATACTTCTGCAGGTAGGAAGAATTGAAAAAATGATTCAACCAAGCGCCAGATCTATTTCATTGCTCTAAGAGTAAGTAGCTTCTCCCCGTAGGAGTCGAGGTGAAAGTAATTCGATCTGATTAGTAGATTCAAAACGGTGACCAAGGTAAAAAAGGAGAGTAATTACCGAGGTAAGAAAGGGTTAGGTGATTTTAAATAGCAAATACACGACTTTTAACCCCATATTTCAAACGACCAAATGGAATCAAAGAAAATGAGACATTATCCTTGCGCAGCTATGCGGTTGTTTTTCATTTAGACAAATCATCAACATTAGTAAAAAGAACAAACTTTTTGAAAGTTCGGTTATTCACTTATTATGCACAGCACAAACGCTCATTTATGGATGGAAGCAGAAAATCCCACAGGGGATATGCAAACTTTTAAAAGTGTCAACCAGCATCAGAGATAGCTGTTTAATGACTTTAAGTTGTTTGATGTTTGTTTCGAGAGATGACTTTATAAAAAGCCAGATGGATCAGGTTGCGCTGAGCACAACTACTTAGGTCAATGAATCAGAACGGTTAGTGGCGATATTCATGGGAGAGTTTTAGAAGAGCATCATCTACTAATGCATTCCAGAATTAATACTTTATTTCACCATAAATGCATATACTTTTAGTTGTTTATTGAAGAAGAGTAATTCTAAGTACTAGATTAATTTGGATCCAACGACAGAAATGGCTTACACAGAGCACTGCCAGCGAGAAATAAGTTTGTAGGTATAAATACCAATAAGACGGAAAAACACGACTGCTACAATGAGTTCTTGTGCCATCTTTTTGCTGTTGTTAGTCCACAGGGCACACTATAGCGTGAAGACTGCCACAAGTGAAAGGTGTCGATCAAATTTGATGAAGAAGCTTGAATGCGTAATGCAGCGCCACCCACACCCGTCTACGTGAATTGTTTGGACATTTTACCCTGCTCTGACATGAATACTTTTGGCGTCGGAGATACAAGCAAAAAGACGCCTGAACGATTGTATTGACACGGGCATGAAATGAAAGGACGTGGGACATTATTCCATGCATTTAGGAAGGCCATGGAGCAGCTGTCACGCTTTCTTTGTGTCAAGGCGACAATCGATGACGAGTGGTCATGGGAGGGAAGGCGAATTAGGACGTAAACGTATGCCATTTGTAGTGCAAACACATTATCTCAACAGTAGATTAATGAAAAGTTAATCTTCAAACACAAATCGGACGAAGTAAAAATGTAGGCGAAACATTAATGAGAAGCTAACAACGAGAAAGTGGAACAACTTTTCTGCGTCTTTGAGTTTCAAGATTTTTAAGTTATTGAAAAAGGGATCTTGTAAGAATCTCTATTTCACTCCTGCCAAAACAAACATTTCCGTCTGTTTGATCACTTAATGGATAATAGAGAGATTGGCCTTTTCTACCCGATTTGATAAGGAAAAAAGCATCTATAAATCGAATTCAAGTCACAGAGTTCGTAGCGCATTCGGTTTCAATGAGGTTGATGATTAAAACCGACTGAAAAGACTTAAAAGCGTCTCCGTCTACCTTCATCACTAGGACGGAGCGCTAGAACTTTTAGTAGATGGATATAGCAATTCGATACAATAGTAACCCAAACACTAACAAGCGATTTTACTTTCTTTCGATTTGAAGAGACATTAAAAGTACAAAGTGCCTCTATGCCTTCAATATTAGGAGGCAGTTGTTATCAACAAGGCATCCAAATCAGATATATTTCAAAGTGGGTTTTTTGTGGTCTCTCGATGTACAAGAAAAGGGAACCTTTAAAAAGGGAGCACAACTTACTGGGGCTGTTGGAAAGGGTAGGAGAGGCACTGTGCGAAGAGGAGGCGGCAGTTGTAGCGGCAGTAGTAGTAGCGGTGGTTAGTTGGCGGGGGCTGAAGTTGCGACGCCGCTCGAGGCCGGGGGAGGAGGAGGTGTGAGCGAGGGGTGCCTGCTGCTGACGCTGCCGGTTATCCCGTGCCACTAACTGCGGCTGTGTTGTTGGTGGTGGAGGCGACTGTGAATGCACCCGCATTGATCCCCCGGTGTGTGCCAACGGCGAGTGACCCGTTGACGAACCGCTCCCAGCTGGTGGCGAGGCCATTCTGTGATGGGAGAAATCGACTACACACGGTCCAGTTTCAATATTACGAACAAGCTGTTAGGAATTAAAAGTGTTTAGGGTGAACGATACGATGAACTGGAGAATAACAGAAAACGCTTTCTTTAATCAGTTACCGCAATGACAGCCAGTTGCTTCACTCTTAGTTGCCGATAGCCCAATTATCATCGTAGCATGGCATAACTCTACCCAAAGGACCATCGGCAATGAGTCGGGTTTTGTTGGAAATCATAGTGATGAGCGAGGACAATGAATTGGTAAAAAAAAGTAAAAGGAACCAAGCTGATGAGGAATTGGGTGCACACAAATTAGGAAGAAGGTACTCAAATGTCAACTTTAAGGTGTTTATTCTCCTTTAATTAAAACATTTTTTGGCGATAATGCCAATGGTCGCGTCACTTAAAAGGAATCGTCTTAAATGTGAGTCTTCTAGTCTATCGTGAAATGGAATGCAAATTAGCATATTCGAATTGCACCGGTTGCTGTTCATTAAGACGTCAGATTTGAATATTAGTATTAGCGGCCGTGATTAAATATCCGGCCAAAAGTGAAAGTGCTCGAACTGGTTTCTTAAGATAAGTAGATGATACTACAAATTTCTCGCTTTCTTTCTTTCCAATAATAAACATACTAATTGACAAGGTAGAGTTGCAATCAATCACAGGGGATAATTTGAATACCCTTTTTAATCTGAGTCAACTTCTCCGATGTAACTTGCAAATAATGCAAGTAACAAAGCACAAGAAGTAGCAGAGTTTGAGACTTTTTGTACTTTAATTTGGTGAAGGCAAAGTTTTAGCGTTAATTAGCATCTTGCTGTTGGGATTGCAACAGATCTGTAGTTTGAGGCAGGTGGAATGCAGACCAGTAGACATGTACACACAAACGATGTGAAGAAAATATCCTACTGGAGGAAAAAAAATGGATGTCTTTTTAGCATCAACTGATCAAGTGGAAGACTTCACACTGAGGTATAGCCGAGGAAGTCAAAGTAGGAGCTTGTGCACCTGTAGTGATTTACTACCATATGATATACAAGTCAAATGTTGAGTTAAAAACATTCCTGTAAATCTTATCAGACAGTGGTAATTACAATTCAACTCTTGAAGGTGAAGGATGGAGCGTGTATAGGGGTCAATGAATGAAAATAAATGTCTGCAGAGGGGAAGGTGTATATAGGCGCCCATGGTTGGTGGCAAAGAGCACTAGGTCCGTCTATCAAAAGATTGCACAAGCGACGGCAGGGCCGGGAAAGATGGAAGAAGTAGCATGTTGGTGCAACAGTGAAAGTCCATCGCACAATAACTCAATACACTAGAGGAGCTAAAATCAGGAATAAGGAGCAATCGGAGTGCTTTGGAAAATAAATAGATAATACCCATCAGTGCTTATTAGAAGGTAAAGTAAATTACAAAATACCCTGTTTCGACAAATACCACACAAAGGTCATCGTAGTAGTATTCCATGTGAAATCCTTATAGAAAAAAATGGCAATTTTTGTTGCTTGCATGCACATTTTAGACTATTAAAAGGCTGAAAAAGATAGCAGCGGAAAGTCCACCAGTATACCAAGAGGCATCGCAACTATCACAGCATCGTATTCGCCTAAGTGTTGCTATATGACCTTGAAGTCAGCTTGCAAAGTAGTAAATCGCACAACTGAGACCTAGGCAAATAAACACAAAGAATGTTCATTCCGTCTAAGAGATTGAAGTAGACACGAAAAAGCGGTGAAAGTTAAGTTTCCACCTACGTTTGAAAAGCGGGGCTCAGTTTTGTCAGGTGAATCAAATGGGAGTTATGGACCCATTTGGCATGCAATACGAATTAGTATATTCAAAGTGTGTTAACCAGAATAAAGTAGACAGATGCTGTGATGTAAAACGGGTGGGGAAGTTGGAAATGGATAGGTCTGATCATCATCACAGTCAAAGCGATTTATTGGAAGAGGCCAAATTGAAGAATCGGAATTTGCAATTGTTGAAATAAACTCTACATGGATTGTGGAATCAATGACACCACCGACTGGGTAGACTGTTTCTAGCGGTGCACACACAGTTGGCATTGCCTTCATGCGAGCTGCATTTGAGGTGGCAGAAAAGCCAACAAAAAGATAAAGCCATCACGAAAACTGATACACACAGAGAGAAAGCAAGGGTGAGTCATGTTAAATAAAGTGTGTGAACGATAATTTTAGGCGTATGCACGTGAGATCAGTGGGGCGGGCACAAAGCCTTCACAACACTGCTTTTAGTCATGCAGGAAGTGGAAGGAAACGTGACACCATCAGAAAAGTGCATTCGACCTATGCCTACATAAGAGTAATGGTTTGTAATTCACCGCATGAAATAATGGAGAAGCTCAACGCTTCTAAGTGTTGATCCCCAAAAGTAACTGGACAACTAGATCCAACTGTGCGAAGTGTGGTTCCACGAAAACTAGAAGTCTATCCTCTCCACGTCATTTATTATCAAATAATCAAGCTATTTGTATGTAATCGCTATCTACTGAGCGCGTAAAGGGCAATGGAACCTCAACATCGCGATCTGCTCCCTATTGGAAGGAGTGCATGCGTGGGTGTGTGTATACAATGGGGATATCCAGCACGTGCCATGAAGGGAGCTGCAATTAAACGCAAGCCATTTGTTCAAATTTACTGACGCCAGGGCAAGTAATGAATGCACATGTGTGGATTGAAAAGGGTGTCATTAGTGGTTACTTAGCTGAACTCATTCCTCCCCCACCAACAGCGAAAATCAAAATGCTTCCAGCAGTGAAAAAAAACCATTGAAAGCATTGCCAGAAACAAAGCACTAAAGATTTTCTGACACCACGTCTCCCAAAACAACCTAAACCTCACACAATTAGCATTGCATGAGGGTAAGCCGGGAATTTGAAGTGTAAAGTAGTAGAGCACAATCAAAATCTAGACTAAAAGGAGTCTACTCCGTGCATTCGCATTGAATTTGCACGAAAACTCAGACTCATGAGAAAATAGTGGAAGTAGGAGGAATAAAAGGCATATGCAAAGGGGGAAAATACATGGACCCTAAATTGTGTAAATGCATTTGAGGAGATCGCAAGCCGAATTCACAGATGGGAGCGTATTTCCGAATGTGTGAAATGCTGTCCCATGCTCAATTCGAAATTTGGTGTCTCCGCTGTGTGGACTGTAGTAAAGAAAAAAAATTACAACATTTGTTCAAACGAATTCTCACCGCTACCTGGAGGACATCTAAATGAACTGAAATAACCCCTCAAACCGGAATCAATTAATTCAATTTCACCTCGGTAAATAACATCGAAAAAGTCATCTCACAAATGACCTTTCGTCTTACCAAAAGCGAAACAGCAAAAACGGTTTTTCACCACCGGAAACGCATATAGCTCGTTGCAAAATGATGAAAGAGAAAAGGGGGATCTAAGAAGCCGAGTTCAAAAAAAAGCACTCAAACGGAAAGTCATACGAAAATAAATAGTTTTGCTTATCTGCGCTGTGCTGAAGTTCGTTCCAACTACTGAAGGGGAAAGTGTGCAATGGAAGAAAGGAACAACTTTGAAACTGGCCGCGTCTTAAGGAAATTGTCTATGAGAGAGGTTCCAAGCCCCAAGTTGAGCATCAATGTGCAGTGAATTAGTTGTCAATCTTTTCCATAATTCGTTGTTTGCACTCAATAGAGTATGCTTTTCCAATGACGTTTTCACTTCATGGGAGTTTATTCAGCTTTATTAGAAAAGCAACGGACTTCTGCGATCGACTTGACAGGCTGCAGATTAGCCATAATTAATTATAACCCATGCAATCCAGTTCACCCCCATCCAGATGAGCTCTGTAGGTGGGAGGTAATTTACTAATGCGTTGCTTATGGCAAGCCTCGGAATTCAAAGTACCGAAACATGAAAAGGTGAAGGAGAGCCATGGGACTAGAAACCACTATGAAGCATGGATCCCCTTGCTGACCAAATACTAATGCGTTGCTTAGTCGAATAGAGAGATGTGTCATCCCAGCAAACGTCCCACCTACGACACAACCGAGTCACCACGGTAGCGAATAAGAGGAGCACCGAGATGGAAAAGGACTACTGGCCTTTTTGATGTCAAAATGCAGTGGTGACTAGCCAAAAATGTCTTCGCCTTGTAATCCTTCTCTACAGATATAAAAGCTTTGTATAGAACGCTAAAACAATTTCAAAATGTAATATTTCCTCAAATTAATCTTATGGATCATTTCGTTGTAGTCTTCGTGCCATGCATGTTTGCCTTTGATCACATCACCGTTATTGGATCCGCCACTAGTCCAATCTTGATGAAGCTAAAAGCATACTTCTAAACATTCGGGATTAACTAGAACGTTACGATTTGAAATCTTGATTTGTGGATTAGACACTTGGGTTGTAATGGGGTGCCAGTAAGGGCTGATTTACTAAGGGCAAATTTCCCGTTTAGTGGACTAAAATTTTCGATATACCGATTTCAGTATTATCCCGTGACATTTGAAAGCGATAAATGCTACAGCATAAGGCATCTGATAGGCCATATTTTATGCAGCGTTTTATGAAAAAGCATCACAGAGGGCTAATGACGCCTGTGGGCCTTTCTTTAGAGTCACAAGACTATCTTATCATAAAGAACATCCGATGCACATAAGAGCCGATATGGTGCGATCATTGAGGGCACAGCGTAAAGGCTGTCTTGGCTCCTCACCCACTAACCCAGGACTAACAATGGTGGCAGCACCGTCAGATCACTGGCACTGTAAGATTTTGTGTGTATGTGTGTGTGTATGCGAACACACGAATGAAGTATGACCTTGTAGTTTCTCAGCTTTAATGGCAGGCTAGCCGACGCATGGTATTTGCTCGACACGTATTGGTGACGCGCCTGGGTCGCACATTCAAGTTTTAGGGTGCTCGTTTCTACACTCGGTAGTTGAAGTGACAGCAAGTGAAGAAGGCAAGTCTGTAGGGAGGATGATAAACGCATTGGGTACTAGTGCTCATAAACAATTATGAGCGCTTTTTGTTGATTCGGTAACCTTTTAACTTATTACAGCACTGTGAAAAAAAGCTACAAAAAAAGAAGGGAAATTGACAGTAATTCCAGGAATATTATGAAAATACCCTTATTTTTTCTACGATAATTTGGTCAAATTTGCGGCTAATTTTTGTTAGTAGCATCTCGAAGACCACTTGATTCGCACAATTGTCTACACAACCTGATACAATCTAGTACACCAACATGAAGCTGACATGATAAATAGAATTCCCCCAAAAGGACAAAGGATAGCATCAATTGCTTTATTCATAGGATTTGGAGCGGGAAAATTCAACTCCATGACATGAAAATACTTGAATTTGATTGAAAACAAACAGAGTAAAAGAAACTCGAATATTCTTCTCTTCAACCCAGTAAATTTGTGAACTTCTACTGAAAACGCACTGGAATGAGTTGGTAAGCGCTCACAAAAGGAAAAATGATTTGGCAAACCGTGAGCGCACTTTTAAGTAGATAAAATGCTCAGTTAAAGAGATGTCTTTGCGCCTAAAAGCAAAATATGCCTGGAGCGATGAAAGTCAAGATAATGCATGCTTCAAAAAACCACCACACATCATAATTTAAGGGGAAGATGGAAAAAAAGGACACACAACAGGAAGCAAGCGCCAGGTAGCTAACAATGCAGGAGAGCTGGTTATTCCCACTCAATTTCCGGCAACCGGCGATCCACCTGCCTACCTCTACCCCTGGAGCTATCTCACTTGAAGACCGCCAAAACGGAAATGCACAAAACGCGAAAAGTTCCATTCAATGTAAAAAAGGAGAGTCTTAGCTGATCCCTTATCGCACCGAGGCTGCCGATAACCTAAATCGCAGTGACGCTAAACTTCCCTTCCTTTTATGTTCACATGAGGAAATAGGATTGAGTCAAAGTGAATAGCGAGTCTTCACGAAAACACTTCCATTCCCCCTTATGAGCGCATGCGCGCATGTTTGTGACCCATGTAGGGGTGATCTAAAAGCGTCTTTGTAAAAATTTTCGGAATCACCACTCAAAAATGTCTGCTCCTGATTTCGCTATCCATTTCTACAAGTCGAAGAATTATCACGTCGACTCCATGTTGGTGTACTAGGTTTTATCAGCTTGTGTAGACAATTGTGGGAATCAGGTGGTCTTCAAGATGATACTAACAAAAGTTGGTCGCAAATTTGACCAAGTTATCGTAGAAAAAATAAGAGTATTTTCACTGATGTAATGGTGGTTTTGATCAAGAAAGAGCAACCTGATATATGGAGTGGGGTGAGGGTAAATCAACAGTCATCTTTGGCATCAACTAACCGATGAAACTAACGCTCACCGTTATAAACATAAATGAGTGAACTACTTAAAACGAAGAAAAGGTTTGAAACAAAAAGAATAACGACTCAAGATACCCAAAGGGAAGAATAAAGAGATAGAACGGTGGAAAAAAGCCGTGCGTTGCAATGTTACGTTTAACAGAAAAACGCCCCAACTTTGAAGTTTTATGCATTGATAAGTGGCAGGAGCCCAAAAGTTGCCGATCTAACCTTCTGCATTCCTTTAAATACAAACCATGAAAAAGAATGACTAAAAAGTAGGGTTACATAACCATGAAACGTTGTCAGGCGGGAAAACTTCAGTCGGACGCAGACTGAACTGCCATTTTTCAACCTTAAGCTTGGTCACGACACCTGCCTTTTAGATTTACTTGTCAACTTTTTGCTCTCCACGACTTATCCTTCCTTTGATCATGTCACAAACACGTATACACTTCACAAATGCTACTTCAGATTTGAACATTAATGAGACATTTTCTGTGAAGTCAATAGCTCAAGGCTAAAATCTTTAGCCATTACTCTCATTGGGGTGATGAAATCAAAATAGTGAACATACCTGGATAGATGAAAATCCACCAGAAAGCAAATTGGTACGCAGAATAAAAAGCTCAAAGGTACAAAATCAAGCAAATTCAGTAAAATACTACCCAAAATTACAGCATTGTGGAGAAGAGGGCTCTTTCAAGCAGCTAAGTAATGACAAAGTGAAGCTCACCGCAAGAGAGGAATCTTGACATTGCTATAAACCGCAGTATCGATCACCTCAATCTCCCCAGTGGGTGATTTGGGCGGAATCGCGTGCCACATGGGGCCAGAACTGCCGCCAAGGTTAAAAGACTTGCTCATTTTATCCCCGCGTCTATCGACCAGGGGTGGTGGTGGAGGCAGCGGTCGATGGAAGAAAGGGGTGGGGGAGACGGTGCGAGCAGGGGATGCGCAAAAACTGGTCACCGGGCTTCGTGCACCCCCGAAAAACACTGACGAGGTGGGCCGACTCAGTGGTGGAATGCGGGGCAATCGCTCGACCAGACCGAAGGCAGGTGAGTGGTGCTGGGGTTGAGGTTGTTGTTGCGGCTGGTGTGATATCACCGGCTGTAAAGTTGTCCCCCCATCAGGCCAGTATGTTCCTGGTGGTGCAGAGTTAAATGAACTGCGATCCGATCGACTGTTGGGGCGTCGCACAACTGAGGCCTTCAGTTGTTCCATCTGAGTTGCCGAGTAGTTGCCCTCCCCATGTTCGGGAATTCGGGGTAGAAACCTACCGGGTGGTGGTGATTGATAGGCAAGTGCTTCGCTGGTAAGGTCATAGGCTGCACTCTCTCCTTTTTCTCTTATCTCCCCGACCTCATCCTCTACCTGGCCCCTGGCGATTCTCAACGCCTGCTCCAATGAACTCACAGCTGGAGCACTAGTCTTGCGACTCAACGGCGACTGACTGGGCGAGAGTGTGCGAGTGCGTGGCGAAGTAGCGACTTTCTCTGGGTTGTTGGAAGAAGAGGAGGAGTGTCGACGCCAGAAGACTTGCATCAGAGATTTGATGGGCTTCGGCGACTCCTCGGTAGAGTTCCCCTCACGACGTGACTTGCGATGTTTTTTCGATGAAGATCCACGGCCTAGTGCCATCATAAATGAATGTGTGTGTGTGTGCACACTAGATGTTATTAATCCCAAGTGGCATCGGAAAAAGTGCGTGTGTCGCGGCGATGGAGATTGTGGCTGTGCATTCGCGTGTGTGTATGTGCGCGCGTATGTGCATGCTTGCGTGCATGTGAATTTCACTCGTTGGCGCGTGCCAGGATATAGAGATACTCGAGCCAATCAGACGGCGGGATGAATGATGCAGTTGACCGATGAGTTGGTTGCCCAAAGGATTCATCCATCGTCCAGACGACACGGGAAACAATTAACCAATCAACTCCGCCCCTTAACACACATGTTGTAATAGCATCTGGCTACGCATAGCGGGAAAAATGCAAAAAAGCGACTGAAATCATCAGAGTGAATAAGACTGCTAGACACGCATAATGTGTGGTGAATATCAGGCAGCGTCTTGTTGCACATCCAGCGTAACAATCTCTAGCATGATCTTGACAAAAGCCATATCGGGAGATAACGATGGTACTGCTTGTAAAGAAGAGAACTGCAAACTTATTGAAACCATTATGAGAAGGGGATTTATATGCAAATGTTGCATTGGAAGCAAAATGAGCATAATTTTCCCACGGCTCAGAAAAAGCACGGTTAACCACTGGTTAGGTGTGATGAAATCCAATCAACAGTAAACATCTACAGGAGTGTCGATGGGGTTTATTCATTGATAATACTTCATTGGACTTATGCACATAAGGAATGGAATTCCATCGCTTCCGCTATGACATCGGAACTTGTCTCAAAATGCAGTCTGTCTTTTTGCTAAAAAGAAAAAATAATACCGAAATTTCCCGAAAGCCGGAATAAAAGAGAAGTATGAAAAGAGTCCCATTGAAAGTGTACAAGTCGAAGTGTTTTAAAAAAAAATGAAAAAAGTAATCAAAAAAACTGTGGGTGTGTATGTTGGAATTGCATCTCCAGATGACCTAGAAATTCTCAAGATTAACCAACTGAAAGTTCCCGAAAAAAGTAACTGAAGGCAAGTAACCAAAGTTCAGCGGCTCAGGTTCAAATTAGGCGACAAAAGCAAAAAAACTCCGTGAAGGCTCCAAATAAAACACTAGCCTGATGATAAAGCACAAATGAAAAATTGCAGACGGGAGACCTGTGCATGTGACCATAAGGGGACACGTGTACTAAACCTTTCCGTGTGAAAGACAATAAAAACCAACTCAAATTAGACACGGGTTTTGAAGTGGAAAAAGACTCACTGGCTTTGCCCAAGTTCGCAAAAAACTAAATGTAGTAATCAATCAACAATGTAACCACAATTTGAAGTCATATAAATACCTCTAATAATTTGGAATCTTGATTACAAATTACTTTTTAGCAAAAAATTCTGGTTTTAAGCAATTGTCCGTTTTTTCACGACAAGAATAGTCAGAAAAGCTGTGCTACTGATTATTCATCAGTAAAAAGTATTTGCACTGCGAAATGAGACTTACTCCAAACAGGGGTTGGTGTGCGAGAAAATGTCACGAGAGTTCGAGAGGCTGGAAGAGCCGGAGTCATGTTCTTTCCAATGTTGAGACATGTGACTGGTGACACCGTTCTTCCATCCGTTTGTGACAGTGAAGCCAGCAGAGCCCGAGCCCTCCCACAAGTGGTTGGATGAGGTTGGTTGAAGACTGTCAGGGGAGCCTGCAATCGGAAAGGCGATTTAAGGGCCCTATAGCCCCATTTTATCTACCCGTGCTGATGTGGGTAAATGTACGGACTTTAGGATTTGGCTCATTAGCAGTACATGCTCAAAGTAAGTTTAATATATGTCTCCGGTTGTTGTCCCATTGGTTTGTTTACCGTAACGAATGAAGCAGTCGAAAACAAATGTTAATAATGGATAGTTGAAAGGCCATATCATAAGTCTGACTGATCAGGTTAAAAATGAGTTCATAAGATAAAAACTTAAGAGCTAGGACCTCTAAAGTTACCTGTAAGATATAAAAGTGACGCTAAGGAAGATATGCACATGCTTTAGCACAAGACCCAAACAAATGAAGGAGCACGTTTTAGACTGAACAATTTGGCAGCTTGCCAAATTTCCTCTGCGATTAGACTCGGCGCAGCTACTCTAGCATTTTTTCGGAACAGCCGGTGAAAGCTGAGTTGGAGGAGGACACAAAACTCTGACTAGTCGAAAAAGATGGTACAGAGGTAGGACGTCCAAAAATGATGGAGGAAGAGGAGGCAGCCATTTCGAAAACCGAATTCCCATTTTGAGACCATTAGCACACTCAATAGTTGATGGACAAGACTAGAAGGCACCACTTTGCAGATATAGGATTCCAATCTTGGGTTATCCTCTGGTGGAGAACTGGTAATTCCGTAGATAAAAAGGTACACATAATTCAGTCGACAATTTGATTTTGCAAGTTGCCAAATCCATGACGCCTCACAAAGCATTAACCCATGCATCGAAGTACCCTATGAGTGCCGTTTCTCTATCATGGGGGGAGGGCTTTATGGCATTTGATATTGTTCCCTAATCACACGTCATCGAATATCTTTCAAAGCAATAGAATCAGAGTCGGTTGGGTTAGTTTCTCATTCCCATTTCATACATGAGTACGACATTCTAGGAAGTCATAGCAACTAAAACAAACTAGTCTTGGATGCGAGGAATATTGGCACCTAATCCCAGTTGACAATAAGCGTACGAAAACAAATTTTCACTAGACACCCTTGAAATGAATGGGCGAAATGAAACGGCAATGATAAAATGCCACCGACTAGGAATCTTCTAAAATCAAGCTGAGAGTAATAGAAACTAGAGCGACTGTTCAGACATATCGTGTCGCAACCTCGGACTAGGGTTATGTAGGTTCACACCAACCAATGAAAGAAACCTCGTGCTATATGCTCATTAATCTAGAGGCCAAAGAAGTGAATTCGTTTCCCGGAGCGTAGTAAAAACCGGACTCCGCCGATCCAATGATACAAAAGCCACGAATTGTAGCATTTCACCCGGGAAATGTAAAGGCTAACTTAGTGCTCAAGTCATTGTTTAACTTCACGTAGGAGAAGGGGAGAGAAAAGGTGTCATCAACAGTCTCCTGCGCTAAGAGTGCATCCCAGTGGTGAGTCAGTAAACCGGTCACACTGTACGCCGTCCTCTACCGCCCAAGCCTACGTTTTACCCACAGACCGGAAAACAAGATCATCCAAAAAGTACCTTTTTGACCATTTAGCGTGAAGGGCAATCGAGGTGTGGGCAGGGAGTCATACCTCAAAGTGGTGTATTCCTAATAAGTGGTACAGAAAACTGCAAACAGACATCCAACTCTTCGCATTATCAAAATAAAGCCGAGGAATGCAGACGATTCACCAACACAAGGTATCCTCAAGAGAAAGTGAAGAGACCATCCGAGTCCTGTTACGCGACCAATGGGTATGGCACGGAGGCTGTGACCGCCACCCACCCTAATCTTAGCTGCAGTCATCGCAGAGCTAATTGACAAGTGATTGCACATCACATTACTACCACAGCGGACTCTAATTGCGTCCCAATGCAATGCGTTACGCGCACTTGTGACTTCCCCCACCCTCACCCCCCCCCCTTCTCAGGAGGCAGGACTACCAATGCGTGTGTTTACTTCTCTCAATCCTTCGCCTCTCCTATCCCACCCAGCCAGTCAATAGCGCCTCTATTGAGGCCAGAAAAGGCACGGAAAATGCAAGCAAGATTGAAAGAGGCGCTGATGACGAATGGAAATGAAACAGGAACGCAGCAAAAAACAAACTGGTACGATGTTGAGCTAGAGAACTGGGTAAAAGGCGCACCACCATACCTCCGTTTGACTCCACCAGATATCCCCATAAGGGAGAAAGAAAAAGCAGCTGTTGCAGATGTGTACGTGGGTGATAAAATGACGATATTAACTTCATAGTGCTTGTTTGAGGTAGAACTCAAGTACACTTAGTTAAGTAGTTATCGTCAGTTGGTGGCATCGCTGAAAAGTAAGGCTCCCTCATGACTGTCATGACATTAGCAAGAATACTCTCCTTTATAATGTCTACCGAAAGCAAGAGAACGAGTTGAACCGGCCTTGAGCGTGAAGTGGATGCGCAGTGAGGTGTCGGAAATACACACACCCACAGACGACGTCCCAACGCGTACAAAAGCCGTTTCCCACAAAAGACCGCCTTTTTATTCGTGCAAGAAGGACAAGAGTCCAAAAACAGGAGTACGATTTCGTGCCTGGATGCTGCCTAACCCAGAAGGCTGGATGACTCAAATCGACACACCTGTCGGCTGCGGCGATGGTGACAACGCTAATAGCATGGCATGAGAAAAGATAAAAGGGTAGAAAAAACACTAAACTGTGCCATCGAACTGCATAAGAACGGGTACAGGAATTCTAGCTAAAGCGCCCTGTTCACTAAGCTTCGTCGTACCATTATTGGGATGAAAAAAACACGACGGATCTTACTACACGCTAATTGAAAAAGCTTAGCCGTCTCCCTGAGATAAGAGGATGCCGCTTTCAGCGTTGACATGACCCCTCCACGATTCCTAATGAATAGGCCCGCTTGCGAATTCACCATCAAATGGAATTAAACGACTGGATTTGGTGCGCGATTTGTAACACCAAATTAAGAGGATGAAATTTTTTTTTCGAAGTACAAAGTGGTATTTCATGTCGATAGGGAATAAGCACAATAAATAATAAAAAAGAAGGAACGCCAGCAAGCTATCGGTAAAAAATCGCAATAAAGCCCAAAACTCAAACAATTTTTCACATTATT
Source organism: Echinococcus granulosus (assembly GCF_000524195.1). NCBI lineage: Eukaryota > Metazoa > Platyhelminthes > Cestoda > Cyclophyllidea > Taeniidae > Echinococcus > Echinococcus granulosus. Next base: position 151,673 of record NW_020170387.1, on the reverse strand, counting down.
GGGATTGATGCGGTCTTGTAGCTGCTTGAGACAGAAAAAGACGAATTGTAAAGGCTGCAAAAGGCATACAGATTGATTGATAACAGCCCACGTATCGATATAGGTACTGCTTGCAATAAATTGCGAAACATCAAACACAGAAATCGTTTTGGCAATAAAAGTAGCGACACATTTATTCCAATTTAACCGAAAGGCGTGTTAACTTGGAATGTGTGATGGTCAGTCCAAACTCAAGTGCCAATATTGTGTACCAATAAGTATTAACACAAAAATCAGAGGAGTTAGTACATCGTTAATATTAAATAGAAATTGAACAAGGGAGTATACGTGCTTTATCTATTTCAGCTATGTATTTGCATGAAAAAGAGAGGACGTACCCTGTGGACTGGAAGGTGGTTGAAAGACGTCCTGACGATGGTGTTCAGTATCGCAGTATATGCTAGCGGCGAGACTGGCCCTGCGCAGCGCTGTCCTTTTGAATGTGGAGGCACTCCCACCACTGCTGCTGCCTGCACGCCGAGCGTCACAGGGCTCGTTGTAGATGGCGGCGGCGGCGGCAGTGGCAAAGCGGTGACCGCGTGATGTCACGTATGCCGAGTGCCGCGTTGGGGTCGCCCCACCGCCTGACGGTGGATCGCTGAGGCGTGGAGGCGTGATCTTACGCAGAATCGAGGGGACCGATTCGCTGTGCTCCGCCGTCATACCAAAGGACTCCTGATATTCCTCCTCCAGAATTGCCTATCAAATGCACAATTGGAGTAGATCTAATCATTCGATAGGCTATCGTCTTTTGATTAGGCTAGAAGGAATGGAAAAACAGCATCCGGTTTTAGGAGTTTTACTTTAAAAGTCACCTTCAAGTGTGTTTGAGGACAAGAGGTATTTTAATCCAGAAGCCATCAAAACTGATGACTAAATCTTGGACCTTGTAAAATGACACCCATCCATTGAAATGCGTTTGATAATTACAGGTCAAAAGACGTCAGAAGCAATGGGCTGAAAGACAGCGATTCACACAAGTTAAACAGCTGTTTCGATAATTAGACAAAAGGACACCCTGGTGCATTCTACTCTAGTGGCATTTAAGTTTTATCTTCCAGAGCATAGAAAGAATTTCGCACTTACATCAGTACTTCAAAAGGAATCAAATACGTAATCAGACAGGGACCATCTGCTTTTTTCGGTCAATAAGCAAGACAGTGTGCACCCTCAGGCATCCCATCGTCATAGCATCCACTCCTAAAACCTAATATTGATGTTGGAAAAACAAACTTCTTTTAGCTAGTAGGACACAATAATACCTTATCTTCATGGCATTTTTGAACTAATCAGGATCGCTCATGTTACCGTTAACATCTTACTAAGAGTCCTTGCGCATTGCGTGATTCTCAATACAATGCGGAAATCGGATAGGAAGAATTAGCAGCCCCTTCGTACCGTTTCACACACAGAGGGTACGCGCGCATATCAGCAAATTCGAGAGTGGGGAAATAAACAATACACGCATTTCGGCTGCAGGTGTGGCGCAGCTTTTGCTGCCCCTTGCGAGGACAGGTGCGGCACGAACTACGTTTTCAATACTTTGCATGGCAAATTCACCAATGATAAGCGTTAAAATGGCAACTTGAATGTGCCTCTAGAGCTATTAAAGTGCATCATCTAAAAGCGCAATACAGCATCAAGCTGTGATAATGAGGATAACGACAGCACCCACACAAATAGATACAATGGTTAAAAAGATTAATTTAAGGACAGTGATTAGGGAAATAAACGTCAGATATCAGATATCAAGGTGCTAAAGTTCAGGGTCTAGAAGGGGGTAAAGTGAAGATGTGAAATGCATGAATATCGAAGCACCATCTAACATATTCAAACAATGAAAGTAAGCGTCAAATAAATCGAGAACACGTGAACAAGATGATATGGGGAAATCCTACATTTCAATAAGTAATAAAGCAATTGAAGTTAAGGCGTTACCACACCCGAGAGAGCAGTTGAGGTTGACAACGGGAAAAAGGCAAGAATCCAGACCAGAAATCCATAACACCCAATCTACAGTAGAGAATTTTAAAGCAGTTTTCTTGCTTGTTTTGGAAGTAAACAGTCCGAGACGAAGCTGTCAGGACACCGATACAGCAAATTGATGGGTAAAAGTACTCCCCACAGTATAATATACCAGAAGAGCCGTTTGGCAAAAACAATGGCCCCTGTCAATGTAGGGGCAGCAGCTATTGAAAAACCAAGATGCCTAGTGGAAGAAACATGGTTGTGGCAATAGAGATCACTACACAACCGGAAGGAACTGGGCCCATTTTGTGCTCACGCGACTAAAATACTGCTTCCTGGCAATGAGTCAGTAAAAGTGAATGAATTTTGAAGTAACTCAGATTCTGCCAAACTTAATGAAGCAATGACAGATGGTTCAAGATAGTTTTGCATTGCATCTATTGGAAATTGCTAATAAAAAGTTCCGAAAATCCAACACAAATCGCCGTAGTACACTTTCCTTATGTACACGGAAGAATTTAAACCAAGTAGTATCTCGGTGGACAGTAAACTAGTTTGACACATTCAAACAAAGCTCGCTTCTGGGATGGCTACTGCCTTTAACAAAGTGCACACACATGGCCTTGCTAATGATCGCCCATAATACCCCAGATAAGGCTCAATGAATAAAACCACTTCTATCAAAACCTCCAAATATGGTTGTTTATAAGGCGCAGAAGCGATTATTTACCAGTAGCGGGTTAAAACCCCGATTCTAACCTTTGAAACGCTATCGATGCTAGACGTGGGCAGTAAACAAGCCTTGACACCCCTTTGGTAGCTCTCCACCCGTCTCTTATTATTGTTGTTCGTCCACTGAGTGAACGAGTAAGATGGAAAAGGGTGGGGTTTAAGAGCAGCACGTAAATAACTCCCGCCAAAACATCTTCCCACTCAGATATCATGGCGCGCAACAACCATCAAAAGAGCAGCCTTTAAAACCCCTCATTAGCGAATGGGAAAGTGATGCAGATTTCTGAGTCGATGCCTTTTTACCGTGGAATATGGTGACTAAAACCAAAAACTGGTATATTTTTAAATAAAAAAAGGAAAAACTAATGAGCATTAGTTGAAGCATGTTGACACGAGGACTCAAAAATTCTGGAATGAGTGGAACAAGAGCGACGGCTGAACCGTAGCAATCAAGAAGATAAGACACACCCATTGAACTTTGAAAACCCAAAATTGGAGATACTTGCTCTGCCGAGTAAAGGACGTCTAAAAGGCACAATCGTGCACCTTGGAAGGCAAGACATTAATAACAGCTAAAGATACATCAGGTTAATAAAGCGCACAGAAGCACTCCAACAGGCTAACCATAAATATTTTATTTTGTTGGTTATTTGAAAAGAACTCAAAATGGAGGTCAACTCAACGCCTTCGGGATGATATGTCAAGGCAGAATGTCTGTCTATTTTCGCGGTAATTGAAAGTCTAGATTTCCAGAAAAGAACTGTCAAAATATCAGGCAATCTTGACAGAGCTTATCTCACGACCCGAACGTCAATAGATATTGGCCCAGTTTTGTACAAAAAATCCCGGGTGTTAAAAATGCTAAGGTTATCCAAACCTCATAAAAAGTAGTTTGTGAGAATTTTGCATAAAGCCTCTAGAAAAACGCACCTTCATGTGCAACCACAACAAACTCATAAACGAATTTTTCGGTGTAGAAAAGTTACACTCCAAAGGCGGGCAAGCTAATAAAACGAGTTACCGCTACTCAACTGACCAAATCGCTTGTCTATTGCGAAACGAGGTTAAGAAGGATTGTAACGTTCCCTATGCATATCCATCAGCTTGGTTTGAAAAAAAAAGCTTGCTGAGAACGGGCCTTGACGCCGAAAGAGGCAAGTTTGGTTACTTTGGCCACATGATTTGGCGAGTATGAAAGACTAGGCTAGACAAGGCAGGGTAGTTAATTTCATTCACACGACAGAGTTCCCCGTGTGGAAAGCACGGAACAGTAGACCCGCAAGCTGCGCACCTTCTTTTGATGCACAAAGGGGGAAAACAAGGGAGGAGGATGTGGAAAGGGAGGGGGCGGCTGATTAGTCAGCCACAAGTTGTGATGACGACCGCTACTGCTACCACTGCCTGCATGGCTGTAAGGTGGCTTAGGCATGACGAAGGGAATCTACGGCCAGGACTGAGATTGGTAGTTCGCATCTTTTCGCCGCCTCCCTGCCTCCCTCTCAAAAAAAAATTTGACCCGTGTCAGCTTTGCACTCCGTCAGCCTTTCTTGTCGTGGGGAGGGAGAGAAGTAACGTCGGAGTAGATGGCCAATATCTATTGCCCTAAGGTGAATACACACACGTCTCTTAACCGAGATGTGAGTGCATAAAACATCCCAAACTACCTCGCCAGAATGACATACTGTACAAACTTGCTGGTAGTGCAATAACCTACATATATTTAGATACACAAGATCCTAAGCGAAAAATCATCCCACCATGTTACAGTGTTCAAAATCTGATGTCTGTGACCATGATTTTCCTGTAACACTAACAACAACCACTTGTAGATACTTGTGCCCATCACTCAAGGCCTAATAAGCGAAGCGTCTCGATAATTCAACAAAGTTCTGAATATGTCGAGTAACGTTGGCTAATCTGCAGGTGCACTCAAGTAAAATCATACACCGGATTGAGTTGAGACGACGAAGGAATAGGGAGATGGTAACTATGCCTACACACGCAAAAATTACCACACACGAAATCACGCATACAGACAAGCAGACAGGCGAGCACGCTAGCTGACTCACTGCTCTGGACACTTCAGATAACGAGAAGAATAGGCCAGGAAGATCGCGGTTTGAACTGAAAATTACATCTGGTAGCACAAGGTATCTATCACTTCACACGTTGTCCGCAAGTTCTTCCTAATCCATAGGGCCACCACAATATCATACATTGAAGGATGAACGAAATACAAGCTCAGTATTGGTTTAAGACATTACAGTCGGTTTCGTTCAGTCATCGGAACCCTGAAGTCTACCGTCTCAAAAGAAGTGTGCACAATTAGAGGAAGGTACGAGCACTTTAGCCACCAAATGGTTAGAGGAGCCAAAGTGTAGCGGTGGGGGAAGGGATGGACAAAACAGTTGTAAACGAGCGCAATTAGGCGCCTATTTGATAGCATTTACAGGTGCATAAAAGCGCAAAAAGACGTGTGGGCGTTGAATTGATTTACGGACGGGGAGAGGGGGAGGAAAGAGCAGCACAGCTACCGGAAGGGATGGGGCCGAGTGGGGTAAAGCGATGTTCTCTAACTTCCCCTATCCACCTCCCCCCCTACCTCTACCAATCAGCGACAGATGACGAACAGGAAAATAAGCGTGTTCAACGGATAAACGCATATGCCCACAGCTCTTGTCAACTAAGAGTACGCCTCTAGTAATTAAGGGCCCGTACTTGTTCATCGGTCGCTTCAAAGTGTAAGTAGAGCACCTTCGAAATCGGAATTATAAAAACCCAGCAAGACAGTCAGGTGAATTCTAGGCTAATTCTTGCAGTACTTTTCCGTTGTACGTGGGAGATTTGATGAAGGCATATGTGGTAGGCTTTAGAAGAAAATAGAGGCAGGTATAGGTTGCCTACATCGTCTTCATGACTAAGTGGCCAGAGGAGGGGTGGGCTGGTCAAACAGCTAAACCCTCCCCACACGGAGAAGGCAGATTCTACTAATCAGGCACTTTTGATGCCGAAAAATGAAACGCCACGTTTTTAGCTAATTAGCCGGACAGTGTGTGCGTAAATGGATACGACACTTGAAAAAGTCCAAACAAGGGCTAGTGCTTTGCTTTGGATAAGAACTGCAAAAAACCAAAGAACTTAGAGCGGAATTTCCCATGGAAGTGAGACAAAAGTTCACTAACTGCAAACGAAGTCATGCTAGTTTCGTGGCTGTTCAGATACATCAAAGCGCTACTTTGGATTTTCGTAATTTCATATTAATAATGCCTACGGATATCTCACAATTACTTGCGAATAAAAATGATCATTGAAGGATTTTAAGCATTGTTTGTGGATAAACGGCGTCTTCGAAATGCGATTCCTAGAGGCTCCAATTTCACCCGCAATGAGACAAAAGTTTCTGGTTACTTCTATAATTTTAGTGCGAAACAAAATTCATGACGAATGCTAAGGAGGTCACACAAAATGACCTTTCAGAATATTTAAGCTTATTGAGCCGGAGAACAGGCAGTTCAACGCTCAACTAACCCTGCTTGATTCCAACTTTCGGGTAAAACTATCCTTACGTATGTTTTGCCAAAGATCTCTACCGACAAAAACTTTCACTTATTGCTATTAAGTGAGATCAATCCGTTAATGAGTTGGATTTAATGGCTAAGAACGCTACCACTTTTCCCACCAAAGTCAGCCCCAGAAGAACGTCTTCCACCACAGCCCAAATATTTCATTACTCTCACATATGACAAAAGGAACTCTAAAAATGCATCTAACCTTAGACTAAGAAAAATTTTCATCTATTCCAGTCTTTAAACCACAACCATTGTGTTTCCGATACGATTTTGTGCATTCATTGGTCTCAGGTCACATACTTGCGACTTCAGGTTCAGGCAAGAAAATTGGGACGTTACACATGTGATCCTGGAAACAAATGCGGTAATGAAATTCATAAAATCAGTGTAGGAAGTGGTACACATCAGCACCAGTACAAATGAACAATTTTCTCAAGGAAAACCATAATGCCTGAAGAAAACTGACAACAGAAAAGGAATAAATATGCTTCAGAGGAGGGGGGGGGGGGAAGAGACCGGGGGGCGGATACAAAGAGCCCAATATATTTGGTGACCAACACTAGACCAAGAGTAGACATACACGGGCGGAGGAAAGCACAGGTATCTCCTGGCAACAGGGGGCAAAAGGCATGTCCCGCCTTGGAGGCTAGCGCAGCATTGAGGTCAATAAAGGAACGAGAAGCCGAAATTTCCGGGGCAAAATTCAGGTCCCCAAGGTGTTATGTTAAGGATTTAAAGAAGCTGTCAAACTACCGCCTTACGATAACAACGCTCAGGAACAGAGATCACGGCCAAAGATAATAATGGGAGTTTAATAAAGAAATTTAAAATGGATGAGGGTAATTATAAACAATAAAAGGGAAGAAACTTATCAAATGGGTTGTATGACTTGCCTGATATCTGTTAGTTATGAATAAGGAATTGTTTTTGTCGATTCACTTTTGAAAACGCTTGTCATTGAAGTGGGACTTCATGTCAAATTTGACAATGCGGTAGTAAAGACTGCACAATGGAATATAAGTAAGAATACTAGCAACTTTCGACTAAAAATTCCTGTCGAACAAAGCGATGCAGCTTACAGTAAATAGACCGGAATCAGTTGAGGACAATACACATTTGTCAAAGGCAAAAAAAGCCTCTTTTAGAGATGGAGGACGCATTTTAACGACAAAAAGGGTTCTAAAGCACCCCTTCCTTTTACGCATTTACTGTAAACTTAGACAAAAGGAGTTTTACTTAAAGGGAGTTGCTGCAACGCCCAAAATACCGCCCAAAGCAGAGAGTATCATAAAACAGTCCAGCGTGTCAGTATGCATGGCAATTACAGGCATTTGTAACCAGGCTTCCGGCAGATAAGTCCATTGAAGCAACGTGCGAAGGAGAAAAAACGAGGTAGTACACGGCTTTGCATTGGTTGATAAGCAGAAATTCGTAGCCGCAGAGAACGAAAATTACCTTTTCTAGCATTTGCTTGAAGTAATATTAAATAGCTAATGATTTATGGTTGGGCCATATGAACTCATACTGCCTTGGGAAGTATTTCATAAATCATGTCGTCTGTCTCAACAGAGGGTCAAAATCCGCATTTAGTGATATCCAAAATAAAATCAAATAAGCTCCAAAATTCTAAAAATTTATTTGAGAAGCGAGGATTCGATAGCTCAGCCGAACATGAAAAAAAGAAATGACTAGCTTGATTCAAAATGGTCTCTGGAAGTTATTGACGGCGCCGATTGTTGCCAATAGAATATGCAATTACGTACATTTGCTCAGGCATGAAGTTGGCTCGTTGTTCGTTTCCCCGATCACTAGAGTGTAGCAAGTTTTCGAGTAAAGTACTTGATCTAAATGCTTGGCACTTTTTTGCATAAACAGGACTGATCCTGTAATGGGTGAATGAAAAGGGGTGATTTGAATGCTAAAAGCCTGTCTATTATAGGGAATAAGTGGGAATGGTTACAGAAGTTAAAATCCCCGTGCAAGACACTTGCTGGTTGGGTTTACGAAAACTGACGTAGAATAGGCAGGCCACGCTTTATTAGTGGCGATGACTAGCAAAATACATTCTCGTGTCTATGCTTCAATAAAATATTAACGTCTCGAAGTCGTTTGATATTTTCGCTGCCAGTGTCACATATACGCGAGGCTTGATTTTCTTACCTGAGCCCGACTTCACATTCTTTACCAGGCTGTTATAACTGACTGCTCCAACTCGCATCCCAAAAAGTGTTTAAGGCTAAAACAAGGATAATTACGTTTGGGCTCTGCCGAGGGGTTTCCTCCTGAGACAGGCCCTGATGATGAGCGTTCTATAAGTGCTAGGACGAAACCACTTTTTTTTTCAATGGAAATAACTAGCATTGTTAACCTTAATGTTGAAAACAGACAGCAGACAGTTCCGAATGGCCGTGGTTGTGGTCTCGACACAGGTGCAGAGGTAAACCGGGTGAGTCAGTGCGGTGATATCGAGATAGGTGCAAACCCCTGTCTATACCTTAACACCCGCTGCACAGAGTTAACAAACACCCAGGACAATGATCACGGCCGTAGGTCCACTCCCATCTTTGCATGAACTTTCGCACAGCATTTGGCAGACCCGTTAATTAATTAACCCCACTTCTCGTCTCTGTATCATTTGGCGAACAGGCCGTGGTTACTTCGGCAATGGGCTGATCTTTACAACCACGGTTCTGAATGGGTCCCTTAATTATACATCGTCTGTAGGTCTATTAAAAAGTAAAATTCACTCACCATATTAGCAGAAGCACAAAGGAAAAAAAGGAGTTTACCTCATGCACGAAAACGTCCAATTTAAAAGGTGAGTGGATACCCTAACGCAATAGATGTTCGAACAGCGAACCAGTATTTCATGGTATATTAGCGCGATTGTGGCATAACAGTACGAAAATCTCCACAATGGCCCCATCGCGGGATAATAAAACGTTCACGGATAAGAATCAAATTCTGCGATATCAAAAACAAGCACATAGAAACTACTAATTTGCATTAATTCCGTGGAGGGAACCATTTATAGTTGTAGAAGACAGACTGTATCCAGAATAGCTAGTTGCAGATGGCCTGATATGGATCGTATAAACAAACGTCTAGAGAACGTGGAGGGAAGGCAGTATAAATACTGCGTGCGATGAGGATTATTAGCACCTTGCAGAACTGCTGGCTTTCTGGAGGCCAGACTTATCAGGCGGAAGCCTTTAAATACACAGGGGTCTGTCGAAATTAATGGTTCTTAAGTAAACTCAACGGATTTTAGATAGGTAGGTGGAAAATGGAGTAAATCTCCAAATTGCCCCCACAACATTTAATCGGTTAGTAGATGGAATAGTTATTAGGTGATGTATCGGAAATGCAGCCCCATAAATTATGAAGGAATTTGAAATATGTTGGAAGAACACCCAATAGAGAAACGGATTTGGCCCTTATCAAGTCATCAGGATAAATGTCATGCGTTAGGTCTGACAACTTTATCTAAACAAGCGAATACCGTTTGAAATAATTGGTAAAACTGAAAATACCAATAAGTCATTAAGTTTTATCAAAGCTGCTTGAGATGCAGAAACTGTCCATCGGAGATTATATTGTTAATTATAGTCAGTCAGTACTACCGAGTATTTTGCACAGCTGATATCCAACAAGAGGGATAACCTACTGGACGAAAAAATACTCATTACTAAGGTAAAGGGAGAAAAAGTAGCAAAAACGTGATACTGCTTTTGCACAGTTGTACAAGTGAAACGGTTTGTTGCTGGGCAGGGACGGCATTCAATCCCACTGAAGGAGAATGCCCATCGAGCACCGTTTTGTGCAAGCTAAAGGAGAACAGTTGTGGCGAGAGTTCTGATACAAGAATCACTACTTTATTTGCAAATAAAACTGAAGCGGCATTTATTAATAGGGGCTGAAATTTACATAGACTCATATGGTCATAAAATAGGGCAGTAATCATAATTCTTCAATAGCACTTAAGTCGGAACTTCAAATGCCTGGAGAAACTGGAATGATTGAAGCATCCCGTTGCAAATAGCCCAACTGCTTTACACGAAAGGCGATGGGTCATAAAAGTAATTGCGCTGTAGCATCAGATATTATTGAAAATTCATGATTTGCATATTTTCCTACAGGGATATAGCATTAGACCGTGTTTAGGGGCAAATTTGTCTAAAAATAACAATGAAAGTAGGTAGGTTACAAGGCTCTACAATGGCCAAGAAATTCCACATTTGAGGTGACCAACGAAAATCTCAATTTTGAAGCAAACAGCTTTACCGATGAGAGTCTGAGTGTGGCTTTCAGATGCCGCGTCTGAGCTACTGTTTTTAGTAAGTGGCAGATAAATTAGCTCTTTCTCCCTCCCCCCCCCACATACTCCCCTTTGTTTTCAGAGGTAGGCATAAACACAATGCCCCACCACCAACACTACAACTTGAATTATTTAACTCAATCCATATCATCGTCTGTGTGACTATCGAGAAGGAAGTTGTGTATAATAGCAGTAAAAAACTCTATTTCACGATTGGTTCGGTCTAAAGAAACACAACGCACGAAACCGGATGATATTTTCATGCACTGCTTAAAGGTCAGCAAGATCGCAGATGATGATAGTAATGGTGGTAGTTGGTAAAGTGCAAGTGCCGAGATCGCAATTTTTGGAGAGGATGGATCGTCTACAATACTTGTCGGTGTACATCCTCATCTAGCATTCACTTGTTCATGCAACTTTTAGCCCTCCCACATAACACGGTCGCTGGGCCTCCAAAACACCCGTGCAGTGGTGTAAGAAACGGATATTTTCTTACAGTTGTAAACAATTATTTAGCAAAGGCATATAGTTATTAGCACCATATTCATATTATAATCACCAACAAAAATTACTTGAGGATGTTATCCATCGGATGAAGCATTCGGATCTCTTTAGCTTTTTTGAATTTAACGTCTAATGTTTGCCATGTAGTCGGTAGCTTTCTGGATGAACTGTCACGAAGATATGGCAACTTGCATCAAGAAATGTACTAATTCCATGTCCATTTGACAAGGTGGTGCGAATCGGCAGTTTGTTTAAATCTAAAGATATTTCAACAGCATGTATCATTCCACCTTTTCTTAAACCTTCATACCCTAAAGGTAGTTTGTTTGGAGTGGGGTAGCTTCAAAATACCCTCCTTGTTTGTTACATGAACTGTTCAGAGCTAAAAACAAGTTGAGTAAATACTTGACAATTTTGTTAAACGCTTTCGACAAAAATACTTAAACTTACAAATGTGTGGAAGAAAGCTGAGAAGCTACAGACTAATTGCTGTTACGAGAAGAACTTCCCCTACTTTTCTGTCTCGTGAAAATGAAGGAATGTGTCGTTATATGAGAAAACATTCTTATTCGCTCTGCGTGCATCCTAGAAAGCCAGCTAATCACTTCATGGGTAGGTAATTATGTACTCGTCATATACAACTTTTAGCGACGTTTCGGGAATAAAATGGTAGATAGTAAACCCTCCTCATTTTTAAAATCATTAAAATGGTTTGCTTTTCCTTAAAACTAATAGGGCCATTTATTGGTTCAAACATCGGCAAGTAAAATAATAGGGAGCAAGGACAAGCCTGGGCATACTTGAAAAGTTGGAGGAATAGAGAAAGTTGGGTACTTTGGGATAAGAAATGGTAGAATTGATTAACACAGAAACGCACCATCTAGAAGTGGACGGAATAGCGAATACACGGCTGGTTTTTCCGCTACATTTCGGTACAGTTTCGCCTAGTCTGCTGCCTCGCCCCGACAGCAAAAACACCTCACATCCACAAGGTCCACATGCCATGTGGCTGCGGGGTGGGGAAGGGATGGGGCGGAAGGAAAACAAATGGATTTCATTCATCAAATAAAAAGCAAAACGACAGTTTCACTGCACGACCGAACCCATCATTCGTGTCAAAAAAGAGCAGCGCAATCACGGAGCCGACGCAGAATGGCTATTGCGCTCACATTGTGCGCGTATCACTTCACTCGTTGAAGAGTGGATAAATTTGTCGAAAAAATCGTAGCCACCCAATCTTAGGAACTTGTGCTAATCACTAGGCTGAGGCAGAAAATATTCTATGACTTTTTTTACTGAAAGAAGAATGGCCTAGAAAGCCCCCACTTTGTTTGACTCGAATGCGCCACAAATGCTAATCACAAGACGGAAGTCCGGACATAACAACAAACAAACTTAAGATAGTTTTGTTGGCGAAATAAGCCCTAACTATTTAAAAACGAGCAAAATCCATTAGGTTGGGCAAGAAACGGCAGTTGTAAAAAGGATACATTTATTGTCCTGTTGCATCAACCTTTGGAATACGATTCGTAGAAAATATAACCACGAATGATAGACGAAAATGCATAGCCTCAGCGTACTAGGTGGAGAAGCATGATGAGTGATAGAATTATCTGCGCAAAAGAGCCTTTGGATCAGATGGTATAAATTCAGCTACCATCCAGACACAGGTTTGTCATGTGACGCCGGTTGGTCGAATGAGTGGATAAAGTTATTATTTTTTTTCACGCCATCATCCACCCACCTTGTCATGTATTTGGTCTAAAAACAGCCAGCTTCTGAGGCGTCGCTTTTCATTAACTGGACTGAGGAATAGGGAAAAAATAACAATTTCCAAACGAGGTAGGGAGCTTAGACTCTCCTTCAGTCTTTTACTAATAAGAAAAATGAAATTTGAGCTCTAATGGCAGTATTACCGGCCACTTTTATGACTGTGTTAATAATTCATTGTCTAATATCACGCAGGTCTAGCTAAATGTCATCGCAGCTGAAGCAAGATCATTCAAAATTGATTAAATCCGAGTAAGTATTTAAAAATAGCACCAAATATATCATTTGAAATGCAAAGAATCAGATCACGGTGTCATAAGTGGCCTGAAATGGGAAGAATTGTAGCTTGTAAAGCTCTGCGGCGAACGCAATAGAATCATAGTAATGGATGGAAGTCGCCAAACAGTACCATAAAGTTTAACGTTAACTCCTAGTGTCTTGGAAAACCAAATGAACCAATTCGTCCATTGTTGAGTGACGGCAAAATTTTCACCAAAAAGTAGGAGAAACTGTCTATTTGTACTTAGTTTTGCGTTCACAAAAAGGGTGACTTACTGTAGTGTCTCGCGAAACCAATGTTTTTTTTTCCACGAAGCTACTTCACATTTGACTAATAAACCCAGCAAGCATAAGAATCCTGAATAAATAGTCCATTAGCAGCGTTTGTGAATAAGTAACTGACAGAAATACGGGAAAAAATCAATCTTTTGGAGAGGTCAGTTCGTGTGCTATAGAGCTCTGACGGGTTAATCGGGACGTAGTATTTGGACTCCAAAGATATGCACACGGTTCAGAGTTTGCTGGAAAGACGCCACGACACAGAACGGCATATGCTTGGTGTGTATGTGGGTGCGTAGGTGGATATGTATGAATTTCGGACATAAACGATGCGGACGATTGTGCATGTGTATATGCATGTGCGAGAGCGCCACGCAAATGAAGGGAGAGGGGACAGATGGGCTAAGGTTGGGAGAAGTGTGAAGAGAGCGTCATCACCAGGTTAGTCCGTTTCAAGGTCGAATTCCTCCTGCCAAACATCTGTCACGCGATAAAGGCGGGGCCATAGAACGATGCGATGCAATACAATGGATGGGCTTTGTTTGCACGTAAAAAACCTACGCATGTCTCTACCATCAAGTGAAGTTCTTTCCATGAGGAAAAATGCAGGGTATCTCACCTAAGAACCTGTACTCAAGATGCTTCTTTCTCGAGGAATCATTAGTACATCATAACAGTGGTTTGGTATCTTCTTCATAGAAAAAAAATTAATAAGGATATGAAGAACCGGCAAAATTGGACCAATGAAAAGGGATAAAAAGTTCAACTGTTTTGCTGATGGCCATAGCGAACTCGTCGACAGGAAATACCTTTCACAAGGCTTGAGAGATGGTCAATGACGACCGATAACGGATTTTTCTGAGGGCTCAGTGATGGACGAATTCTCGACTTCATAAAAATTAGGTCCCTCGAGAGGTCTTTATTCTGTATAGCACTTGAGTTTCAGCGTATTGGGCAAGTTTTACTCCGGACAACACAGCTGCCATCCTGGCCAATTGGATTAGTCCAGTTCAATAAAGGCCTGTCTTAATAAGATTTTAACAGTTTAACGTAAACAAAACTAGACAGCTTTCAAAATTGCCGGCTCCTGCATTCATCAGTGGTACAGAAAAAGTCGGATCATACGAACGGTTGAACGCTTAATCTAGGTGAGAAGATAAGGAGAAGATTTCTCTCGTAAAAATACATGCACTCTAACATTCCACTGCATATATGGTAACGACGATGCAGTACACACCTGTACAAACAGTCGTGAAGTGTGTTTATAAACACAGACATTTTTTAAGAGAGTAAGATTGAAGCTATGACATCAAAACTCGAACCATGTAGTAGAACTCGAGAGACAGCACTAGTGACCTCTACAATACAGCATATCACTCCCAAAGCAGAAGTGATTCTGAGATTTGGGAAAAAAAACTAGAACCGGTAAGATCGGGACTAAGGCTCAATCCGTGTGAGATTCGTGGGCGTTTTAGCAGAGTATGCAGTCACTTAACAAAAGTGGTAAATCATGTTTAGAAAATAAACTAAATTGTGCGCGGAAATAAGGAGGCACGAGAGCATCTACCCCTCCCCTCCCACCTATTTTCCGACGACATCAAATTTGGCATTTTCTCTAATGGGGAGACAGTGGGTAATTATGATTTAGAATGTCAATGTAAAGCGGAATTTTGGGAAGCGAATAATCACGAGACGGGGATCAGAGATGTGCAGAGAGCAGCAAAAAGCAATGGAAAGAATCAAATAAATGTTGGTACTTCTTAGGTGAAACCGTGGGATCGCAATATTTTACGAAGCCATGAAGGCGAACAATTAGTCATGGTAGTGACGTAAAAAGGGATGCGACCAAGTGGTATTCATGAAAAATCAAACTAGGCCTACATAGGCCTAGTGAATATTCCAGTAGTAGCCAAATATCACTTCGGTGGCAAGACCTTTCGGAGCTAACATATTTGAAATTCAGCTTGAAATAAATTTTCGTACAAAACCAAAAACGAAGAGAAAAATGTACTTTGTTTGCTGATGTAATCACACCAATGACGGTGAAAATTGATTTGATTAGGAAAAAAGCAGAAAGCAACAGTTACAAAAAAATTGACGATGTGAATAGGACTCAGCAGATGGTCGGATAAAGGGACGGAAATGAGAGCCTAGTATCAAATGAACAACACCAAAAGTGGCTCCTGCAAACTTTGTGAATCAGAGGCAAACGCAAATCCGGGGACTTCAACGTCAGAGTAGGATTTAATGTGCCAGCAATAAGTCTGTCTTTCCAACCAAGAGAAGCATAAAAATGAGCAACAAATGAACACCCAGTGCAGACTAAACATCCTCTTGGAGTGGATGATTGAATATTTCTCATCTGTGCAAGTGAGACATGCATATTTGTTGATGCTGAACTCAGAGCTTAACTGGCAAAAAAAATACGGGGAAGGCTGGTCCAACACAGAAACATAAAGAGCACGTATCATAGGTATTGGGAAAGTAACATATGTGGGGAATGTAAAAAGCATAAAATATAAGCACTCGCTAACCGCCGCAGTCCCTTTAGCGGAAATCAAAATATTTTCTTACAAATTCATTGCATGCGGTTAGCAAGTAGAAAAGAATAAACCCATAGTTGAATTGTTTTTGCTAGCTATTAAAGCAGTTAACAAGATTATGGCCCATTTAAAATTCACTTTACTGGAGTAAAGAGTAAATTAATCGGACACCTAATTTTACAATTCTTTGCTAAGCCATTAGTCAATGAACTAGAAAACGACAGCGAGTCCGCTACTCTTAAGCCCAAAGGTGAAGAAAAAACTTATTTTACTGGAAAGTCAGAACTGCCATGCATCCAGATGATATGTAGATAAGATCTTGAGAGTAATTAAGAGTGGGAATACTTACGTACAAATCAGAAACAATGCGCAATTTATCCAACGATGAATGGAAATGAATACTCACGCCACTTTCATAGACGCAAGAGGGGATATCGCCTGGTTGACTAGCCGGTGAGGTGTTATCTACTGAACGGCGAGATGAAAAGAGCCGCCAGAGTAGAGTCTTTGACTTTTGAGGTTTTACACAGTCTGGGTGATTATTGCCTTCCCCTTGACCTGAGTCCTCAGAAGGTTTGTACTTCGTGCGCCCTCGAAGTTTAATTGGCATTTTCTATAGAAAAACACGAGACAGACTACGACAAGTCCTACCTGACTTAAATCGACAAAAAGCAAAATGAATGACAATTGGTGTCACCACAGTACACAAATTATGGACAGCCAGCCATAAAATTATTTGGGGAGATCATAACTTAGAGGAAAGACACGCATGAGACCATTAAATCATTCGAACGAAATCAGTACAAGCACATGTGAAGTCGTGACCGACCTCATCGATACATTGCGCTTTTAGCAAAAGTTCGCTAAAAGAACAACTGACCTTCAAGATCAAATCGGTCGTACGCTCAACTTAGACTTTACTGACAAATCACACGATTCTGAATTTGGTATGGAATGCTAAAGTTAAGTTTACCACCTCATACTATTGTAGGAAATTCCTGCTCCAAAAGTGTTGCTAAAAAAATTGTAGCTATGTAAGTAATTTGCTAATATTTTGTAGAACCCCAGTCTTCCCTCAAGTCGTAACACAGTAAAGTGCTTTGGTTTATTATTTGACTTTGCGGCTGGTTACGCTACCACTAAAGGCTTCGTAGCCTGTACTTTCCCAAGACGCCACAGTCACCTCTCTATGCCAGTAGCCTCAGCTCTTCTCTACGTTAGCAATACATTTTCCCTCCTATCACTAAGATTTCTTATGATATAAGGAAACACTTTAGGCACTAAGACAGCGCCTATTTGGCATGTAGTTTAAGATGGGACCATGATCTACAGCGAAAGCACTATATATGCTAGTCGCTATTCGTGATACCATTAGCCCCAAAGCAGAACCATTTGGTAAAAGGTAAGATTTAAGATAGCTCTCTCTACCAACACGCTGAGTTTAGTCCTCCTTATCGCTACGTAATGCGCTTTCCCACACGGTTTCAGCTTGGTAATGACGCTTCATTTGTTAATAGTATTCTTACAGAACAGGTAATTTAAGTAATGACCCAGAGTAGACGTCATTTTTACCCATCTGTTAAAAGTCAAGTTTTTTGTAGATTCATCCATTTAAGGTGGATGCCCTTTTCCGGGACGCCAGGGTTTAGTGTTGAGGCCTAGAAGACAGGCGAGTTGTGTTGAGTTTGCTCACCATCACCACCAATGTAATGTTTCGGGTCTACGTTAGAGTCATAGTAAGCCAGTGGAGTGAATGACCACATATTACTAAGGTGCAGAAGGATTAGGAAGCTACTGGTATATTCTGAATGCCATGGCGCGGAGTGGGAACACAACCCGCAGTGGCTGGACTTCTCATGTAGGTAACTACAGAGTTAAGTAAAATACCGAGTTATTGCACTTTTGTTATAGACAATTATTTGGCTATAAAATGTGGCGCCTTAAGACTTCCCTTGGGACGATTTAAGGCAGAATGCTCGAGTGGAGCATGTATTGTCTACATGCAGAAGGGATCGGGGCTACTCGCATGACCTGCATACCAAGCCGCCTTTAACTGGCCTGTTTACAAAAAACCGAGAGAGCTAAACAAACAACTAGCATATTACATGAATAACTTGAAACAGTCCATAGCAAATTTGGAGTCCTAGTACTAATCATTTATTGAATCAGCGATGTTGTTAGGAAATCTACCCGAACATGATATTAGAATGTTTTGGTTTAAAACTAGAAACCTTGGCTTGTTGCCATTCTTTTGCATGCTTTTTTAATGTCTGCAGGTTTAAAATCACCTTTTTTCGTCAAGAATATATAAAGTGTTCGGTAGGTCCAATATTTTGCTGAAGTTTTTGTTATGCTTAATTTTAGGCATTTTTGCACTTCTCGGTCTTATAGACCAACCATTAGGCTATATTCCGTAGGCAACACGCAGGTTTGCAAAAGTCTGGGATTTAAAATGTTAAGACTAGTACCTGATAGTTGATTTTGAACGTCTGTTATCCGTTGCAACACGCTAGCGACGGACACGGTAGGTAGGGCATTAATTTCATATGTGTAATACTTGAATTGTTTGTTTAACTCTCCAATTTGTTAAAGGGGCCATTTTGAGTCTTCACCATTGTGCCTTGGCCCTTAGACCATGCCAGTAGCCCCCAGCCCCTTCTCCGCATCGATAATATATATTCGACCCGAGTAATGACTTCTTTTATCTTCAGAGGAGTCTCAGGGCTCTACAGATCCAACTGACTCATGAAGTAACGATTTAAACGCAAATCTTTCTTTTGAACTGCGACCGCTTACAAGCATTGTTTTTCAAATATTGGTCTACGGGTTTTAGCCCATTTGGAAAATGCCGATTCGTTGGTGATTTATGGTCCCTTTAACCTTTTAACCTATATTTAACTTGGAAGAAACGGAAAAACCTTTTCAAGTGCATTCGAGTCGTCTTTGTGTTTTAACATTGCATGTTAAACCTACCCACGAAATGTAGCCAACTCTTCGCAGTGGAAGTGAGACCTATGCTTATCGCCTTTCTCGTGTTTAATTTACCTGAGGAGCCTAGTGCAATGTGTTGGCAGCTTTTTGTCCATGAGTACTCGATGCGATTGCATGAAATACGATGGAACTCCAGACCGACCTACCACCATTCACTACCCAAGTGATGGTTTCAGACGCAAGCTATCTTGGCACCCCGCGAATCATGGTGACGTATCTTTATTAAGAGCAAACAAAACAGACATTTCCTGTGAAGTGTTTGACAGCGCAAGATCACGCCTTTGAGGAAAAGGTTTGAATTAAGTAGAAATGAACGAATAAAGTCGAACTAAGTTCACTTCGATACTCGCAAACCCATACCGAAATTCAATTTAATTTAAACCACTTCAAAACGTAAGTTGTTCAAATATGTTTTAGGCTAGAAAAGATGGTTCCTTCCTGTTTTTTTTTTTACCGAAAATGAAACAATTTTACTCGATCCTGATGCTTACTCCAGAGGAGATGAAGCATTACTCATGCGTCAATAGATTTTACCACGTATTCAAACCGTTTAATTTGGATGTGGTCTTTGTAATTATAAGGAGGTAATATGACTTTAAGTGCCCTAACAAAAGTTTGAGTGAGTTACAACTTCTGTTGCAACTTATAATGATTCCGATTGACGAAATTCGTTTGAACATGAAAGTGGTCGAGGATGGCGATGCCCTATCAAGCTGTAAGAGCAAGAGTATGTTCTTTTCAAAAATGTCGATCGATAATTTTGCCTCAGGATTCAGGTGGGACGTCGGACAATTTGAAACGGCATGGTGTTGTGCTTGTTACAAAACCGTTCAACGCACACGACTTGCGCTTGTTAATGGGGAATTCGGCGCTCGCATCCAGATTCCAACATCACAGGCAATTTGAAGACGCTGCTGTACAGGGCAACCCTCTGATTCGGTGTGAGCATGTGGGTGATCCACGTCGAAAAATTGGTCATGCCGATGACAGGGGTAGGCATTCTTGTAAGCACAAGATGAGCGACTCGAATCGACTATCTCTTGAGAGCCTAACTCGCAAACCTCTGCCTCCCGTGAAGGAGCAGGTAAGTCGCCATCAAGAGGAGCCCCAGTCCGAGAGGGACGCCAGCACTATGCCAGTGGATTCCGTGTCAACGATCACTGTCGATCAGCCGCACCCAATACCCGTTATAACAGTGACACGCTTTGGTGATCAGGAAAAGGCGAAGACCACACCAAAAGTGCACAATTGCCTGCCCGAGGTGGTTAAAACCTCGCAGGCAGTTCAGGTTCAAAATCAGCCAGGTCTGACCGGGGTGCCACGCCACAAACCCATCCAGCGCTCGTCACAGACGTCTCCGGTCAAAGGGAGGTCACGTAGTCCGCCACGAACCAACTCCGTGTCACCAAGGCCAGAGAGGAGTCAGTCAACTAGGTGCACAAACGCCGTAAGACCTCCACGTCCGGAGAGGGCACTTCAGAAACCCCTATCCCATGTGACCAGTAACTCATCCGCCAGAAACCGTGAGACAAAGATGTCACAAAACAGAATGCATCATAGAGAACATGATAGACTAACCAGCCCTACAAATTGCAGGCGATCCAGTTCAGCAGGTCCTCATTCAAGACACCCAACACCGATGAACACTCCGAGGCGAGCAGTTTCGAGAGATGTACCGAAGCGAGCGCCAGGTCTTCCACAATCTCGATTGGAGTACACCTTCTACATAAGAGATACGGACGAACACCGCAGACCCTTCGATGAGAGCACGGCTGATGCAATAGCCCGCGGTTGTCAATGCTCCATCGAACTGATCACACTAGGGAAGGGCTTCCCACCGATTTTCCACAAGGGCGTTAGGGTGTGCCCAGTCACCATCACCACTTCCAATATGACCAACCTGAGAAAATGCCTTGCTAAACTGGACGCCCACTATCCCGATCTCAACGCCAAGGCCTTCCTTCCGCATTGAGACAAAAATGTGTGCACGCACCCACGAATACGTTCCCATGCACACATACATTAACTTCATTTTTAAAAGGCACCTTTGTGATTGAAACCACCCGTTCCTCTACCAATTTTACAGCAAAGATATTTCTTCGAACGAAGCCTGAGTTTCTTACTTTTATTTCAATTACTTCATTAAATGCTTTCGAAAAACTACCTATACGCACGAATACCTTCGTAAAATATCGGTGTTCAAGGCTGCATAGATTACTAGCCGGTTTTGGGCATCTAGGATGCATGATTTTGAACTACTCATGATAGTTTAGGCTACATGTTCGTCTTTCAACTCATCCGGAACGCATTAGAAGGACTGTGCCAAGAAATTCCACGATTTCAGTTTTTGGTATGGTGATCCAAATTGTAAGACCCGAAAAATGGTGTAAAAATAACCACACAAACGGAATCTCGGTTTCTAGCAAACGACTATCGTTGCTACTTGTTGAAGCTTAGTAACCTAATTGCGTTACAGTATGCAACAGGAAAGCTTTTGAGTAACTGAATATTTACCGATCAGGCTAGTATCAGCATAATAAAATAAAACGCTGCATCAGAACTCGATTACGGTTCCTGTATAGACCCCCTAACTGACCACGAAAGGAATGTACATTTACTGATTACTTACAGGGAGGGGGATAATAGTAGGTAGGCGTATTCTGTACACAAACACATACAGAGAAGCCGTCGGAGGAGCCTAGTTGTGGTGTTTTTTGTTGCCTTTCTTATGTCGCTTGCCTTCTCCTCTCCCGACATCCATGACAGACAGTTGGTTGTGGCGTAGTCTGCGCTTCCTCTCCATCTTGTCGCCCAGGGCCTCGCACCGACGCTTCACACCGCTGCAATGGAGTAGCAGTGGTTTCACTTAAATGTTTAACTACGCGAGTCTTTCGTGTCAACCACAATTCGAAGCGTATAACAAGGGTGCTCCCAGACCCTTGCAGCCCGTACTGTCTTCAGAGATGACTCGGTCATCGAACCTCTGCCATTTTGCCTATGAGGTTCAGTCCCGCAACAACATTAGACTCTAGTGAAATTCAGATTCAGAGTGAACATCGCGTATCTATTTGAAGGTAACTTACAAGTGGCCTCATGCCTACTTTCTTCCATTAAAATTAGCTACGGAGCTGATTCATTGGAAAGGGTTGTAGCTGATTTCAAGTTTACATCAGCACTTTGCAAGTATCTCTGACAACGTATGCAATAGAGAGTGAACGTCTATAGCTTATAAACAGCCATTGTTCAATCAGTGAGGAATTCCAGAGTACAAGGAAACGTGTG
Organism: Echinococcus granulosus; assembly: GCF_000524195.1. NCBI lineage: Eukaryota > Metazoa > Platyhelminthes > Cestoda > Cyclophyllidea > Taeniidae > Echinococcus > Echinococcus granulosus. The sequence continues at coordinate 129,399 of NW_020170387.1, read as the reverse complement.
GACAGCAGTCCCAGATATCTGGGGAGAGAATTTTTATGCCAAAACGAAGGACGCGCAGTTACCATTATCAAATTATCTGACCAGTTCATATGCGTAAATATTTTTTGTGGAAAGATTATTTCAGATTATTCAAAATTTCTAAACCATTGGAGAGAAAAAGCGAGAGCCGATTTTTTATGGCAAGATGAATGATGCGGAGCAAAATTTTAAATAAAAGCTGGGCTCTCACTTAATTACAGTTATGAATGAACATGATTGTAAGGCGAGGATGTTCAACAAGTTTTAACTCATCGAAGACTCAAGTGGTATCTCTATTGGCTGGAAGTTTTCAAATGTTGTATGTAGGAAGCAATTCAATGTGTACGACCGTTAGAAAATCCTACCGCAATTTGGCGATGCATTGTATAAATTATGAGGAATAAATTATCAGCTACCTAAAGTGAATTGTAAATTTCTCGATCTTGGTTATTTTTCTGTACTCTCTTAAAAGCCATATTTATTGAGTCCCAATATTGCGTTAAAGTAATGCCGTAACTACCCCATAAATAAGCCAGAGACAAGAATGATAGAAAGAGGTATGATCACATATAAGCTGAAATGATTGTTTTCAAAAGTAGCAGTAACCGAAGGCTTTGCGTCTATCCTTTGTTTTCGAAATACAGATGGCCGTATTGCATACCTGCACTTACATGTGAAACTCAAATGAAATAAAGGGTTCTTAGATATGACTATCACATATTTCTGCATTTTTGAATCTGGAGAGGCTCTAATTGCTCCGTAAATATATTCTTTTTCATATATTCTTCAAGTGCACATCTTACCATGCAAAAGCGTCGCAATTTGAAAAAGACAAACAAAATTGGAGTCACAGCGATTGGATATTGAGCTAAAAAAACGTTAGAAGCAACAGAAACAAATGACATTATGATTTCGAATTCATTTCACTGGTAAAAACTATCCACTACAAGGGATAATTATCACATCCACGGTTATTATTCTGTTCGTGGATTAACGAATTGCATGGCAAAAACATTTTCAGATCGAGTCAAAAATCAAACCAACTGAAGCATCTGATAGTGCCACCAGCTATTCAGTGATAGTTAGTTCAAATGAAAAGTCCGGACCACTTACCCATCCTTTGCCTTCTCCTCCGGAACACGCACATGGAGGGCGGAGAGCTCGGAGCCATGACCGGCAACAGCAGCACTCCAACTCCTGTCCGAGCCTTTAACTTCGTAGCGGGCGAGTTTGACATCGCCCTCCTCACGCAGCAGCTCTTTTACCAGCTCCGCTCGACGCACCTGCTCCGCCTCGTCCGTCAATACCACTGATGTGCTACCAGGCGTTACATCAGTCAGAACAAACTCGTCGCCCAGATCCGCCTCCCCCTCCTCCTCCTCATCATCATCGGACTTTGAAGCGTTGAGGTCACGCGTCCCCAGGTTGGAGGGGGCAGAGGCACTGAGTAGACCCGACACGGTCTCTCCCTGAAGGAGCAGCAGTTGCAAATACGCAAACAGTAAATGTGAATGTATACCTGCTTTGCGAATAAATTAAATGACGATTTTCACTACTTCCTTCGATTGTAATAAATCTGTGAATCACAAGTTTTTCCGATGTGGCGTTTACCAACAATACGCCTATGAATTCAAATAAATTAATCTCCCTCAACTATGATGAGTCGCCGTCTGGACTTATCCTACTTCAGCGGCAAATATATCTCTACAATGTACAAACACATAATGTGCAGAGCCATGCAAGGCTTTATCAAATCGGCTATGGATTTAGAATACTTTGCAGGGGATGCAATATTCCTTATATTTGCCTCGATTGAGCAACCACTGATGGGAGACTAAAGATGACATTAAATAGGGGTTTTTTAAGTTTAGGGATAAAATCATCCTATTATTTGGATTTCATCATACAGTCAATTTTAGTGAAGCTAGCCGAAATCAGGGTTACTGCAATAAAGTGAGTAGAACCCACGGGATTGATGTTGTTGGTCATTATCGCCAGAGATCGGTTCATTTTCACAAAGCATTTGAAACCGATTTCGGCAAAAACCTACTCAACTATCTGGACTAATTTGCAAGGTACAATTAGTCAATGTGACTGGACCCAGTCTGGGGACTCAGTAGTTGAAATGGTGTGAATGGTACAGACGAACCTGATACGGTTGGCCGTCATCCTCAGCGGCCTTGAGGGACTCATCGAGGGACTTGACGAGTTCATGGATGATAACAAAGAGGAGGCCACGGATACGCCGCGCCCAGCCGCCACTTGGTTGGTCGGTACTGGTCTGACCATCGACCCTGAGGCGCCTCTTGGCCAGCCCTCCGACAGACGTCACTTCGACTCTGCTGTTCCAGAAGGCGCCATTAACACCTGTAACTAGCGATTGACGCTGTCTGTTGCCTTGCAGGCCTCCGTCGACGCCCAACAGACGGTCTAACTCCTCCGCCAACTGTTCCACCGACTTGCGCTGCACGCCCAAACCACAGAGAATCACCTGCAAGGCAACCAGCTACCTCGTCATATGGATTGCCTGAGTTATATGCCATCAATTCTAGTTGAATATTCAAACAGTATTCAGAAATACCGCGACTGGACCGCGAATATTGGACCAAATTCAAAATGGTCAATTCGACAAGAAATTTCACGTCAAACCGCTCTCTTAAGACATCCTAACCATGTTGATGTGCAAATGGCTAATTAAAGAAAATTAATATGGCGAAAGCTAAAACTAAGGTGTCAACCAAAGAAGCAAGATAGGAGATGAAGATGTCGACTTGCCTGTTGGGTTTTGTTCAGTTTGACATGAGGGAAGCGACGGAGGAAGTAGAGGATGGCTAACTGCGGCAGTTGATCGGCCACCATAGGGAAGTCTAGGAGGGAGCGCAGGTAGCGATGCAGACGCTCCAAATCGATCGTTGAGAAGTACTGCCGCACCTCCGCACTCGTCAGTTCTGTGGAAAAATCCGGAGAAGGAATGTTTCATGAATCGTCCATCTAGCTGGTGAGACATGCATCAACGAGTAGCGAAACCCATCCAAAGGACTATCTTTTGATGTGACAACATTAAGACCCCAATTGATATGACGTCCATGACTGACTAATAATTTGGTAAAGTTAAAATCCTCTTACATTTTTTTTAGTGACTAGCCTACGTAAACGAGGAAATTCATGCATAAGGAAACAATTCAACTTTGCTGATAAAGAGTTATGAAGGTCGCTAAGACGAATTTAATTATTTACAAGAACCTCCGCTAAAAACATACCACTCAACAATCACGAAATATTATTTTAATGGGAAGGCTTTAATAATAATACTTACCAGGAGCCATTTTTAAATGGCAGCTAGCAGTTACTTAGTTGACTATGGGGGGGTAATCGAAGAGTAAATTCGAGTAATATTATTAAACTTTATTTTACAGAAGAGACCTAAATGCAAAAAGTAATGCCATTATATGCGAACCTAGGCGAACAGAGGGGGCCTTGGTTTTTCGTACGTGAAAGAGAAAAATGAACCTGACTCACCCTCTCCAATCCAAGAGCGCGTCGACTTGGAGATGAGCAGTTCCAGTGAGTAGGCCGCATCCAGGGTACGGAAGGGTCCCGGTAACAGTTTGACAAATCTTTTGCAAAAATCTAGAACGGGAAGATTTTAGTCAAATACCAAGGGAGGATAGAGTGAAGTCGACTAAAAGTCATTAAAGAGGTTCAATTCAGCGCCCTGAAAGCTGTGAATTGACCGCAAATCAATTATCTGCTGCACTATCCAATCATTGTATAGCTATATTCTGCAACAAAACCAACGGAATAATAGAAAGAATCACACCATTAACAGACATAGAGAAGTGTGTTCAGAAGGGGACGTACCGAAGTAGAAATTTTTCAACCAGTCAACACTAACACCAGCCGCGCCATCATGACGCAATTCTGACAGCATGATGCATGAAAATTCCCCGGTTAGCTCATTCTAAAACAGCAGCAATAAAGTACTGATTATTACGGACTTCAAAATACGCTCAAGAACCAGAGCATTTGAGATTAATCCCACCATTGTCTGACGCAGGTAAACGGGTAAGTAACCAGCCCTTTTCCAAAAGCGCAGAAGCTTGGGCGTCGCGCCAAAGGAAACACCAATGTAGTTCAACTTCTCGGGCTTACGCTCACTCAAACGACTGAGGAGAGGAGGTAGACTGCTCGAAGCACGTCGCTCCACCTTTTCAGTGAGAAGTTGTGAGGTTGAGCCGTCACCACCGTCGGTCGACTTTTTCACCTTCTTGGCTGCAGGAGTTTCTTCCTCGAGATCCGATAGATTGTCCGGGATCTCCTCTTCCTCCTCTTCCTCCAACTTGTCCTCGTCTCCGTCATCACCATCTTCACTCTCCGAGTCCGCTTTTGATTTCACTTGATCGTCCTCCACTGACTTAGCGCTGGCGAGAACGCCAAGAGGCTAGATGGACACCCCATGTAACATCAGAATTAACTCGGAAAAGATGCCAATCAACTTACAATAAACTGTATAATACACCTATTAACCACCAAAAACGGGACACATGCGAAATAAGACAGCCACTGCCACGTAAACTATAATTGCTTCTCTTGATACGGGAACATTTAACTCACAATCTCGCCCAGATAGTACTTGTGCAACAGTTGAAGCGCTCTGGAACCGTAGCCTAGTGACTGGTAGTCCGGATGCGTGGCAATCCGAATAATACGTGCACCCGAGAGTTCACCAAAGTTAGGCTCACAAAACTACGTGGAAGAGAGGGGACCAAAGAAACCTCAAAAATTAGTTGTTGCCCACCAAATTAACTAAAACCAACGTGCCTCTGCTATCCTACCTGTTGGCTAACAGTCCACGGAATCAAATCACCAGAAGGCTTCAGTCCACGAGATAAACCGCGCATGACGATGTCACGGTTGATCTTCCCCTCCAGACATACCTGGATGACACAAAGGATTTCCGGAACACGACCAGAGCTTGGGTCGTAGGGTGCGAGGAGGCAGAAGATATGATGAGCAGGTGCATCTGAGAGCAGCTGCAGATCGTTTGGCGAATTTTTGTAATGTGAAGAGACGTAGAGGGCCATGAGGCGTTGCAAAAAGACCTCAGTCGAGGTGTGAAAAGCGAAAAGAGTATCTCTGTTAACGTAGTAGAGTTGGCACGCGTCGGGAGCTGGAGCGATGCCACCAGTCTTAGATTCTGTAGAGGACAACTTTTCCCCGCAGTCAAGGCAGAGAAGATTGTTTAACCAGCTCTCTACTGGATCTCCATTCGCATATCGGATGGCTTCTTTCAACGAAATCTCGTAGAGGAGGCGTGCCCGATTCACTAAAACCGACACTCCATTTGGTGATGACCATTGTGCGGTTAGAAACATGTATTATTCAAAGATACGACCATAAATACCTTAATACAAAGTGGATTAGCATTACTTGTACATTTTCAATCAAGGATATTTAGCAGACTAGGAATTTGAAATAAAACTCACTGAGCTGTAGACCTTTCCCCATCTCTGAAGATTCTTTCGTCGACTCCGTATTAGTAATTCTTGAAACGCCATCGACCAGCTGGCACTCATTTCTCAGTTGACCGATAAGCTTCACCGACAGTGATCTACCCGTGCCCTCATAGCCGTTGATAGTTGACGCCATGAAAACCAGCTTAGGCCCGGTTATCATCTGACGCACGGTAGGTAAGGGGATGGCGGCGGCCTCATCAATACAAAACAAGTCGGGCTGCCAGCCACCACCCGCACCAGCTGCCGCCTCCCAGGGTTGGAGGTAGACAAGACTCTGACGATACAAACGGCGCGTTACTTCAATTTTTACAACTGCCTTGTTGTGGTCGGGATCAGTGGAACGATGCACGGTGTAGTCCACGTGTTCCTCATACTTGAGGGCCTTCAGACCGAGCAAAACGAACTGCATGAGGGTGATAAGATTCTCAGGGCTTGGTGCGGTCACACACATGTTTGGAAGACCAGCGTCAAATGCGGCAGCAAGACCAAGACCAAGGGCAGCAGACTTGCCACGACCTCGGCCTGCTGTTACGACAACCACAGCCGAGGAGGCTGACTTATGACCGGTGCTTTTGGTCCCACTGTCGGAGAGGTGAGTAATCAAATTCTGTGTGGGAAGATCGAATTGAGCAAGCTTGCTGGCAATGCCTGACTTCTTGGCGACTTTAGTCTTATCAAAAGGGTTAGCTATGTCAATAAGAGCGGAGCAGAACTGGAGAAGGGATTTAGTTTGGTCCAGCGTTTTGCAGAGGTTTACTAATGCGGCGAAATAGGAGTCGTCTTCAGTTAAAAGAACCTAAGAACTAGTTTTGTATGTGAATGGATTACTTTTAATTTAGCCAACTCCGCCTGTTCCCTTGATACCTGCTCCGACTGTTCACGATCTGGCATGCAGTCAAGACTACGAATAACTTTCCTTGAAATCGGTAGTATATTCCAACGATCATCTATGACAATGCATCGGGGATTCTGAGCAAGCGAAAGCAAGAAGCGTTCATTAAAGCGGCATACAACATCAGTGTGCGCCTCCGTTCTGTATCTAGCATGGACATCCTAGAGGTGTTAGAGGAAGCAGTTGCACTCACCATGGCCATCGTGCATAGCTGCTTAAGTGAATCCATAGACTTCAACAGAAAAACAACAAGACCACCGCCAGATACGGTTTCAATGGTACGCGCAAGGGTATTGGGAGTAAGGGCTTCGAAGTCTTGTAGGACACACATATCGAAAGTTTGACCAAGAATTTTATTTGTTTCATGGTAGTAACACCACCGAATATCGGTGGAGCAAATGAACTGCTCGAATACTGTCCCTTCACTAACAATACCAGCTTTGCGACGCTGACTAAATAGCAGAATGGCATTAATAAAAATGAACTTGCTTCAAAAGTTTGAGATTCCGCTTGCGGTGTCTAAAGTTATGTACAGAAAACATAAACCTACGTGCTGAATGACAGTTCCTTTTTATAACACCACAAAATTTTGAGCATACCCTTCTTCGCCATTGCTGTTTGAATCTGATACAAAATAGGCACCTAATCAATGACAGTACTGTTAGGATATACTCACCTGATCTTGACCTTTGTTGCCTACGATGACTAAAACTGTACGATGATTTTGGTTAACACCACTTTGGAGCATAACTTGAATCCTATTATCTAGTTTTTGCAACTTCCCCATTGTAACTCCGAGAACGTGCAGACCAAATCACTGCTGGGATTTCGAAAGTCTGCGTGTTCGGCACTACTTTAAACAAGTAATTGATTAATGGGACTTGATTAAAAGTGTAAATCGCGGTTCTTTGTTTTTAAAATTAGCTACCTTTTAATTTTTAAAGCTTGGTGGTTGCTTTAGGATTAATTTGATTTTTGCTTCTTGGTTTGGGTTATTTTTTATTTAAACCTGCTTCACATTCAATCCTTTTAAACCCAATTTGGGCCAACTTCAGCTTTGACTTAGCTAGTTACATAGCATGCAAATAGATTGCATGTACTGTCGTTACCTTACTGGGTTTAACCCACACAGTAAGATGTAAATTTAACTTTACCAAAGATAGTATGCATTGCGGGTAATATTTATGAAAGAAAACTTGATATTATTTGTAGTGTAGCGTTCCGAGACAAAATACTCGGGCAGAATATATATATGTATATTCAGCACGGAGAAGGTGTCTGGGATATTGGCATGGCCCAAAAGGCCAGCCCACCCAGCGAGGTACAAGGGGGCTAATTCAAAGTACAAAAGTCGCACCTCACCAGAACCGAGGGATAAACTACTATCGTATCACAGTAGTGTTTTGTGACTTAATTATCATAAAAAAAGTTATGCTAATCAGAAAGAAGGTTTTGGGGGCCACTAGCATTACCTAAAAGCCAGTCCGCCAGGGGTAGGTACAATGGCGGTGCTACAAGTAACCCGTTACCAAAACTGAGAGTAAAGCACGCGATTATTATAATACAGCAGCTATGAACAACTATTTTAGCAGTATCTTAGTTGGCTGTTGACTAAAGGCTCTCTCAACCACGCTCTGGGATTTTTGATTGACCATTTTACATGCACTAACAGTCAGCCCAAAAAACTCATTTTTTGGCTTTAAATACCGAAATAAAACTTATTTGCCGTTTTGTTTAATTACATTGTAGCACCCTGAGACTTCATCGCAGACGAAAGAGGGCAATACTCTAACAGAATATGTCTAAAACATACAGTTGGGTCTGGGGCTACTGGCATGGCCTAGAGGCCAGCCCACCCGTCCCGTGCATTGTCCTTGGTCAACATCCTGCGTCAGCCATTACAACTAAATCGATGTTGAAAGAAAACACCCACGCACCAATCATGCCAGTCATCAACTTTATATGCAACTGAGGAGATACTTGATCTCAACGTCACTGATTCATCTATACAACTCAAATAAATTTGCAGTTTCGTACGGCATTAGGACTGGATTCGGGGCAGGAAATTGCACTGGCCATCTTGAGTGTCTATAGCTAGACGTATGAACACTGGCCTAAGAGTAGACTTGTATTATTGAGGATAGGATTTAGCCCAGTTTCGTGGCAGTAGGGTTTCGCTTCTGTTCCTCCTTACCACTATAACTCACTTCAAAGCTGCCCTGTAATATCCAGCTGGGTTCCATTCAGCTAGTAGAGAAGCGAAAGAGGTACCGCGAGTTCGCATTATCAATATCTTAATTCCAGTACGGTAGGCAACTCCGTGCCAAAACTCTTCCAGATGGTTCACATCTAGCGCTGCTTCTGTTTTTACTAGTTTTCCCACAGACCACAAGACTGGGGTAGTTGCTGAAGGTAGACTTCATTCTCAGCCCTTCTGCTTGAAATCATCACCGATTCTTCCATCCATAGCATACACACTTCTTTCGCCTTGCTGAGGTTTACATTTTATCATTGGAAATCAGAATAGTTGTCCTCCACGATTAGATCCGCTTTCCGCTACCGCTAGTTCAGTGCCCCGAGACTTTTCTGAATACAAAAGAATACATAATACTCGAGCAGAATACATGTATATATTCTACTGAAAGTAGGGTCTTGGACTACTGGCATGGCTTAAAGGTCAGCCCACCCGGTAAAAATACAAAGTAGCCATTTACTAAAGAGCAGTAGTTATACAAATACCAACGCAATACAATGTGCTTTATTTTTTAAACATTTGTACAAGCGCACAGGTGAATGATACAAGACGGTTGATATAAAGATTCTGCCAGTGTTGGTAACAAAAATGCACGCAATTTTATATTGTCTGGTAAGGAAGCATTTTCTGTAAAACCTCAGGTGGTGGAATTCGAAGCCCCACTTGTAGATTGTGTTCATTCTGGAGGAGTTGTACACAAGGCTCTGTAAATTGAAAGGGCTGCTGAGGTGCCATACCGAAGAATTCTGGTGTTGGCGGCGCCATCAGCAGTGGTGGCAGTGACGGTGGAGGAGGTTGTGGTGATGGGGCTATGGCAGAAATTCCGAGGAGTCGGCTCAGGTCCTGGTGCCCTGATTGGTTGTCGAAGCGCCCTCGTGGGTGCGCCTTGCGGATGTGCTTCTTGAGGTCAAAGTTGCGGCAAAAGCCTTTTTCGCAATAACAGCAAGTAAAAGGCTTCTCCTCGCTGTGTGTATGCATGTGAAAAGTCAGATTGTAGGCCTGGTGGAAGGACTTGTCGCACAGGGGACACCTGTGCTGTTTCTCTTTGCTGTGTGTCAGTTTATGGTTCTTATAGTTCCCCTTCTGGTGGAAGCCTTTTCCGCAGATCTCACATATAAACGGCTTCACGCCTATCAACATACACACAGCAATCTAGCTGTTATGCGTCAAGACCTTGTCAACTTACCAAAGAATGGGCACATAAGTTTTTGGAAATAATAAATTGGGTTAAAACCTCAGTTTATGGGATTAAAATAAATAAAAGAGGTAAAAGCAATGCCAACCAACCCAGGTGGATCTTCACATGTGTGTTGAGTGTGGAGCTGCGATTAAAGGCCTTGCCACAGACCCGGCAGATATGCGGTTTCTCCGCCGTATGGATAATTTTGTGGCGGCACAGTGTGCTAGCCTGCCGAAACCCCTTTCCACAAACCTGCGAAGAATTAGAAGAATGCTTTTTACGTATGATGCTGCTAGACCACTTTGAGGAAAAATGCTCAACATGCACTTTTTCCTCGAAGTAAATGAAGTTTTAAAGGTTGAGTAAGTGTATGAAGAACCCTTTTAAATATTAAAATTTTAGGTTCTTTGTAAACTCTAAGAAGGTATTTTACTTTTTTATAATAGAGCACGGGTTACATCCTAAAGTCGAGTCATATAAAATGCTGCGATAATAATGGTAGAACAATAGTTAATTCAAATTCTGGACTTCTCAAAATGTTTATTTTAAAGAAAAAGGCTAGCGCTTGTCCTCACTACTTTGTAATATTTAGTGACACAAAAGAAAACTTATTTTAAAATGATTAGATCCTTGATCACTTGTGCTGAACCTTAACTTCCAATGCAGTGGTAACTACTGTAGCAAACCTACCAATCGCTAACTTTAAACACGTAAATTGGTAAATATAACCGAATTAATAGACAAACCCTAACCTTGCAAATGAATGGTCGAGCACCTGTGTGAGTAGGCATGTGGCGAGCGAGGTTGTACTGAGCGTTAAAAACCTTTCCACATTCAGAGCACTTAAATCCATGGGTTGTTGTTCTGCTTGTCGTTATTCCATTGCCTTCTATTTTGCTTGAAGTAGATGGTGGTGACGTTGTTGATGGTGGAGGTGGACTTTTTTGAGAAGAGACAGTATGTGTGGAACTCATTAGTCCTTCAATCGAAAAGCTAAGAGACGGCATCTGGCAATATGTAAAAAAGAGGTATGAGCAAGCTATTACGGCTATAATTTGGTTGACGGAAATCTCACAAGTCCCGTCTGTACCATTTGTGAAAAAATGTATTAGATTGAGTTTACTTAGACATTTTAAATACTGCTGTGCTTATTGTAAACGAGATGGTATTTAACCAATATCATACCAATGCTAATATAAGTATAGAAAAGCACAATTTCCAATTTATGCGTGAGAAGAGTGTAATAGCTTTTTGAAAACCAAACCTAGCTAGCAAGAACTGCACGTAGTATCGAAATTCTCCCTATTCATGCCATTTATATCTTTAAGATTAGCTCCTATAGAATCACATAAAAATTTTCCTCTACCCCTTCCTATAACCAATAAAAACGATCTTTCATTGCGTGCTTTTACGCTCTAATGCAAATCTAACCAATCAATTTACAGCGCCACAGGGCAAAGCTGCCAATGTCAGGAGAGCAGTATATGCGGCTGTTCAATTGGTGGAATCAAGCGCTCCTCGAAACTCAACCGCAGATGTTCGACGAATTGTATTCCTTAAAATGCAATTCGAGGTTAAATTGTAATGCACTCATTTGCGGGTGTCCGAACACTTAAGGCATCGATTAAAGCCTGAATTTAATTTCCTATTGGAACAGAAGCAGTTATACGAATCTGCACAAAATGGCCACACATTACCGCTTCTGCGGAGAGACATTAAATAAATGCAGCTTTTCAACTTTACTTTATGCATTAAGGCTAGTTTTATGATAGCTTTAAGCGGACTTATTAAAATGGAGAATTTCTCCAAGGCTCAATTCATTCATAACATAATGAAAAGTCCTTCCAGTATCCATACTCTTGTGGATCGTAATAAGATAATATATGATAGCTTTTTGAAAAAATGATTGGGGTTTATCGGATACAAAACAAACGTAGAGGCATTATTCAATCATCATATCACACAAATAGCTACTGCGAGGAATTTTTTCTTATTTATTTTTCAGGATGAAAAAACGCACAAAATTTTTATAAATACTTTGACATGCATCACTTTTTGATAGTCAAACTAGAGCATATTTTATAAGCTTAATCCAGCGTAACTCTTTTATTTCTTCAGAACGACCACCTCTGGCCGGATTTTCTTAAAATTTTAGTTAAAAACGTAGATAGTAGGTTTTACTTCAGATTTACTGATAACTGTGGATACTGGAGACACTAGGTTCCGATCTTTTATGGAAGCTCAAAGGACTCCCTCTGGGATCGTTTGTTGACCAAGCATATCCTTTTTCTTGCTTTGGGAGGAAGCAGGTCAAAGTACAATTGTCGCGTCCTAGCAATATGCACAATCCCCTCATGGGAATGATAGGGTGACTTTGGGGTTTAAACAAGCTCTAATTATTTAAAAATTGATTTAAATATTTTAAATTTCTTATTTATTTGTAACCGCCAAGTTATATAGTCCAGAACTGAAAATCCTACCGGTATGGAAGTAGCAAGGATGAAACGTACCACAGGTCATTATTACCGTGATTTGTATGCCATCAAATATATATACATATATTTTTCTTTACAATCCCTGAACGCAGAGGAGGCTTAGTGGATTTACTTCAAAGCATTCACCAAGAAATTTACCAATGTTACCTTACTGGAAAGTATTTTTTGCCTAACGTCAACAGCTTAAGGTTGAAAATACAAATATGCTTTTTACTTCGGCATGGACAATGTTTATTTACACTTTATGGACTCACATAGGGAGAAATGAAGTTGACCGTATCGAATGGAAGGGATGGAGGAAGAGAGGGGAGGGGATGCTAACAGGTTTGATGACCAACTCGCTTTCAAACCCCCTCTGCACACATCTGCCTACATTCATCCTCCCCTAAAAAACGGCATCACTTGACATATGACATTTTTGTGTTTCAATCTAGCATTTGGCTGACACGTTGCATCTCTTAACCTCAGCAATTCTTGTGAAAAATTAATGAGGTTGTTTCTTAGCCAAACAGAACTGCGAATAGATTTGAATTTCATATCTTTTTTAAAAAAGCAAAAAGAGTGGAGTCAGTGCTGGATTGATGGGTCAGGTCCTTTGATCAAACTAAAAGCTTTCCAAATTTGGAATTGCCTACTATTTTATGCTCCTTCGATAGTCGGTTTTTACGCAAAATAACGGGGCAGCTGATTATATTTTGAATGGACTATTTTGGATCTCTACAATTGTCGGGCTGCCAATTGACAGAGAAAATCCAAACTGTCAAAAATAATAGTCAATTACTTGTTTGAAACACACTTTGAACGCTTTGGACCGCGGATCTTACCTCTTTAAAGGATGCAAATGAAAAAGAATTTGGAGGACTCGCAAGGCATAAGATGACTTTATAAGTAAATTCATTTAATTAGATGTTTTTACACTACGGGAACGAAAACCTTTGCAAATGTGCACATTCTTAAGCCTACTTAGTAAATATTCAAGTGACGACAGAAAGGTATAGGATTTCTGAGGATTACCATGTAAACTTATGCACGACATCCTCTTTTTTCATTCTCGTGTACAGTCCATAATTGCTTTCTTTCATTGTAAAGCTAATTTCCTAGGCTTAACAAAAAACGGACATGGTTTACCCATGGAGGAATAAAAGAGATGACAGAGAGATGAGAACCGCCCAGAGAAGTCGATCAGTGCTTTATTTAAGTAGTCAACGTATGAGTACAAATATGTGGTCTTTATGATCACCTCAGGTGTTTCTTATTCATCCATACGCTTTTACAGTCTCATGACTGTAAAAGAAAAGGACTTAATCGTCTGACTGCTTAATGTGGTGGAAAATGTAAAACACTTCCGAATATTTTTTGTGTAAATTGAGACCATTTTAACTGAGCTACCTACCATCCACCCGATTCCTTCGGTATAGACGTTGACATAGTGTTTTGGCATTCTTTTTGGGTAAGTTCGGTGCAAACATTGTCAATCAACGCTGCCTTCCCTCAACTCCAGATTATTTTATATAGCCGTCGAAAAATGGACATTTTAATTTCAAAGATTTAGTCTTTCCGCATCAAAGAACTGGCTAACTTGTATTTTGAACCACAACATAAAAGAGTTATAAAAAGTAGAGCAAAAGGGAGGAAGTGGAGGCGCAAAGTGCTCTCGAGTTCGTCGTCCCATGTAAACAAATACACAACGTTTACCTCTCCCTTCTTCACTCGTGTCAAGTCCTGCAGGTGTAACAGGTCGTGACCTCAAAAGTGTTCCTCACATCCATCCTTCATCTCTCAACCCTCTCCCTCCCTTTTCTTACCAGTCGATCCGTGATCGCATTTTAGCCATTCTCGAGTAGAACTGGATGGCACGCGAGAGAGTTTCCGTAAGTGTGAAACAGTGTGGATGTTCGGATACTTGTTCACTCATCGACATGACAGTAGTACCTCTTGGAAAATATGCCAATTTTCGGCCATGAGTAGAAAATTTGTGAATTATTAGAAGTATTTACCATTTACTTTTGCGATAAGGAAACAGGTAAGCATAATTGATTTCGTTTAATATACGCTTCTCATCAATTTATTTTCGGCTAGTAGTTTTACGCTAAATGGGTTTCCATCTAAATAAGTGAATGGTGAAACGTTCCTTGAATGAATGCCAAAAAACCATTCCACACTTGAATTGAAATGATTTCATTAAGGCTGCATACTTTAGTATAAGCAATAATAGTTAAAGGGCGCGTAGAACTTTAGTTTTGCATTTAATTTATTCTGTTTCTTTTCAAAATGTGTCAGACACTAGGATCTACCGGTGGTACCTATTCTACTTGTCAAAGCGGCACCGGCTCAATCAAGAAGAACAACCAGTGTTACTACAGCCATAATAATTTACCTCCGAAACCAACGTTTTAATCCAAAAATTGCCAAAACAGAGAAGTTACTTTTACTATACATTTACACTCTACCTCCGAAACAAAGGACCTCCACATAATTAGGTGAAGACAAAAACTAAAGCTCTTAGACTTAATTTTAATAAATTAACTTAAATCATGGGCTTCAGCAAACATTCTAAGGAACTTTTTATCTCAACAGTGCATGCAGCACCTTTTGAAAACATCCAAAGAGCATTTCAACTATAGTTTGCCTAATTGCTTCACTTCTTCATCGATAAAATCACCTTCACTTCCATTAGGGGAGGGCTCGTACTCATGTTGGATGTGTCATTAGCTGGATCGGTCTAAGCCATCTTCTGACCCGTGCCGCAGGCAGAGGCTAATTTAATCGACTTACAACGAGCACCTCATTTTCCCTTGCCCTGAGGGAAGCAACATTCCTCGCCTTCCCCTCTCTTCGTTATGTTCTCGCTCTCGCCTTCAATACCCTGCTAACATAAAAACAACCTTAATTCATTCCTCCATTCATTTACCCACACGCAAACGGTGACGACACCTGAGCAGATGGTGTGTTTAGGGTGAAAAATGGAAGAGGTAAGAAGTGAAGGCAATACAAAAATTAAATCAACACAGAAGATGATCATTTGACAATAGGGGTGTTTGAGAGGGCTTGAGACTTATAATTTCCAGTTTTTGGTATCATTATCAGGGAGCGATCACGCAAATGGATGAGTTTCAATTGGCACTAAGCATTGCTAGCCCATGAATGGAGGGAGTGGGATACGTTTAACAGAATAAGACTAGGCGAAAGAAGCACATTTTCAATCCTTTTTATCACGCGTAGTGTAGTTACTGTTAGAGAAAAGTAACCGACTGAAATTTGAAATTATCATAGACTTCCAGTAGAAATTGATTGGGATTAAATGGATCCTTAATGCTTGTGTTGATACTCGTTTTATGAAAATTAGCTCAGTTTTGACATAAATGTCGAGAAAAGGAGGCCACGGAGATATATGGAGCTTTCCATAGTTCCGCTTTTGCCGATTTCAAGGACATTGATCTCATAACCTCGTCCCATGGCCGAGTCATGCTTTGGCGCCGGTGGGGTGGGTTAGCCCATGTATCACCAAGGCGTGCAACGCCGTGAATAAATAAAACCAACATCCAAAAGCTAACGACTGGAAAAGGTAGCTTCAGCTCCGCCCACCTATGCGTTGATGAAGGTGCAATTTGCCTCATTTGAATTAAAAAGCAAGCTCAATTACTAAACAAATTTATTTGGAACTCCGTGGTGGTCAAGGCTTCCGAAGGTCTCACATTTCCGGTTGGATCAAACGTGTCCTCGTATTGCAATCGGTGAACGTGTGTTTTAAACACAAAGCATGGAATGACCCTTAAATTCACAAAAGAGCAAAAAATCGCGGACCAAGTGTCTGCATCTTATTTGTCTTTAAAGTAGCCAACCAAAGTGAAATTAAATCTTCTAAGTCCGTTAAAAGAGATTGACTCCGGTGAGCAGCCAAGAGATGCCTTCATATTACATTTTTTGAATAATTGCACCAGCCTGAATGAATTGGTAGCGTTATAACGGACGCCACTATTGGGTCCACAGTTCTAAATCAAGTATGGGCATTGATCACCCTCCCAACTTATTTTAAAACCGAAGTAGAAATAGATATCTTAAATAAACCATCTTTCTCATTTAATTTGATGCGAAGCTTTGATTGTGTATACCCAATACATATCCGCTTTCAATAAAATTTCCACTAAAACTCTTCTACTTAACAGAGTCTGAGCAGGTCCCAGCGTTCGCGAAATGATCTGTCCATAACCTAAAACCATGAGTTTTTGATTACAAGGGTCATAGTTGGCCTCCCAATGAACAGTCTCCAGAGAGGAATGTATCACTAAACTTTAAAACAAACTATCAACCTAACACTACCGCTACGTTAGTATCACGAGATTGTATGAGTTAAAACGAAGCATTAAATGAATTTAATAGCTGGAAAATCCTCTAATTATATGCTCATGCCATCGACTTTCACTTACGCTGCCACTCCTTATTTAAGAATAAAAGTGGTAAAGGCTAGTCTTACCTTTTTACCTGTTGATTAAAATGCACTTGTTTGGCTGAAAGAATACACTAATTAGTGAATAAAAAGTCCATTAAACCATGCAAACAACGGAGGGTACAGGCACATCGCAGAAAGCGCCCTTCGGCGACTTTATAAGCTAACATTTCTGTCCACGGTAGATTGATTTAATGGCTCTCGCTAGGCGATTTGTGTCGTTGGACAGCCAAAGCAAACGCTGAGAGGAAACCACTTCCACTGATCACTTTCACGCAATAAAAAATAGCTTCTAAAAAGCCAATGGAGTTGCCATCTTCCATCACTCCATGACAGGCTTTTGACTCTCCCAGTCATAATTTTTTCACGCCCTGTTAAGTGGTATAACCTTAAAGAATTTCAGTAGACATCTCTCTTCCCCTCCCTTGACATTCAGAAAGCACCGCTTACGCTTTGCGTGACCACCGTGGAGGGGCTGCAAAAGCAGGGATTTTCCTCTAAAGCACCATTATCACTGGAGGCACACACGCAAACGCTCAGAAGCACGAGGTCCTGGTGTCCACTAATAGACGAGGAGGCCACAGAGAAGGAGAGAGTGAGATGAGGGAGGAGCATCACCTCTCGACGATTGTACTTGAAGTGTACCATACTTCTTCACTCACCTGTTTGAAGTTTTGTCTATGAAAGGGGAGAACAGATGCGAGCAAGTACCATGACAACCGAGAGGGCCGAGATTCTCCCTTAGGCGTCGGTAAGCAAAGAAGTAAGCAGCTAAAAACTGTTGTAACATAAATTCTTACTGATGTTAATTATGTCTTTCTGCTAAAAAATCAGCACAAGTCCTACTCATATCATTCAAACAGACTATTTGGCATGATCTCACCACCAAGCAAGGATTTTATGCTTTCACTGTCACCTGAGAAAAAAACCAACATCAACCATTTAATTATCTTTATTATTCTAGTTGGAGGTATGGAAAAGCACAAGAAGGATGCTAAATTCTAGGCGAAGAGTGGCAAGGGTTGATTGGTGATCAATCGACAGGTCTATCAGACGGAGAGTAATTAATACAACTTTACTGATGACACCCAAATCTCATGTAATACCATTATAAATATGATGGTGACGTAAAAATGGCCCCCTGATTAGTTTTCAGAAGGCTTAAACTTTAGAGCTGACTCCTATACTTATGACTATAGAATCAACCGTATTGACATCAGTACAGGGCAGCAGGTAAACCGATACAATTTTGCAAGGCTCTTGGCGCGCTCGAGTCCGTAAAACGACTCCGCTTGTTAAGTGCTCTTCAGCAACATTGCATTGGCGGTCCAACGTATTCTTCAAATTACTTTAATAATAATCCTCATAATGTCTGCGGTTGAACAAATGCTGATACTTCTGTCAGTCCTATGTAACGTGGGCATTACAAATTATGACCACTTATTCACAATGGCTGGTTTTAATGGTCACATTGATGAGGAAATTTAGAAAGTGTGTAAGGATGGACAGATGCCCAAACTGAGCTATTTCCATGTGTTTTGTCCCGACAAATCTCACAGAGTAAAAGATACGCCACTTAGGATGTCCCATCCACAGTAGACTGTTAAGTCGAGTCTGAGTTTGATACGAATTTGAACCTAGTTTATGAAGCCTCTATAGCCACATTTTTAAGCAATTTTAAATTGGCCACCTTCTTGATCACAGTGTACTTGAAATGATTTAAAAGCAAAAAAAAAATGACAATCCTCACTCACTGGCTTAAATATTCCTGGCATAGTAAGCCGCCGTTAATGGAGACATTAAGGCAGTCGTGGAACTTCGTTAGCAGCCAAACCACTTCCCCCACACATGGCAATTCTATCAGAATATTTATCAAGAAATTGGGAATAATATTAAACTTTGTTACTTTGGCAATTGCATTATAGCTTATTGTCGCGAACCGTGATGAGTGAATGCATTACCGTATTCCCGGTTCACGAGTTAGTTACCCTATCCCTGACTGTTCTACATAGTTGACAGCAAACAACCAAAAGTGTCGGATTTTCTATATTAAGAGCATCTATTAATGTTTCATTGTTATAAAATGAGTCCATTTTGAGAGGATATACTCATCTACCACATAATTTGATCACTTTAGAGGCAAGAGATCTATGGGGAAACAAAACACTGCCACAGTCCTCGCGACAATCCCAGTTTTCAGTTCCAATATTGAAGTACCAGTTGTGACTTAAGCGGCTACTGTCAAGTCTTTGATTTCCCTAACTATACTACTCAGGACCTTCTCCTTAGTTCTCGACTCTGGTTTCGCCGTTTTCCAATACAAAATTCACAAATGTTTCAGAGTCCATAATACATGAAGTCAGGGGTAAATTTGGATGGTGGGTAAGCCTAATTTACAAGTGAAAAATTGCCATAATTCGTATTGCTTACAATACCTTTCAATCACATTTTTGTACAGATGATAAGTTCTAAGATAAGTCTATACTTTTTTTCCTTTTAAATGAATGGCGTAGGATTAGTGTCCATCGCTATTCCCTTTGAACAGGCCAGTTAATAAAGCTACTGATAAATTTAGAAAATGCTGGTATGGCAAAATGTATCTTAATTTGTGTGCTCTTTTATTTGAAGGTAAACTTTACAAGCGCCACAAATTTGCTTGTCTTTGTACCACTTTGCTGGTGTTTCAGTGTGTTCTAAGGTGTAGTGGAGGGCGAATGGGCAGGTTTATCGTACCTGATGACATGCGAAAAGAACTGCAAAGTGAAGATTTAGGCTGACCTAGGATTCCAAAGAAAAAATACTGTTAATAACTGGAAGGGATGACCGATCGCCATCATAACGTGGTACTCAACCAGTGAAACAGAGACAGAAATCATTATAAAATGGGTGAGCCGACGATGCCATTAATGTGGCACTCATTTTGTCCCTGGAGATGTTATATAAGGCACATAAGAAATGGTGGACAAGTTGCACAGAGGAGCTGAGCAGCCCTCCTTCCATTGCCATAAAGATCAAACCAGATGAGATTCGAGATACGGGCACAGTTACATGTCCAATGAAACTGGTATCATCAAATACACCTTTATCCTTTCCCTACCAGTTAATATTAGCAATTCAGGGCACTAACGAATTAATATTTAACGAATTCAGCATGATCTTAGTGCGATAATTCAAGCAATACTTGCAGATCAGCAAAGCGGAGCATGAATAGAAGTGGGTAAACAAATCGAAGGGCAAATAAACTTAATGTTCCCAGACATTCCCTACCTACGCGAATGCCAAGCACACCCATTGTCGCTTTTAGCTTCTGAATATATAGGGTGTCGTAATTGATGTCCACTTCAACAACCTCCAAGATGTTCCTTACTTCATTCATATCATTAAGGCGTAATATGTTTGCATTTTTTGCTAGGTTGAGAAAAATGTTCTTGCGGTCAAAACTTAAATGCTTGAGCAATCCGCGTACTACCCACCCTACCCACCCTTTCAAAACGCGTACCACTTTATTCATCCGCCGTGCCTAGCATACTACGCCCGCTTTGTGCGTGTGTGTGTGTGCGGAGTTGTTCAAACAGCAATTACGGTCGAGACCCATTTACTCGATGTTACGCAATATTATGCGATACAAGTGAGATATGAGTAGGAAACCATATCTCTGAGAGGTAGACAGACAGTGAACCAGTGAATGGAAAAGGTGGCGTTCCTAGAGAGAAGAATTCAAGACCTAATTTCGTAGCAAAGCTGATACATGGGAAGAAGTGAACCGCAGGATGGGAGAGAGTAGGATACACAATCACCTCATTCTCATCCTCATCTTCTGCGTCGCTTTGACCCTATTTCCTCAAACTAGAAATGACTATTTCAAACCTCTTCTTAACAATCACTTGAGGATTGAAATCGAATGTTGGCTAGGATTAGGTTTTTTTATTGGCTTCTAAAGACAGAGTGTTTTTTTTACAGGTGAAAGTCGCAACGACCGAATATAAAAAGGCAGCTCTGGGCTGGAAAGATTGTTGGTTTAAATTAGGGACCTAAGTTCCTCAAATTGCCCTAGTATACACGACATACTGTAAATAGTTGTTTCGATAAAGAAATTCAGTAGCAGGAGAAAGGGTAGAAAAATGGGCGGAGAAATCACGCCTCTAATTTGCTTAAACAGTGTCCAAACACCGCTTCACACCTCCTGGGATGCGGGTTACACGTCTCCCCTGGCACTTTCCACTCCCCCCCCCTCTCTCCCACCGCCCCTTCTTTTCCCTGCTCACAGCCACGCGACGGCTACCAGGGCGTCAGAGTTGGCTTTGACTACCGCTGTTATTGCTGCACGTGCGACAGGTTAGAAGGCAAGTGGCTGGATGCGTCACGTCGTGATAATTGTGTCGCCAAATCGAGGCCCGTGGAGAGTGATAGGTCTTTTGGACTTCTTTGCACGCCCCTACTTATTTCTTTCTAATTAATCTGGCAACACACTCTATTTTATTTTAACGAACCTACAAAATCCAAGTTTAGACTCACATGAATAAGTAAAATGCAAAAATAAGGATGAGGTAACGGTGTACGTTAATTGGTAAAATACGTATGGGCGCGTATTTATTTTTCGGATTGACTGACAAATAATCAAGAAAACGAGTCATTGAAGAACCACCGTGAAATGAGACAGCAGCCAAAACCCTTTGGCGTATTATTTTGGACCACTGAATGTAAAGGGTGTATTCGAATTAATTGCGCTTGTCTTAAAAATGGTAAAAATCACGACTTATTAATCTGTTTTAATGACAAGATCTTCATCCAAATCCATTTTATCATCAAGTTTGCTACCACTTCTGATAAACTTTATCCTCCTGTTGATCGGCTGGTGCATTCTAAAGTTAGAACTCCCTCAGGATTCAACCCCACACCTAATTGAGATTACCTTTGAAGATGAGTTAAACTGATGTTGGAATGTTAGGGAAGCCGTATAAAAAGCGTAATTTGGGGTGTAATGGATGTTTGAACCATCCTTAGCTTTGGTATTGGCAAAATAGCCATTTTCATATTTTAATGTATTCACAATCGCATATGCTACTAATGTTTGGTCGGTAGAATATAGTTTTAGCAGTACTGACCACTTCACACAGAACGGCAGTTATGGAGCATGACTACGTTCCTGTATGCTATGATAATTATGAAAACTCCGGAGTCGAATAAGGACCGTGTATTGGAACAGTTGATTAATTTAAATGCCATAAGCTGCAATGCTTTGATAGCTTGTTTAACTCGGGATTTGATTACACGGGCACACAAGGCTCCGTAATTTGTACTTCCTCTCAGCGGCGTGGTTTTAGGGCAACGAATGTAGCATTATCTCTTCCTTACTTCATCAACACACCTTCTTCATGCCACTGTGACTTCTTAAAGCTTCAAGAAAAGTATGGGGCGCTATATTGTGACAGCTGTAAAAGTAATAACGAAACCATCATAAATTACGGCGGTGATAACTGTAGTAAGATCAGAAATGTCCCACTAATTAGTAGCCGAAATACGCACCACGTAAAAGAGTAAATCTAATATGTATAACGTCTCTAAAAGATTTTTGTTAGCAGCCTCTTAGCCAATCTGTACCTTGGTAACAGGTTTTCTGACGTATCTTTGTGCCTTCAGACGAATTTAGGGAAGACTCGGAGCGCTATAATGAGACCCTCATGGTTTCATTTATTAATTCAGTTGAACTCTGTATTCAAAAATTAGCGGGTTAAGAGAACTTCCCTCGCCGATGTAAGTAGATTGTATATTGTAAATCTGACTCTAAAAATCCTCAGTTAATATAATCCTGGTCTCTTTTCTGATCTTAAAATGAGTCGGCTATTGTTTTAAGTCTCTTGTTAGTCCGTTCGAACCTTTTTGAAAATTGGGCGTGTGCCTCTGCCCCGTTGCGCGTGGGTGCAGCTTGGATTTTGGCCCCTTAAAGTTTGTTTGGTTCTGGCTTGTGCTCATTCTAATTTCACCTAGGTGGATTACATGGCTTTCGGAATCCGATAGATCCAATCGTCTCAGTACTCAGAGGATGTCTGATTTGTTTGCAGCGGTGGATTACTTCGTTCTGAACTTCTTACACTGTGGTGCGTTTTTAGTGATGAACTACAGACCTGTATTGAATAGTGATAGAACTTCAATCCCTGATTTATTCTTATGTGGCTTCTAACGGCGCTTTTTTCGCCATAGTTGGAGCTCCTGGTCGAGAGAAACTGGTGCCTTTTATATCCTGCGTGTAGAATCGGTGTGTTGATGCGCGGGCATTGCAAAGGGTTTGCAGCAGATATTGGTCTCCTTTGAGTGATTACCATTTCTCCAGGTAGATATGCTTTTTGCTAGTGGCTGCGAAGTAAAGCTTGGTTCATATTTCTGCCGTTCTCAAAATGGGTCCTAGTATCCGGTATTAGCTTGTGCCGCGGTGTTACTTGGGTTCTTCGTCTATGAAGGTACTTTCCGCGGTGAATGTGTCGTCAAGGAGCCTTGGTCCGGGGTTGTCAGAACTGGTAGGGCTTTCTGTGCTTATGCTGGTTGTTTTCGGTCTACACTTCCATGCTCTCGCATCGTCAGAAGCGCGGGTCGCAGGCTCGATGGCTCGTCTGGTGCTGAGGGTGTTCGTCTGACTGTCACCGGGCACTGCCTGATGAGGTTGCGGCCCCGGCTGTCGAGGTGACCTGTTTCGGCGGCACTTTTCCGCCTATTCAACGTCGTTATAGTAGCCGTGTTAATCTCAACACTAGAGTTTGGTTATTGCGTGCACTAATGACGGGTAACTCATGGCTAAAACACGGCAGGGAGGCGGTCGTCGCTGTAAGCCGAATCCGGAGTTGGTCTTGCATCTGTTCAGTCTCCTGGGGGTGCTTTGCTACCTCGGAGTTTGGATAAGCTGTTCTGGTTTGGCGTCTACCACAGCAAGTTCGAATTAGTGCTC
This sequence comes from Echinococcus granulosus, assembly GCF_000524195.1. NCBI lineage: Eukaryota > Metazoa > Platyhelminthes > Cestoda > Cyclophyllidea > Taeniidae > Echinococcus > Echinococcus granulosus. Next base: position 105,657 of record NW_020170387.1, on the reverse strand, counting down.
TTCACGGTTGATCGTCGCATGTCGGGAGTTTTGCTTTGATTTGCGCAATGCGGACAGCGATTGTGGTCATTTTCCACGATAGGGATGCTAAATCTGTAATGCAGAGACAAATGCGTTTGTTCTTTGGATCGCGCTGACTTATTTTGGAGTTAGGGCGTAATTTGCACTACTTCCATCCCAAATAGGATTTAAACTATGTTTGGGTTTGTAAGATTTATTCGAACTCGGTCAGGTTGCTTTTACAGTCAAGATCTGGCGATGGTAGTGAATGTTGGATGGATGTGTGTGTAAGCTACGGTGCCATGGTCCAAGTTCGTAGGTAAGGTTGCATCCACTGGTTGTGGTTGTTCTCCACCTGGATGACCACCAGAGGGAAGGCCCAACGCTCAGGATGCATCAGGGGTCGCGGCCTTTCCGGCCTCAACCGGGACCAATCAAACACCGGCACCTGATCATAGGTCGGCCCAGCCACTGCTATCATGCTCAGCTATAAAAACACAATCAACTCCATTACTCCTGCTACTCTCAGACTAGTTGCCTCGAAACCATTTTGTAGAATCTCCCAGTTTTGTAGATACACAGGTTCTAGAGCCGAAAAAAAGGGAAAAAGATTCCGTGCTGAGTTTAAGAACGACCTCTTTGTTCTACCGAGCGTTTGCGAATCCCTATTGATCTTGTAACCAAAAACATGTGTCTCAAACTCTAACCGATGTCTAACCAGACCGGATAGCAATGAAAAGAAGGACAAGGACAGACCGATCTGGCCAGTTCCAGGTTGACGAGTTTGACGTCAGTAGCGCCGTGAAGACGGTAGACGAGGAGAGGGAAGGGATAAACGCCGTTGGGGTCGTTGAGATCGCTTCGGGCCGAGATAGCGTACTGCGCAGTGTAAGGTGGCGTGCAGTTGCAATGCGACAGCGGATCGTGCGTGAAGTCATTGAACCTACGTGAGGGAGGTACTTCCACCATCAGAATTAATGGCATAGCTGCTGTTAATGCTCGTAAGCCTAGCAAAAGTTACCACAGAGGGCAGCCCGTGGGTCTCGGCTGTACCACATGACTACAACAGATTCTGCTACGGAAGCTCTTCTCCTTTAGATAGAGGGGACGTGATTACAAATTTTCTAGAAGTCCAGGCTCCAGTTAATCACAAGCTTTACTTGCGTAGAAAGAAATTTCCTGTGACTCCTCTGATCTTCATTCTCCAAATTTGTAACGGAGATTAAGGAATGGTGATCGAATCGCATCGTTTTTATTCCTTACATGATTAATAAAACAATCAGAATAGTATATTCACACACACGCTTTTGCATTTACACCTTCACTGTGGGAGTTAAGTGCCCTTGTAGGTTCAAGTAAAGGAAATGAAAGGTTGTAGAAAACTACCACTACTTGTGGTAGCTTTGAAAGTCATATAGGCCTTAGATTAGGCGCGTATTTATCCTTTTTCACAAAGCGCATGTAAATGGTTCGTGAGACTTGCACCAATCTTCGAACTTGACAAGAAGATATCAACAGACAAATGCTACAATGAACGAAATACTTAAACGCCACACTAAAATATTAATTTTCGCCTTGATTATGCCCGTCGATCAAAACAAGTAAACCGATTCACTAGGGTGGTAGACTTTAGAGAGCTAGCTTCTCACCTCATTAGGCGGTAGACACTTGGCAACGATACTGCCGTCGAGTGGTTGCGTCTGAAAATTTGAGCCCGAGGCGTCATTTCGTAGGAAAAGCATTCCCCAAATTTCTTCTCCAGATCATCAAAACCTGAGATCTCGTGAATGAACTTAAAGTACCTAAAAAGTTGGCATTTTGACCTACTTAAGTTTACATCATTTAAGAAGTTGGAAGAGAAATTGATAAAAAAAGTTTTAGTCCAAAACCAGAGGAGAACTTGACGCGTATTTGATGAAATCAGTTTCACGTGGTTATTGCATAGTTGTGCCTCTTATATTTTGTTGTTCCTCTTAAACAAATCTTCACTAAAGTTAACCACCAAGTTCTAGCATTTCCAAATCGGTAACGTTCCGTACTGGTAAACTATAAATGCTTTTTGCATGTTTCCAAAGGTAAAATCTAACAAGCATACGCTTGAAAAGCATAAAAAACCGATTATTCATACTACTACAGTCTTTTCGAGGCATTCGATGGTATCCCAATGTTTGCGGGTTTAAAAATGCTTTACGCATTCGTCTTTAAGGAAGTAAAGCGCGTGAAATTATTGAACGTGCACTTACGGATTGTTGTAACTTCCCCAGTAGGACTTATTTAAAAGATGTTCCGTAACGTCTGCAGACTGAACTAAACCCCTGAAATGTGAAAGTTTGACAACTGGTGAATTTTATCCAGTCTCAATGAAGCTCAATAAAGCCAATGAGTCTTTTATCTTTTAATGCAATTCATATGATCATATTCAATGTCCAAGTCTCGCTAACCAAAACTACAAAAGAAAAACGGGAATCAGAAAATAAACGAACATCTTACGGTATTTGTTCCGCCACCCAGAAGAGGTCTTTTTCCGGAAGGGGCTTCGATGGGTCAAATAATTTTGTGTCGATCACCATCCACTGATTGTTGTATCTGGAATACACAGGTAAAGTGGAAAGATAGATAAACTCGTCCCACTTCACTGGAGCATTACCCAACAAGATGATACAACTTGACATAGCATACGAAGTAAATAACTAATGTACCTACAAATGAACTTGCCCAAAAGTAAGAAATAGTGATGAAAATGAAGACAAGACATTACTTGCTACCGTTACTTCATCCCTTTGTCTTGTCTGGTCGAATACACTTTTGGGAAGACGTAATGTGACGAAATGACATCTTTATGACGAGTGTAAGGGTGTAGTGCTGGCCCTGCTTTCCAAACAAAATTCAGAGGTTTATCATCACCAAAACCATGGATTTGGTGGCTCTCTTTAAGGCTAGTACCACATACTTGATCAGCACAATTTAAGGGGTGTGTACCTATACCGTTTACGGTAAACAAATAGCGATTAAACCTCATGTCTATTTGTCAGGAGTCAAGACCCCTACCTATAAACACTAGAAAAGGCCGTTCACATTGCAAATTTGTATTCGCTAGAATTTATTACTAAATTATAAGCAGGACTTACAAGTTGGGTAGAACAAAATAAGCCGAACAATCGAATGAAACGGATTTGACAGAGGCAAGAACCTACGTTCCGCTGTTCTCCCGTGCAAAGAAGCCGATCCACTCACTCGGAGTGCGTGCAAGACGAGTCGCAATCATGACACGAAAGGCCCCCAACACGGTGCTGTTGAGGCCATGGCGTACAAAGGGCCACAAATTTGGATTCTCGTTACCGTTTGTTGTCTCTTGAATGACCTAAAATAGGGTATGAAAGCCTCACAAACTTTATTCCAATTTGCTAAGTCTCGTCCCAAATTCAGTTCGGTATTCCACAAAAACCTGATTAATGTGATAAAATACTAGCAGCATAAATATTCACGAGCTGTTAACAAATTTAACGTTTCAAGTGTACCAACTGTTGAACAGAAAGGCGGTCTCCTACTAAGAAAACCGACGCACCAACCCAGTGCTTGTCACGTAGAAATCGTCAATTGAATTGATTGTTGATGGGTACGATGAAAAAAGGATTTTATCTGCTGGGATCACTGGTGAGCCTACAAAAAACGCAAAACACAAAATCATGATTTGGCTCCAATGATGGAACCCCAGTACATAAGCAGAAAATGTGCACCTCAAGGCTCAAACAAGGCCATGATTCAAGCCAATAGATCCATTAAAAACAGTGTTATCCAATCGGGAGTCAGGTTTTGCGGTAAAAATATTACTTCGTTGCAAATACTAGTCTTTTTATTACAAGAGGATAGCATAAACATGCTTAAATCATGCTGAACCACTGGTTAAAGACAAAACAAGGTGATGACGCCAATAACGCCCACGATACTGAAATATGGTATATCTAAACGGAAGTCGTAGAAGTAGTTTGAGATGGACAGCAAAGTAAAACGGACAATTTTTCTGTCCGATGAAAGTAAATGAAAAAAGTGAAGCGGAACTATGCTCTAGAATAAAGCATATTACTACATTGGCTGTCAAGTGAACAAGGGAGATCGTGAAAACTTGAAGTAAAACCATAGAATTAAACATGGACTGCCGTAGTTAGCCCTTCTGCTAAAATAACTTTTCAATAACTAAACAGAGGTCGAAATTTGCATGTGCTTAAGAGAACTGTAACCCACTGGGATCGCGAGTGAGCCTCCAGGCAAATTCGTAGTATTTCACTACCTTCAGCATACCCTCATAGTCTCGCCAGGTGTCATGAGAGATGAAGATGTCCTTGTGGTCGGGCGCAAGCTTCACGAGGGCGGAGCAGCTAGGTCGGCTTGTAAAATAGTGCTTGCCATTCGGCCCCTCCTCCAGGGCCTCGTACAGGCCCAAGGCTGCGCTGACGTCCCCCATGTCGACTGCCAGCTGCAGAAGGCTAAAAATCACCCAGAGGTTTCATGGTACATTACATTATTTATTCAACCTCCTTCCTAGGCTTCAGCAGAGGATTTGTCGCGTTTGGCTTCATAGTCTATTAAGTCATACTGTATCACAAAACAATAAAACCGCACAGTTTTGGTAGTAATGGATTAAAGCATTGGCATTCCATTGGTCATCGAATCCCTTAGAAATTTTTTATCGGCATTTTATATTAATATAGTGAAAGCGGTCCACTTACTGAATGTCGAAGACGTCATCCAAGAGATGCATCAAGTAGTCGGTTGTGAGGAATTTCGAGTTGTTTATCGTAATGTTGTTCCAAGCATCTTGAATACCACGCATTTGCCAGAGCACAAGCTCCATCTGTGGTTGAAAGGACGAAGAAGGAGAGGGCAATAAAACGAAATTTCCACTGTTGAAGAGAAACCAGTTACAAAGTTGATAAAGTCATGATGAAATCGGGCAGTGAAGAAACAGAAATGAAAGGACTAGAAAATATCCTCCCGAAATAATAAAAGTTGACCTCTAAAATATTAGGGAATATCTGTAATAGAATAAATGGTCAAGAGGAATAGAAGGGCTAAAAATATTATGAACTTCTCGGGTGAATCTCATTCCCAGAAAGCGAGAGAACAGCCTTTGATGTAAAATATGCGTTGTCAAAGTAAAATACCCCCTTTTAATAGATATCACATTAATAGTAAGGAAGGGATAAATAGGCCTGCCTGATGCCAGTAGGGATCAATATCGCCGGACTGAAGGCTCCTCTTGATAGTCATCTCCAGATTGCGTCTTAAGTACTCCTCAAGCTCTTGACAAGCGGATGAGTTGTCCTTGCAAAAGCCTTCAGAAAATCATGTAGCAATTTGTAATATCGTAAAATTCATTTCTATAGTTGTATTATATTATCCATATGCACAATCAGCCTTGTGTAGACATAGTACATCTAAATGATGATCATGGCATAGACGCATGCATCCTCCTCGAAATCTTACTTTAATAACCAGAGTAAAAGGTAACAGTGAAAGCACTGATTTTGTTCTGCAGTGACCATGGATTTATGCAAGGCTACCTGAAGTTTAGGCAGTTTACATTTATAGTTATCTTCCCAAACTTTGAATTCCTATTTTCTGGAAGTGAGAACCCAAATACTAATGACCTCTAAATGCTTTTAAAACGTAGAAATTCTTAAATTACTTAACATACTTTCGTCTCTACTTTTTTGGGACGTTTGAAATTGTCTTAAATCGTTTTTCTCAAACTGTTGACCATACTGACTCCATTAGAACCAGTAATACCATTTCAATCATCTTTCATGGCCTAGTTGAAAAGCCACAAAAGCTTGGCAAGACATTGTGAGGATGCAATACAGTCCCGTTGCACTTGTGTCAGTCAGAGTTACCGCTGGCAGAGCATGAAAATCATAAGATAAAAGAAAATATCGCACCAATACGTGGTTTCGTGGGAGTTTAGATTAGCAGCAATAGTTCACAGTCGAAATACCTTCAAGATAGTCGACCAAATTTGAATCATAGCAACCAAGATGAGTGACCTACCGCCAAAAGTATTTTCAAGTTGGGCATAGGTTACATCCCTCGAGATATAGAGTTCGAGGAAGCCCGCCCAATAGGCTTGTATTTTGTCCTCGAATTCTCCCGAAGTTTTGACTGTTTGGAAGGCCATTCCCACATCATCCACAGACTGATTGAACCAGGAAGCTGCGGGAATGAGGAAATCGTAGCCTGGTGTCCGCATGTGGAAAGTTTCAGACTCCAGGGAGAAATCGTAGGTGCCATCGCTTGCCTCGGAGGCAACCACACACACTGTTCGTTCAGACGGACTGATCGCAGTGGACGTTCCAATGGTCACAAGAAGGCAGAACAGAAGAACCAGCGCCCCCATCGTCCTCATGTTATTGTCAAACGTCGAATGTGGGCTACTCACGCAGATAATCACACGAGGTTTCAGGAGCGTCAACCAATTGCGTAAAGGTGCACGTGCTTATTGGTCGAACGGTGATAGGTGACCTTGATAAACGCACTATCTACATGCACGTGTTAGGTCGCAAGGTGGCTGACCAACAAAACGATAGAAACCAACAATCGCTCCTCCCTCCAGCTACTGATAACTTGCCCTATTGAAATGGATTTAGCAGTAAATTAGACTTCCTTATTGCTATTATGTACGATTAACTAAAACCAGTCCTCGAGAATCACCGTCTTTATGATTGAAGTCCCCTATTCACGCATCAGAGACCCAGAAAGGGAGAACCAATTTAAAATGGAACTTAGATGTTATACCTGCTAAGTTAGCCAGAATGACAGGGAGAAGGTGGTTTCAGACCCCACCTTGTTTGCTAAAACGAATGACAGTTCATCCTAACCTTTGGATAGCTTAAGTACAGTGAGCCAAGGCGTCCATCTTAGGTAAACTGTAACAAGATTAGGTAAACAGCTGCGCAACTACGCGAACATGTGTGACGAGCCCAGATGTCAATTATAAACAGAACTGTCGCACTGATTCCACAAGGTACACCCAGCTGAAGCTTAGGCCCGGCCACCTTACCCGAAGTCGGAAGGAGAACACGAGCAATACGGAATTTGAGCCAGCATGCCTTAGCTACCTTTTTATTTGGGTAAGCAAAGACAACGAACCCACAACGTAAGTGCTAACGTAACACTACCCTTTTCAACAAATAAGAGCTAGATTTCCCAAATACCTGGAAGAAAAAAAGGAATTTAAAACAACAGAGAACAACAAACCAAATGAGCTTCAAAGAAGTTCTCATATTATCAAAATTGACTTTTTTAAAACAATAACAAAGCACGGCGTGGTCTAAAAGACAGCGCTAAAAGTGGTGATTGTTGTATGCAATGAGGGATTGGGGTAGGAGGAAGTTGATGACACGGCTAGAGACACACACAAGAGAGGACACAACATCCGCAGCAGCAAGGACGAAGATGAAGAGAAAGCGGATAATAGGCGAAAGCGATTTGAAGAGCACCGACCTAGAGACCCGAGAGACTGGCTTTGGGAGGCAGGGCACCCGGACCAGGCGTTGCGCTAGCAGCTGCAGTAGAGGAACTACGACCAGTTAGCCCAGTGCCCCCATTGGTGGCCATGCCTGTTGCATTGTGGTTAGCGAGCAGACCATCAGACGGCTTACCACGTGCCATCTGATCAAGACTCTTGGCGCTCATTCGCTGTAGCTGGTAGAGACCGAGAGAGAAAAAGGCTTCTGTCTTAACGGCAGGATTGGAATACGATGGCGGAGTCTATACTAATAGCATCTTAAAAAAAACTAAAAACCGGGAAAGATAGGGAAACTAAAGATCATAGCCAAAAATAGGCTAAAACGCACTTCATCTTCCTTCTGACGAAGCAGACAATCGGCACTCATGAGGGCCTCAAAACCAGGTCCATTTTCACGATCAACACGGGGCGCACTGTGGAGCAGAAAAAGCGAAGAGGATTGGAAGCCAGAAAGAAGAAGGGGACAGAGAAGAGGCCATTTTAACTTACCCCATGCCCTCTCGCCGATCTGTCTGCCTTCGTGACATCCGCTCAGTGATGTACTTGGCACGGTAGTTCTCATAGTGCACCTCCAAAGTCATATCCTTCAGGTCTTGCATATGCGTCCTGGTGGAAAAATGAAGGCTATGATAGCAACTGCCTCAACTGATTATGCTCCAATGACGAGTCTGTGATGGGGTTCGACTAGACGAAGACTAGATAACAACATGCTCAATTAGACCCTCGCCTTGCTAACCCGCGTGGGCTGCAAAACGGAGGTGGTTACCGATCTCATGCTGCTCACATCAGCATCGCTACCGCCTTGGCAGGCTCCCCCAGTTACCCGTAGCCTTACGCAAACTGCCCTTCGAAATACCGCTAAAAGTATACCCTTTTTAAATCAAGGGATCAGAGGAAAGAAATTAACGCCACAAAAAATATATCAAGCACATCATAAATATACTTTGGAAATTGGTAAGTTCTGATTTTAAAGCAATACAGGGGTGAAGGAAAAATCGGTGTGGATATATCTTTAATCAACGCACATTCCCAACCAAAATTTACCAGGTTGATGGGCCATAATAAAGCCTATTTTCTGGAACTATTCGAGTAAAGGAAAATGAACGCACGAAATTTCACAGGAAGCGAAGGTATCGCAAATCGCCCCCAACAGGACGATTTTAGGTTGACAAACTGACCACTCGACTGAATAAAGGTGAAGCCACCACTTCGAAAGTGCGAAAATAGGACGAGAATCGAGTAGACGATCGCTTCTTGTGCAAGGGAAAAAGCAGATGTGGTAGTAGCGGTGAAGTGAGTCACGGCCAAAAACGGAGCGTTTGTGCGAATGCAGAAACTTGTTCAATGCTGCACATTCGTGAAGTGGCAAGCCTCCAAATCTCACCGAATGAACTTTTTCTTTAAGCAATTACTGGAAAAGGAGGCACGATGAAAACGGGCATCGTGTGGCAAATTCAGCAGAAATGCAAAGAAAACTAGAATGAAATTATGCATACTTAATAATTGAACTCCAGTTTTATGTAGTAAAGCACGTTATCATGTGACAACTACGCCACGATGGCCTTTGCATTTAGGTAGCCAAAAAAAAGTTGGCTACGAATGAGCATTGTATGGTAAACAAAGTAATGCTTTAATGAAGAGTTTAAAGATGATAATGTTGAATAAAAAAACTGTCAAAAGGGATATTTGTAGGCCTTGTTTTCGTTACATTACCTCAACTACTAAAAGTGTCAATGTAAACCTTTCTAAAAAACTGGTGACCCAAGACAATGGATTTGAATTGATGGCTGACGGACCAATTGAGCGAAAGAAAATGTCGTTAAGAGCTGCCTCTAAGACAGCTAGCCAAGCAAGCGACAGGACAATCTCAAGGCCACCAACCATGAGGAAATCAATGACCCGGTGACAGTAGTAGAAAGAATGGCAAATTTACGGCATGAATTTCCGTGAGCTTAAAAATAACAAAAACGGTAACGGGACTGGGAAAGCGGGAAGGACAGCCGCAGCCAATGGCGCAAACCGAATGCATGAGTCACTGCAGACGAATCCTACACAGGGAGTTGGGCCAGTGCTAACAGCCGAAAGCATTCCCGCTACAAGTGCTAGACTGTCTGTATTTAGGAGTTGGGCATTTGCAGACCCCCTTAAGAACCGTAACCAAGACCGTAGAGCGTTTGACATCACATCACATCACAATCTGTATTAATAAAACGGTGGTGGGGTTAGATTATCAGCAAAAAAGTAAAGATCAAGATTGATTTTGGACTTGTTCAACAATCTACACGATCGCAGTTACTAGTTAGGTGGAGCAGTAAGAACCATGGTGTCAATGCAATAATAGATGTACATCCCAAACAGGGAGCACACAACCACCTAGTTTCGCTCTTGACAAGTCAGGGAAACTAAGTGGAAATGGCATCTGTGATATCAGTAGGAAAAATTACTTTATCTAAATCAGGTATTAGCTCCGCACAAACCAATAGATCCAAGTGATGTGTGGGGATAAGTCACACAGACCCAAACAGGAAGGTCAAAGGCAATACACATAATAAATAGCTGTAATTTCACACAGGTCTGGGGGGTGAATCATGGAGTACATCAACCTTCCACGAGAAATGAAGACGTAGTAGCAGAAACACGAAAGAAGTCGCAGAGTGCGGACTTGAAACAGGAGACATCTAATTTAAAATAAACTCACTTGAGGAGAAAGATCCGCAATTTCGTGAAGTCGCAGTGCTTGGGATTCTCCACTTCCACCACACCCCAAGGGTACTGTCGGCCGCGCACACGCTTACCTCCCTCACCCTCTATCACGCAGTTGCTTCCAATCACCGCAAACGGCAGGACCGCCTGGTGGCAAAGGTAAAGCAGCATTCCTCAGCTAGCTATGGTGACAGCTCAGCAGGTACACCAGTGGTTAAAAAAGCAGCGGTAGAGGCTTTAGGTCAGCATCAACTCAGATTATGGGGAAAGTGTAGCCCACGGAAAATGTTTTAGATCAGCAAATGCAAAAGATCTGTTTTAAGCTAAAATTTGCTTTATTATGCCACCTCTGAAACATTTTTGCTATGTTTAAGTGGATTAGACGGTGAAATACGTGATTCAATGCTGAAAGACTCACCACCAGTCAATTTCCGTGCACAATCTAGTAAATAGAACAGGTGCATTAACAATTTTAGCTCCTACCATCCGTGGGACAAGTATCTGACAATCGTTTAGCAGGGGAATAGATTAAGACAGCTTGGATTAATTGATCAAATGGTCGCACCGATTGTAGCCAAGTACCCAGACGCCAAGAAGCTGCAGAGTATGCCGTCAGTCCCAAATCACCAAGTAGGCGTTGTTGTCTCTGCAATCTCAGTGCTGTGTTCAATCTTAATCGACCACTATAAAGAACGTTCACGATTTTCGAAAGGGAGCTACGATTTCATCGCGTTTACGAGTACCTTCACACCATTTCAAAAGGGAACTACAAGCTTCATGGAGTAGAACTCATCCAGTTTCTTTAACTTGAAAATTGTCTTTACCGATGATAGTACCACTTTTGCGTGCATAGATTAGTGCGTAGTCATCCGGAAATTACATCCCTTTGTTGTTCACATCAGTCACAAAGGGGAACCTCGGGACGCCGACCCGAGAGAAAATGTTTGCAGTCTGTCGTTCTATGGTGGATTGGTTTGCTAACAGAATCCCTATTCATGAATATCTCCTTTTGAAAGACTTCAACCTGATATTTATCATCATTCAGAATGGAGACAAAGGGTAGCATATTTCACTGAACATTGAAAAAGGTAAATTAAAAACTAACTAGAAGCTATTGCGAAACGTTACAGGTGAGCGTGCATGTCATACAACATGAAAGTTGGAGATAGAGGCATCTGCATGGAACTAAATGGGAAAAAAGCATAATTTTTTTGACAGAGACCTCCGACACAAGTCATAAACCACACAAGCACTGATAGCAATGATCCTAATGGAATAAATAGTCCTACAACTTATGATTAGAAAAAGGATCAGTAGACATTAATTTCACAACGAAGGATGAAAAACCGACTGAGCTAGAGTGCAAACGTAAGCTATAAGCAGGACTGCTGATGAAAACAGATCTATACGATCCCTCTCCATGCGACGAACCCATGACCTTAAGAACAGACTGCATTACCTAGCTAGCTATTACACCTCCATTCCAGGAAGCTAACAAAATAAGACGGTATTTAAGCCCCGAATTTTTCAACTATGGACAAGAGATAAACAGGCGAAAACATTAAACCAGCTAAATTGGACAATGTGAACGCAGGAGTGGAGAATCAACCTGAATCCAGCAAGCAAATAGTAGCTACGATTATTTGAAATCAACAAAGGATTGAAGTGATAGACAAGAACGAAGTACCATAGATGGTCATTCTCAAAATATCAAGTTGAATCGAATGAGTCTCCGAATGTACCGAATAACTAAAGCATTTAAACACATGTAAAAAGGGGTTTAAATGTAACATTGAATTTAAATTTTAGATAATCCAAGAGGCACAAAACAGTTAAACAGTACATCTGTTGAAATGTAAGATCCACGTTAAACTGAAAAGTAACCTGGTCGAATATGAACAAACTAAAACTTGAACCTAATGCGACAGAAGTACCGAATCAAGATTTTTTAAATTTAACTTGAAATGAAAGTCGATAAAATAAGCGACTGACTCATACAACTAAATGCAGATCCTAGATGATGTCAGTAAGGGAAAAAATTGCTGCCTTTAGGTAACAAAAAATTACAAGTGTAACAGATTGGTGGATCGAACAGTAAAGACAACCAGCAGGTGCGGCAACAACGATGGTGGCTAGAACACGATAGGTGGAAAAAATAAGTTACCTTAATTTCCTTGTCCAACCGTTTGATCTCTTCCTCCTCATCAGAGTCGCACTCGGGAAGACGGTAGATGTCTATTTTGTATCGGTTCAGATCGGACATGATGCGTTCCTTGAGGGCACGCAACTCGCTGGCAGTGAGTGCGTCCGCTTTGGCAATCACGGGGACGATGTTCACCTTGTTTTGCAGGCGTCGCATGAACTCCACGTCCACCTGACGCAAGCTAGGAGCACCAAAAGGCATTAATTTAACCCACACTGTTTGAAATCCGCTTGAGTTAACCTTCTGATGTATTGATAAGTTCCGGCTATATGTTAAGCATCAATCTGTTTTCTTAACCCTGAAAGCACTCCACATGTTACCTCGGGAAGAGATCTTACCTCGATAAAATTGGTAACACTTCAAAGGAAGGAAATCAAACAAACGATGCAGAAGATAACTTCACGACCACCCAGTTAGTCAAAAGTACATTAAGAACCATTTTCATTATAATAAACAGAAAATCGCCTTTGTTCCCTCCTTTTATATCATTGAAATCAGGGATGCATTCATCTCAGCCGGATGACAGCGGTATAAAAAGCAGCAATACCCTGCACTGATGTTTAACTTCGGTAGTCAATGTTTTGAGCTATGGGATCGCAAATCCCTGGAAAGGCATTACTGTGCCTTAAATGGTCATCGTACCCAAACTTTTAACTTTTGATGATAAAGCATAGCAAATGGTGTTCTAGAGTAAAAAATCCCAAGTTTGGAGAAAGGATTGGGAACGATCTAGGGGATCACACCAAATTGAAAAGCTTCTTCAAAGTCTAATTTTTTCCTAAGGGTTTTCAAGGCTGAAAACTTTTTTATCGAACCCTTTTAATACCGCTGACTTGTGATACCTCCGCCACTTCCTATTTTCGTCTGAAAAGAACACCCAAACACTGACAACTCGAGCTATACGAACTCCCAATATGCACAAGGAACTTTAAATCACAAGTTCGTTAATGAAAACCAAGTAATCATTCCCATTTATTAAAACATTTTACAGGATCCCGCTGGACGTCAAAGTAAGGTAAAAATCTGCCACTGTGAATCGAGGCTGGGGAGAAAAAGGATTACACATGCCAGGTCGAGTTTTCTCGTGAGTGTTTTTGCGCGCAAGACAGATGAGGCTCAAGTTTCAAATAATTTGCATTTTAAAGCAAACCAAGTGCGTGGACACAGTCTTGCTAAAGGGCTTCCTTCTTAGCGATTGGGTTTCATCGTGGTGACAAAAAACGAACAAGTAGAGACCGTTTATAAATCAACGGCTAGTAATAAAAACTATTCCCATTCTTCCACTTCTATAAACTAAACTGGCTTTTATGATGAAATGATTACAACTACTTAGTAAATCTTACAAAACTACTCACTATCATTAATGCAAACATCCTTTGACTACTGAATATAGCTACTAGTAAGACTGGCACATTTTTCTTGAATTAATGAGGCAGCGAGAAGGCGAAGACAAAGGATCACATACCCGTGGCCGTAAGGTGAGATGAAGTAGAGACAGCAATGAACACGATTGTCCTGGATATTCTTGCGGTTTAAACCACACTCATCTTTGAAGTATTGCTCGAATGTGCTATCGATGTAATCCTCGATTGGCTTCCAACTACGGTAATGAAACACCTGACAGTTAGGTAAGCATCATTCTCCTGATACTTTTAAGAAGAAGGGCACACTTTAATGCTACATACAACGCTTACCATATGAAGTCAAAGGAATATAAAGACAAACGCAAGGAGGAGGTAAATGGATAATGCACCAAAATTCTTAATAAAACCAACACTAAAGCTGTTTAGCGATGCGATTGCCATATAAGCAGTGCTGAGACCACCGTGAGACGAGAGACTGGAACCTACCACTCTTCCGCGTTGACGGCATCATTGAAACCGGGTGTGTCGACGATGGTCAGACGCAGTTTGACACCCCGTTCGTCCAACTCAATTTGACGTTTCTCGATTTTGGTCACCTTCTTGATCATCTCGTTGGCGTCGACTGGCTCCCTGTCTTTGTAAAGGTCCTGCATGAAGAGACTGTTTACCAGAGTGGCCTTGCCCAGACCGCTTTCACCTGGGAAGGACGAATGAGAAAGCCAGTAAAACTCGTACAATCAGTCACGTCAGGCAGAGATATGAGGATCGATGGAAACACCAGACAAACCGTCATGACCTCACAATTTTACGATTTTTAAAGCAATATGCTTAAATCTAAAAATGAGGTCCTATTGGAATACAATACTTTCAAGGGCCTCCTTAAACAACACATTTAAATCTACAGAGGAGTGCATAATGCGCTTGAGCTAATCTGAGAGATGAAAATGATGTAGTAAAATTATTTAATGGCTATTGACGGCAACTAGGTTTTCCTTACAACGACGTTAGTAGTGCCGAATGGTAGCTGGGATCGCGTGAGTTAAATACAAGACGACACTGTGTGAACTACCTCACTTTCAAAAGAAGTACAAATTATGGCTCCGGCTCTGGTTACCTTCATGAATGATATTAATGCATCTGAGATTTGTGTCAATACGACTTGACAAAAATCAACTTAGAAAAATACTACCTTTAAAAACTCTTTTTATAATACATGAATCTTACGATTTGCTAAGTCATAAACCAAGCGAGAAATATTCGCATCAGTTTTTACACTTCGGAAGAATAAGTCATTTAATAATCCTAGCCTAGTAAATAGCGAAGGTTAGCTAAAAAGTGTCCACACCGTTCAAAGGGTTTACTTGCCTCAGTAAGTGGTCATTTAAATAAGATTTAGTGGCTACGGGAGCTGTTTGCTCGCGGGTCAAACTGGAGCACAATGTTTGTCAACACCAAATGAAGTAAACGCCTCCTCCCCACAAGCTTGGCATGAGGACAAGTATAGCATCTTTTTTTAAAACAAACGTTTGCGTTTTAAAGCACACAACTTTAAGTTCCTAATGCGTGAAAAAAAGGTGGATGGAGTTCACGTACCAGCAATCATGAGAGTGAAATTAAATCCCTTCTTCACAGCTTTGCGATGCATTTGATCTGGGATGTTTGCAAATCCCAGTTTGCCGTCCTCATCGGGCTGGGGAAGAAAAGAAATAAGGTGGATAAACTTCATTACCTCTTCACCATTCTCTACTTGTGTATCAAGCACAAAAGAGGGGAACATCTGGGTGAGGGCTTTCATGCGTCGATGCGTGTCTCGCATACTCTGGAGTCTGGCGACTTTCGGAGGCGTCGACCTATTTGCCAGTTGCTGCTCTCTAACCTCTTTAACCACCTCCGCCTTCTCTTCCTCCCATAGAGCCCTGGTCATTTTTGGTGAGGCTTTTGGAGTGAGAGAATTCGTAGGAGTTTTTTCACCAACCCCTCCGACATTAGCGTACTCCACATAATAGGATTCTGATTCATGTTGTGGACGTCTAGGTCGATAATTATCCAGATCTGAGACGGTCAAGAGGGACTCGGATTCATCGTCTACACGATCGTAGTAGCCTCCGGTATATGAGGTGGGAACTGAGAACATGCTGATGGAGTCGGTGTAGCTGGTGCCATCCCCGCTGATATCAGAGGACTTGCTGCTCGTTTCGCTGGGGCGAAGGCGTTGGAACAAATTGGGTAAAAGGTTGCGAAACGGACGCGGTCTTCTGTGCATTACACTTAACGATGTATGTACTTGAGTGTGTTAGTGGATCCTGAATAAGCTTAATTAGCATAGAACCAATCGTTGAAAAGTTATGCAAATTATTCCGTACGCTACACCGTGACGATATCATTTAAAAGAAGCACACGGTGTGAGGGAACAGACCCCGGATTTTACGAAAATTTCGAAGTTGGCTGCTGGTGAACCAATCGATGATGACAAAAATCATCGAACGATAAAATCCGTAAGTTGTGCTTCATTGGTAAATGATAGTTTAAGTGAAAAAAATATGCGCAAAAAACCGATAAAAAACGTGATATTTATTTCAATACCTGTTAGTTTTCCGAAAAAAAAAACAACCGTCCCTAACAATAAAAAAAACCGCCACAATAGACGAACCTCAGATCTGGACGTCCAAATTCCAGTACTAGGACAAATTTAGAGGGCCTCATTTATATTTTTTACGTTGGAGGAAGTGAACCAACCTAGCTGAAAACTTAAAAAGGCATGACCTTTGATACAACAATACAATTTACAACCGAGAGAGAGTTCTGTATAACAAACGCATAATGTTTTCATGAAACACACATTGCACAAATGGTTTCTAAACGATGATGGGGCATGAGACATTCAACAGTACAACTTGTGGATCACATGAGTTAAACGACTGTAGAACCATGGTAGACAACCAATAGAAGCAATAAAAGTGTTAGTACCTGTGAGCCTGCTGTAGTGGGACGACTTTTACTTTCCTCATTTCGGGTCAGATTCGTGTTAGCAGGATCACCCCCTGCAAAAAAACGACTGCCATTTTTGGTGGAAGATTGTTCACTTTCTCCTTAAAAAGATTACGATAAGCACAATCATGCCGTACGATAACGTCCAGTTACATTGAACCTAGGGATCGAGGCCATATCACGGATACCACTAAACACAAAACGAGCGACTCTAAAACAATGCAACGTTTAGAACGAACTTAGCGCGCAAGTGTTGGCCAATTAAAACATTGCCGGTAATAATTTTTTGCTCCGTTTGTGGATAGTTAGTAATCCAAAGATATGGAATATTTTGTACCTATTTATTACAAAAGATGTCCGCAAAGAATAAGGAGACCTAAGAAAATCAAGTTTATAGCTGTTACTAGCTGAAGGTTAAATGCTGAGTTAGGCTTTTCTGAAGCCTGAGCTTCTGTTAATGAAAATGATAACTAAACACTTTATCTGTACCTACTAAGACTTGCGCACTTACATGATCTTAGTAACATTACTTCTTTTAACCGATTTCCTCCATTACATTTGAAAGTGGCGTTTGTAGTTTCTCTCGTTTGATTTTTAACCCCATGTTCTCGAATGCTCAATGTATGCAATTTTTAAATGTAGAACTAACAAACAGGTCATTTGGGACACATTTAACTAAATTATTTTAACTGAATTGTAGCTCATCGTGTATTTCCTAAAATGGTGGGGTATACTATTTGCTTAACACTCTTTTAATTGCATGCTGAACTACGCAGGCACTTGGGTCTCCGTGGCTGGTGACTAAACACCCTGACTCTTCCCTGGGTTTGTGATAAGTCAAGGCAAAGCGGAAGATTATGTGCTATTAAAGTGTGGATGTGTTGTGAGGCGACTAGTGTGATCCAGAGGCCACGCTGCAGAGCAGATGCGCAGCTGCTCGACTAAGCTGCTTTCATCGCTAAGCACGCGGTTAGCCATGTAAAGTATTAAGGCATTACACAGTACTCCTCTTCATTTGAGTGTCGTCTCCGGCGTTTTTTCTGGTCAGCCTCCTATGTTAACCATCTCGACGTATTTGGTGTCTTAAAAACCACCTGCCAACCCGAAACCCCTACCATTGGACTTTATTGGGTAGAAAAAGGCATTTGATCCCAAAGTCACTGATGCAACTTAGCAAGTCCGTTGCATTCGGACTGCATTAGGGAAGGCAAATGCGGTGGCTTCATAATTCTCAAGACTATGTAAACACTGGTTTAAAAGTAGTCATTCAGCAAAAATACGGTCTAGGATAGCGCACAGTGCCACTATTTCGTATCTAGTCCTCCTTGCTACTTTTATTCAATCTCAGTGCCGCACACCTGACCATCTGGGTTCCATTCAGCTAAGGTGCCTGCGTAGGTGAGTATACAAGTGAACGAAAAATCAAACGACTTCGGAAATCCTGTTTAGTGCGGTTAGGTTTGATGGGATTTCACTGAAAATGGGCAATATTTCATTCTGTAACCATCCCTGTCATTACCATGTTGTTGATGCAACGTCCGAAGTTGATCCCGAGGTTGAAGTGAGGCATGCTGATGGGGAGAGAAATTTGTAATAATCTAACAGAAGGATTGAGAAGTTGCAGACGTGCAATGCCCCCCCACCTCGTTAATTTAAATAAATAGTTCCAGGGCACTTGATTAAAACATAACTACGACTTTAATGCGGATGCAATTCAGAAATTGCAAAATTTCAAAACGGTGTGCAGACGGTAAGTCAGCAGTCCAGATGGATATAGTTTGCACACTTTGAGGAAATTCTCTACCATGTGCCATAACACTGGTAGAATAGTTCAAATTGGAGCAGGTGGTGGCGATGAGATTAATTGGCAGAAATGATTTCTTGAGTGAAGGGGAGAGGAAGTGAGGTAGGGATATTTTAGTACAATGAGATACTTTCTTGGTGACAGTGAAGCTTGCATTTCGGAAAGACAAGTCAGCATCATTGCAAGTCGTTGTCACCGCTGCTAGACTTGCGTTGTATCCGCCGCAGAAGGTGGGACATTTTAGAGGGTTTTTTCTCTCCTTCCGGCACGTCCTCGCCCTTGTCCTCGGCATCGGAACCCTCGCTCTCTCCATCCTGTTCGTCATGCTCTCGCAACTCCTCAACCGAGTTTGTCAGCAGTTTTAACTAAATAAATTAGTCTATCAAGTAACACCGGTACAAATTAGGCCATCATTTTTAGCAACCCTACTTCCAATTACAGCATAAACGCTCGTAACCTAAGATGATATTCCCTTAAAATTATCTTAAGTTCAAAAAAGCCATGAAAAGCCTGGCGTTGGTACCTAAAAACGAGGCAAAAAACAATATTCCCAGCAAAATAACGACCAAGGTGAGACATTTGCAGCTATGACACTTCCATCCGTTGTACAAAACCAGAAATAATCCGAGTAGGAAGTGGAACAGTTTTACAAAAAAATGAATAGGATGTTCTTAGTCTCTTCAGATTCATTAAACTCGTCTTAATATGATTTTACCATCATATTCAACCTCCAAATCTTAAATTGCTGAAACAACTGCTCATAATATTTTGTCTAATGGTCACCTGGAAGCGCGAACTGGTGTATAATTTTTACAAAAGTGAATGTGCTACGACCTCTTAGATTGTAACAATGGAGAGCACCGCATGTGTCACTTAATTCCATGTCTTTTACCATTTAAAACCGACTAAGGCTTCGGGAAAAAATTCGGTCGTACTGCATCTGAACCACACCGCGTGCAGCTCACCCGATCGGTCGAAGCGAGAAGTTCGATGGGAACGCCCTGTTTGACAAGGTCTTTAGTATGTAGTTCAGCCATCTTCTCAGCGATGCTGAGCTTGCTCTGATAAAACTCGCCCTCGTTGAGGAGAGAGTGGAGAGCCTGGCAGGAGGCGGCAGTGCGTAAGGCAGTAGTACTTCCACCGGCACCAGTACTCCACACCTGGGAGACGTTGAGGTGATTGGCCCCACCTTCTTTGCCTTCCTCCCCCTCGCCATCGCCGTCCCCAGGCATCCGCAAGTCAGAGGGCACGTAGCCCAGGGTACGCTTGCAGATGCCCTGAAGAAACTCCGTTCGGTGCTCGTCCTCTGCCGGACCCCAGTCCGTTACGGGCTTCGAAAACTCGCGTAAGAGCTACAAAACAAGCAATCCACCTCAACTGTTAAAAGAATGGGACTGTTTTCCCGTGGACGCAGCTACTGTTCACCAAATAACTAAACCTTTGCTATGAATCTGATTCTTTGAATAATCCATATCAATGAGCCGTATAAAACTACTTTGAGTCTACCGATAACTCCTTGGGTTTGTGGACCATACCGTTATTTCAAAATACTACAGGGAAATGCAAACAAATCCAAATAGGAACCATTTACATGGCACTATTTTCTAGCTTTAGGCCCTTACAGACGCAAATCCCATGAATGTACTAGTACCGGCGCACAGTAGAGGTTAAATATGGAACATTGTTCCAAGAAAAGGCTTGGATCTACTTACGATCCATCCGCCATCACGGCAGTACTTGTAGACGAAAAAGCCGACAATCATGACAATTGGGACAATAGCGATAAGCTGACCCATCACTTGAATTCCAGTAGGGAAGATATAATTGCCCAGGCCGAATGGTTTACCACCCACAATCATGAAGATGAGCAGTGCCAGTACCATGAGTGGTGAAATACCCATCCAGCATATCCGCCAGTACCAATTAGGTTTGGAATCAATCATCAGTTTAACATCTCGCATGAATTGCTTGATGCCTAAGGAAACCACAGAGGAAGTTTATACACCTACTAAGACGGCGCAAGTGCATCTGATAGGCCAAAACTCACCATAGACGTAGGATATGACGATCAGTTCCATCAGGCAGATGATCAGCACGGGATAGCCTGACATTACATTGTCCATCAAGTTGACAAGGTAAACACCGGCAGGACACACCATTGGCAGAGTAATTAAGAAGTTGATGGAGCACAAAACAACTCTAAAAAGGGGAAAAAAGTTCAGTGATCTCAACCTTTAAAAACACAGACGTTTTCGTGGCTTCTCCTCGGATTAACTTGTTCAACAACGCCAGAGGCGAATAAAGTGGTCCCACTAGTATTTGTAAGTAGTGTTTTTAAACCTCTCAAAATAGTTTGGCCTACCTAAAAAGAAATTGCGATTTCCATGTGGTGAGCAAATTGTATCGGCGCAGTTCATCTTGAAAGGCGGAGAGCACAGTTTCGACGTAGGGTAATTCGCTACCTAAGCCAAGCGAAACCAGCATAATGAAGAAGAGGATGGACCAGAGGACGGGAACTGGCATCTGGTTCAGTGCTTCAGGGTACACCATGAAGACTAACCCCGGCCCTGAAGGATACAAATATAATAATAAAAGTAGTTCGAAAATATGGCTAAAAGTAACCGAAGTCTTTCAAAAAGTGTAATATAACTCAAAAGTAGAGAATAACAATTAAACTACTGAAATCTAATATATAAATCTAATAAACGAAATCTGCTATTGTCCAGAGGCATCAAAAAGTGAATCAAAGTAATCTTTAGCGAGCTCTGCGTTGGGTCCTTGGTTTTGGGGCTAAACCAAAGTTAAGGTGACCGCACCCCTTCAAAATCGGCCAATAATATTGCCAGTTTTGATATTTAATCTCTTTATAAAGGAAAAAGATCCAACGGAACCGGTTTGCAGTGCATTCGTTTATGCGCCCACTTCTCATTGGCCTTATGGTTGAAGGATTGACCTTGGCTACTAACCAATAGCCGAATTGTGGCAACCCCTTCGAGCATAATGGACTTTGTGAACTCAAATTAGCCGATTGGTAATTTAAAAATCAGACCAGCCTTTTAAAGCAGTGATATTGTTGCTTCCTAAAAATCCTTCGCTGACCTTATTGCCTCATAGTTTTCCTAGCACCAAATTATCTACCAAGAAATTAGAAATGACCAAATCGGGAAGAAATGTTAAATAATAAATGCCGCTCTACCACTTGCCAGATTCAACGACATCCGCTACGGGGACACCCTTCGCATTAGCCATGAAGCCCAGTGTCGAAAAAACCACAAAGCCGGCAAACACGGAAGTTAGACAGTTGATTGTAGCCACAAGAACTGCGTCTCTGAAGAAAAAACAAAAAAGCATAAGCTTTTATTTAAGTTCAAAATTTGCTTCGGTTTGGAGGTACGAAATTTTCACTTAAGGTCTTTGATGTAAAATTAGCTAATTGTCTGGATGAGATGCGAGAACGTATCGAATTAATTAACTAATCTCAGCTACTGGAGCGCATTTTAATGGGGTGAGAGCGACCAACCTGTAGCAGTTGTTCTTGAACTTATTGTAGCTTGACATCGCAATTAGACCACCGTTGCAGCAGCTCAAAGAAAATATAATCTGCGTTGCTGCATCAGTCCATGCAGTAGGGTCACTCAACCGCGAAAAATCCGGAGTTACGTAGTACTTTACGCCCTCCAGCGAGCCTTCCAGAGTAGCCGCTCGGACCAGGAGAATTGTGAGCATGATGTAGGGGAAGATGGCAGTGAAATAGGATACCTAAGTAGCAAACGCATTGAGGTTTCTCACGTACTCAATTGGGCGCCAATGCGAAGGGAAAGTGGACAGAAAACCTACCTTTCCAAGTGACTGAACACCCTTGATCAGGCTAAGAACCACAACGATCCAAGAGAATAGCAGGCAAAGCGTAATGTGCCACACAGGAGTGCCAAAATCCTCAAAACCGCTTGATTTTTGTAGCACATAGTT